>NC_062999.1:3117052-3428757 GCF_017499595.1 Psilocybe cubensis | reverse complement strand
TTGGATGATGCTATGTCGCGGATCAAAGGTGTACTTGTTACAATGCAAACACATGAAACGCCGAAAGAACTTCCTGTGAACAATCCTACCGATCAAGATTTGCAGCCTTCTCGTACAGTTTCGTCAGGCCACACATCTGCCTCAATAACTAGCAGAGTCACTACTAAAGACCGTTGGATTCCTCCACATCTTAGGCCACGCAAATTTGACGATAGCGACGAACCTCAGGAAGTCTTCTTGGTGACAGCACTGCAGCCCCCAATGTCACCACCACCAGCAGGCAAAAGTGTGCTTCGGTTTCCGTCGGTATCTCGTCCTGTACCGTTCATTAACAAGAAACAGTTGCACGCTTTCTTCAGACCTCCATTTCAAGCCCGCATGGACATTCTCTCTTTCGATCCACCAGTGGCAGAAATGAATCGCAGGGACTTATCGCTGAACGACGTACTGTTCCGCAAGCCTATTATCTACAAAGGTAAAATCAACTATCGCATCGTCCTTCCCAGGCGCAGGGGTCCCAAAGTCAACATACCATCCTTAGCCCCGACGAAAGTCAACGGGATTGGTGCGTTTGGGCGACCAACCAATGCAGATGGAGTGGCTACTTGGAGAAACCCAGTTACACCTTCTCCTGCGAAGGTAGACTTCGCTGCTGAACTGAACACCACAAGTCGTTCGCCTCCTCCAGATAGCACCCCTCCAGAGGCTCACATTGCTTCAATCCCCAAGCCCAGCGAAAATTCTCCTACAAAATCTGAAAGCAACTCTGCAGTACGCCCCCGTGCACAACCTAAGATGCCAGCAGGTTCTGCTGTAGCATTTCGTCGTGATTCTCGCATCATCGAAGCTGATGCAACACCGATAGTCAATTTCATCGTGGGTAGTCAGTTGGACGATGTTATAGATACCCAGACATCTTCCACCACGGATACACAACAAGCCCTGGAGGAGAAAGCTGCAACAGTGACCCCAGTGACCAATGGAGTAGTGAAACCGGTTCTGGCATCTGCTGAGGATCGGGTACCGTCGTTTGCGCCTAGCAAAATGGAGAAGGTAGATTCTTCAGTAAGTGGTGTTTTGTGATAATTTCGACGACTCAGCTTACCTCTGCTTTCAGAATGAACACGTCCCCGCGACGCCTCCCACCCATCATTCCGCGGGATCATGGAGCAGGTCTTCAGTGAGCTTACCCATGAAGGACTCCCCTGCTCGTGCCCCAGATCCTGAGCACCTCAAAGCCGTTTGGTCACAACCGTCCAATAAGGCCGGATTACATCCTGTCAATTCATTGGAAGGCATTGCTGATGATTTGACTGCTTTACCATTCACATTGCAGGATGTGAAGTCCGAGGACGGGGAAACACCACCACCGTCATTGCCAAGTGCTCCATCGCGAATGTCACTCCATGATGTTACTAGGGCTTTTCAAACGGTGCCAACGTCTTCCTCCGCCTCAAGTCAGCCACAGCATCGGGCAACGTTTTCGCCTCCGTCTACTCACGCACCTGTAGCTCGTCCCACTGCTGCTACTTATCCGTATCCTCCTGTACCTCAAAACGGTATGCGTCCTGCTGCCTATGTTCCATATCCTTCACCTATGATGAGCCACTCACCGGCACCCGTCATGTATGGACACCCAATGACCTCGAGCCCTGTTCCGAGTAGGATGCAGCTCAATGGGCATACACCGTTATATAGCCAACCAATGTGGATGACCGTTCCTCCAACGTCTCAACCACACAGTAATATGATGCGCCCTGTTGGTCCGTATCCTGCCCAAATAATGCCTTATCCAGCACCCGGCTATGGCCCTCAACCACCGCCCCCGAACATGATGCCCGCGACACCCCAAGCACAGAATGCAGGCCGCGGGCGTGGCATTCCGGTCATGAGTCCTGTCATGTCTCATGCACATGCCCACCCTGGGTCAGCAATGTACAGCAGTAGTCCAGTAATGCTTCATGCAGTGCAGGTCCCTCAAAATCATGGCTACATGCCTATTCCAGCTGGCCGTGGTCAGCCACGCGCAGATAACGGGCAAATACCGCCCCCCCAACCCCCGCCTCCACCCCCGCCTCAACAACAGCAACAACTTGCAGCGCACAATGGACATCATCAACCTTCCCATAGTGGCTTTAATCCTGCCCCTACTCAACCCTTCGTCAGACCGACTTGGTGATAGGCCTCCTCTGCTTCGACTAGCACAAAATTGTTGTACACTGTCTCTCTAGTTTTTGTTACTTATTGTTTTCTTACGGTATATGCTGTCTTCGTTTGTGTTATATCACACCGATTTTTTGCCGTCGCATAAAAGTTATATGAAAGTGATTAATATAGTCGAATCCGTCTAATATCTAAACCTAAACAGCCAACTTGACAGCCTGTGCGGCGGCTTCATCCAGGCTGTCAAAAGGAATGATTTTCAAGCCAGAATCCTTAATCATCCTACGATGAACACGTCAGACATATGTTATTATCTTCCACCATTGTGAAGGGCTTACTTCTTGGCTTCAGCTTCCTTGGTGCCTTTCAATCTCACAATGAGAGGAATAGTAAGATCTAGCTCCTTTGCAGCCCTAATGACACCTTCCGCGATATAATCGCATCGCATGATACCTAGCAAAAGTTATATAATATAGCGTGCTGAGAATATAGATGTGCGCACCGCCGAAGATATTGATGAAGATGCTTTTGACCTTGGGGTCAGATACAATAATTTCGAAAGCTTTCTTGACAGTCTCAGGAGTAGCACCACTGTAGTCGCGTCAATAAGTGATCTCAAGTAATAGATTGCAAAAGACACACCCTCCGACGTCGAGGAAGTTAGCAGGGTTGCCACCATGGAGCGAGAGCACATCCATTGTAGCCATTGCAAGACCGGCACCGTTGACCAAACAACCAATGGTACCGTCAAGCTTGATGAAGTTAAGGTTGGCCTTTTGGGCCTCTACCTCCGAGGGTTCCTCTTGGGAGATATCACGGAGACCGAAGACATCCTTTTGACGGAACTCAGCATTGTCGTCAAAACCAAATTTAGCATCCATGCTAGGCGAGATTTAAGCAATTCTGAAAGATTTTACAATCAATAATAGCATACCATAAGACTTGGCCGTCGGTGGTAAGGGCCATAGGGTTGATCTCAATCTGGGTAGCATCCTTTTCCTTGAAGATTCGGTATAGGTTAATGAATACATCAGCTGCTTGCGATTGGGTATCTGCATCCTTGAAACCAAGTTTCTGAGCGACAGCAATAGCTTCTTCTTTGGAAAGTCCCTTTTTAAAATTGATGGGTGTGGTAATGATTGCATTGGGATCTTTGGCGGCAACCTCCTCGATATTCATGCCACCTTGAGCAGAGGCGACCAACACAACTCCTTGAGAAGCACGGTCATTCAATACGGCGACGTAGTATTCATGCTCAGGCTGTCTACGCTCTGCCAGCATGACCTGGGGTTTTTATAGGTTAGAATACGTATTTTTGGTATAAGATTACAAAAAAGATTCCTGACAGCATTGCACACTCGTCCCGCAGCACCTGTCTGCTTCGTGATGAGACTTGCACCAATCATCTTCTCAGCAATGTCCTGGGCCTGTTTAGGACTTGAAAGAGGGAGGATATTCATAAGTGTTTGCAATAGATCATGTATGGAAATACTGACCTGTCGACCATATGAACACCACCCTGGAAGCCATTGTTAAATTTGCCCTTTCCTCTACCACCAGCTAACACTTGAGCCTTGATTACGAGGTTGTTAGAGCCTACGCAAAATTTGTTAGATACCTTTTTAGCCACAACTCAACAACACTACCAAAATTCTTTGCGACGTCATAAGCCTCCTGAGGTGTCTTTGCGGCAACACTTTTCGGTGTCGCAATTCCGTACTAGTTTCCACTTTAAGATACACATAACTCGAGGTTAAGAAAAAAACTGACGTCGTTAAGAAGCTTCATGGATTGGTATTCATGTATTGACAGGAATCGCTTCTGACCTGCAGATGCAGTCTGCTGAACAGGTTAGAAAAGAAAATCTTGATTGTAACTAGTACATACACGCGCCAATGAGGCCGCTTTCCTCAACGACGTCAACATGGAGAAAAGTAGGTAATAGGAAGGATGTAAACTTGGGAGAATGCAGTTGCACCGCGACAGGCTGATGACCTGGACACCACCGATACCGGACCCCGAACGCTATGTCCACAAAAGGCATATGCTTTGTCAGCAATGATATAAAAAATGATTGCTGACCCTGGAACTTGCTCTCTATCCAAAGTGACGACGACGGTCGATGATGTTCGGGCTTCTTCCTGTCTCTCACCCGTCCTTCCTTCGGGCAGGGTGGGCATTACTTTGGCAGATCGACTACCATTCTCGCCTTGAGTTCGGGTGACTTATCTCTTCTTAGGTTGCTCGAAATTAGGCAGAGAAATATTTCCGAATTTTCCGATTTATTCCTCCTCGTGTACTCTCAAACTACCTTCGCTTATTAGCAGCATGGGGCAACTGTTACAGGAGTGTCATAGGATCAGTCTCGAGGGGTGCGCGAGGCAAAGGGTCTTTACCTCGTCTTGATCGTGGTATTTTATTTTACTTGTATTTACAATACACATTGACGTATATATAATTGACGTGGCTCTGCCCGATCATTTGCCACTTGGTTCCTTCCCCTTTATTTGACGATGGCTCAATCTACTACTGAGAATACCACCACCACCACCATGACTTCGACTTCACAAATATCCGAACACGCGGTTTGCGACATTGTTAAACAACAAATTGCGGTAGCAAAGACTGTTCTTCTGCAGGCGGTGGATCTCGTCGACAATCATCTGACGTCGGATGAACAACTGACTGTAAACTCGAAACATCTTCCGGGCTCGACAATCGGTATGAATAAGTTTCTGTCCCAAATATATTTCATTCACTGAATCGAGCGGTATTGAAGGTAAACACCTTAGGCATGCCCGCGATCACTTTGTACTCTTGATAGAGTGCATGCAAAGCCCCTCACCTCGGGTGCTATCCTACGATACACGAATTCGAAACACGCCAATGGAGAATAGTATTGACGGGGCGCGATCCGCATTACTCGATGCTGTAAAGCAGTTGGAAGAAGTTGTCCCAGCCGTAAACTTCGACGAAGAAATATCACTGCATGCTATCACACCGTACATGCATTCATTCAAAACCACAATCGGCAGGGAGGTGAGACCTTCATTAATCCTACAAAAGGTGTATATTGAAACAGGCATAAGCTTTGGTTTGCGAGTCTACATTGTGTGCATCACTGGTCTATGGTAAATCATTTTAGAAACATCAATTACGATGCACTCAAGCACCGCACACAGGTCCGCGTCATTGCAGGAGAATTGGTTCGTTCACTGCGATATTCTCAGAGACACACCTGTGACTTATCTTTGGGCAGGGAATACAACTTGCTGAAGACTTCGGTTTTGCACCGTCAACCCTGGTATACCAAGGTGATCCAAAATTATTTAAACGATGCAACAAAACTAATGAATCGATAGATCGCGAGGCGCCTTTGGGCAAAAATAAATTGTAAAGTTAATGGTTGCCTTTTTTCTTCTACCACATTTTACGTTACTTTCTGTTTGACTTGTAGGTCCGCATAGTAGTATATAGTAGATGTTGTACGCTGAGAATGTTCTTATAATCCATGTCAACTTACACTGGATACACAATGCACCGGAGTAGCCGTTTCATTGGCAAAACTTGTTCACATCGCGGTGACGTATTTATTGACATTATTTGCATCGGACGGTGTTGGCAAATAAAAACCGTGCGAAGGTTGATCTCGGTGGTGTGCCGCGTCTGGACGGTACTATTTGGTCATAAACGCTCTTTGTATTTCGACGCTCTTATTCCTTCCACACAAAAGTAATGCAATAATCGCATTCTCCATTACTCAAGATGTCAGAAAAAATGATTCCGCTTGATGGGGAAACTCAAAAGAAACGCGTCGTACGTCTTGTATTTTACTATAGCCTTCATGAGGCATATTTGTACGGCTGATTGACGCCTGTGTAGTGTTACTTTTTCGATTCGGATATTGGTGGCTTTCATTATGGGCCAGGGCATCCGTAACTCCTGCTTTGAATTACGCGATTGTATAGTTAGCTCAAGTGTCTTTTTCGTTAACCTGCAGCATGAAGCCCACTCGCATACGCATGTGTCACTCCCTCGTCATGAACTACGGCTTGTACAAGAAAATGGAAATCTTCGTAAGTTTCCCTATATATGTTTATGTTTTATCTAATCCATAGCATGATCTATGTTTATTGCATTCTAGCGGGCGAAACCTGCTACAAAACGTGAAATGACCCAATTTCACTCGGACGAATATGTTGAATTTCTTAGTCGTATCACTCCAAGTAATATGAATTCTTTTGTAAAGGAGCAACATAAATGTGAGTCCCCGATAGTTTCAATATTAACACTCAATATCAAGCTCTGTATAAGATAACGTTGGTGATGATTGTCCGGTCTTCGACGGACTCTTCGAATATTGCTCTATATCTGCCGGAGGGTCGATGGGTATTTCATCCTATTTAGCATTTAATGCACTTGCTTACATTATTAAAATAGAGGGGGCTGCTAGACTTAGCCGTGATAAGTGTGACATCGCGGTGAACTGGGCAGGTGGCCTTCACCACGCAAAGAAAAGTGAAGCGAGTGGATTTTGCTATGTAAATGGTCTGCGAGTTTACGGATTTTCTGAGTTTCGCATTTCATCTGACTTGTTTGATAGACATTGTGTTAGGTATCCTTGAACTACTACGGTACGTCCCGTGCATCATGTCGTACTTTAGCGCGAAACCAACACTGCTGCTAGGTACCATAACCGTGTTCTATACATTGACATCGACGTGCATCATGGGGATGGCGTGGAAGAAGCGTTTTATACTACTGACAGGGTTATGACTGTGAGCTTCCACAAATATGGGGAATACTTTCCCGGTACAGGAGAACTTCGGGTATGTAAAGTCGCGCGATCCACATTATTCATGCTAACTTTCACTTTACAGGACGTTGGGGTGATGAAAGGAAAATATTATGCCCTCAATTTTCCTTTGCGGGATGGAATCTCTGATGAAAATTACAAATCCGTATTTGAACCCGTAAGTTTTTCCGTTATCCGTGTTTTCTGCTATCTAACTATCCTTGCAGGTAATCCGACAAGTTATGGAATCTTATGATCCATCAGCTATTGTTTTGCAGTGCGGAACAGACTCCTTGTCAGGAGACAAACTGGGATGCTTAAATTTGTCAATGCGAGGTACGTCTATATTTCACGGGTCTTGTAAATAAAGTTAACGGAAATACCCCAGGTCATGCTAATTGTGTCAAATTTGTAAAATCTTTCAACAAGCCTCTCCTTCTTCTCGGCGGCGGAGGCTATACCATGCGCAATGTCAGTAGAGCATGGGCATTTGAGACTGGATTAGCGGCTGGTGTAGAACTTGGGCCGGGTAATGCTTTATTGCACTGTTTGGTCTCTGTCGCTGATTTACTTCCCTAGAAATTCCCGTAAATGAGTATTATGAATACTTTGGGCCTGACTATGAACTTGATGTTAAATCATCAAATGCCGATGACCTGAATAGTCCAGCTTACCTTGATCGGGTAAAACGAATTGTTTTGGAAAATCTTCGACATGCTGGTGGTCCTCCAAGTGTTCAAATGTCAGGTCTGTAAAACTCTGCTCCTCACGAGTCCTGTCATAATTTTGCTTATGGAAGATCGTCCTGAACAGACATTCCGTCAATGCCTATCGATAGTGCCCTTGACGATCCCAACGAGGATGAAGATCTCATGGACCCAAATGATCGTCGACCTATGCGTTTGCTAGATGCAAGGCGCCAAGCAGACGGTGAACTTTCTGACTCCGATGACGAAGGTGAAGGTGGCCGCCGAAACCACGCAAGATACCGCAAACGGGAAAGCGAAGAACCCAATGGTAACCACAAATTCGGTCTCGGTGGAGGTATATTGAACTCTGGTACCATGAATACTCACGGTGCTGGACCCAGCGGTCATACAACCGCAGTCCGCCTATTGGCTTCTGCCGCAGCGGAATCAAGCATGGATGTTGATACTCCTTCAGCGGAGAGTAACGCTGGAGGTTCGGGGACGGAAGCACCAGTCACTACTACCGCGGCCGCGGATACCAACCAAGCCTCTGAAGCTGCCCCTGAATCTACCGCAGAAAAGTCTGAGGATGGAGAGGTATCGGTAGATGATAAAATGGCGGTAGACTCTGTTGTCTCTACACCAGCGGTAGTGGAATCTTGACGTGTATGAGCTGTTCTTGGTTGTGAATTGTAATTGCTATATCATTGTATCTTTTATTTAATAGTGTACATTTAACATCTGGGATTTGAAGCGATTTGAATATGGAAGTTGAATATTATGGCCTCGTATGCCTTGTTTTCCAACTGAGTGTTGTCGCCTTCGTGGAGCCAACGCGAGTTGAGAGGGAGACCCCGTGACTGCGACGCGAGACTTGAGTCACTAATTAATCATCTTAGGCTTGCACGCGACTCATAGTGAGTTCTCTCCTTTCCTTTCTACATCGTTCTCGCCTAGCAAACTTCCGTTCTTCTTATAGAATTGAAAAATGTCCTCTAATGATCAAAGACCATCCACTCCTCCTCCTCGAACATTCGATTCGACTTTCCTTCAGGCAACGCCCGAACATATCAAACAAATTGAAATCAACCGACTCAAAGGTGTTGTAGCACGTACTCAGGCTATATCTGAATCGGAAAAACTGAAACACTGCCTGATATATAGCCAAAGATGCTCAACGTCAAAGGGAACAAGAATCCTCTTCTTCCAATGCTCTGAATTCTAACAACAAGCGACCGCTCTCCGGAGCTGCAGCGCGAAATGATACTATCCTCTCATCCTCCAAACCGCTGCAACGAGACTCGCGTCTTGGAACATATTTCGAATATGATCTCTCAAAAATGGTTAATACCAAGGGAGGCTTCTTGTTAGATGACGATGGCAAGAAAGTAGACGAGGAACTACGAAGAAAGGAAAAGGAAAGAGAGAAGCAAAGAGATGTACACAATCTGGATATGCGTGCGTCGTCTGTATCTTCACAATGTCCTGGCTTTCTGATACTTTCCCTAGCCATGTTTCTCGATCCTGACCGTAATGCAAAATGCAGAGAATGTAACTCCATGGACATCGACCCGACGTTTATGAAAGTATTCAAATGTCTGGTCTGTAAGCCCTGTCAACGCGAATATCCAGAAAAGTACAGTCTATTAACGAAAACAGAGTGTAAAGCCGTATGTTTTCCTTGAAAACTCTTATAAAAGTTTAGATACTTATCAAAATGCGTTATAGGATTATTTGCTCACGGATCGTATGTGTGGTATCAGTAACCTCCCTATCAAATTCTGCTAACTTAGATATCATACAGCTGAACTCCAGGACGAAGAACTGATGCCACATCTACTCAAAGCCAATCCCCACGCTTCTACCTACGCTAACATGATGTTGTATCTGCGTTGGCAAGTTGAAGACTTCGCTTGGAAGAAATGGGGATCTCCCGAAGCATTGGATGCCGAGTTTGAAAGACGAACAGCGGAAAAGAATAAAAAGAAAAACAAGAAGTTTGAACAGAGCTTAAAAGAGCTTCGAAAGCGAACAAAAGAAGGCGTTTGGCAGAGGCGAAAAGATGCTGAGCATAAGCATGTTTTTAGTCAAGTGCAGGGCATTCGGGACGGCATCGGAGAGCAAGTATGTCATGAGTGTGGCTTCACCATTGAGGTTGAAGAGCTTTGATATTTCTTGGGGACATCATGGAGTATGTTTTCTCTTCTTGCATACACTTCTCAGGTCAGTCATTCATATTTCATTACCATAGATAAACCTCATACACTTTCTCGTTATTTTATAATAACGCCAGGACACTTGTGTGGCAACGATCAAAGGCACCCAACTGCCTTAAGTTCTCCCTTCAGGACTTAACTTCGTTAGACGCCTTCTCCCTCAGGCAAGCCAGGCAAGCCACGCAACAAGTACTAAGTCCGAAAATCGATTTACCCGCTGTTCCTTATACTTAAGATTTCTGTTACACTAAATCTCAATAGTGGGGTGTATAGCTTTCCACGTTATATTTTCTCCAGAGCAATTGGAGAGGATAATGGTAGTATTAGAGCCTGGGCTTCAACATAATCGAACGGACTATAAGCCTCTACATTCAAACTTCTGTTCTGTGAAAACCATTTTCCTCCTCATTATCAAAGTGAGATAAGATTGAACTATATCGCAATAAACTTTGAATGCTCTGAAGGTTGTTTGAAGACTGTCGGCCCTCGGAGGGTTCACTGCAGGTAAGACCAAGTAGTTTAGCTAACGGTACTCGGAGTTAAGTATTGCCGGATGCCGACTGGGTAGTCACTATATTACTCCCGCATTCAAGACAGCATCATTGGCAAAGGGATATCACAAGCAGTAAAGCACTTCAATCTCAAAAACGCTTGTTGACGACGAAGATTGTTAACCCTTGATTATCATCTTCACCCTCTTTTCTCTCATTATACCCGTGATGGACGGTGGATTGAACCAAGTCGAGCATGAGCAAATCTCTACCTCACTCGAAGTAGAGCAAATTGAAGTAAACCTCTTTCGTTCGAAGTCTTTATGGTTACCTTTGCTTGCTCGTGGTGCGTTTGGTGGGTGAGTCTTTTAGTGCCGTTGTTGTTTCCTATCGTTTCAACATCGTTGTTGACTGGGACCGGCATTCAGACAAGTCATTAGCCAGGGTTTAGTGTCGGCTACGAATTGTGTTGACCCAGCGTTTGCACTACACGTATGCATCATATCTAAACTACGGATTTTTCTGGAATTAATATGTTACTGCACCTTTAACAGTCATTGCATGTATGTATTATTTTCAACTTTTTACGGTATAAAGAAAAGTGCTGATCAATATAGTGTTATTTCTTAATGAGTGCATCCCCTTCAACCCCTATCGTATACAGTGTGGAACGGGTGCGCGATGGCAGATCCTACGTTACTCGTTCTGTGAAAGCAATCCAAAACGGACGCATCATTTTCATCATGGTGTGCTCGTTCCAAAAACCTGAGCCATGGCAACCAGTTCACCAATGGAAAATGCCTATTGTTCCACCTCCAGAGGAATGCCCTGACGAAGAAGTTAACTATGCCCGCGTCATCCAGGATCCCAATTCGTCGCCGAATGTAGTCAAGTTTTTCCAGGATCGGCTTCAAGTGGGTTTCCCTGCTTCTATTATAATCTTGATGGGACGCTCACATTATTTAGGAGCGTGCTCGAAGTCCAATAGCAATTAAATCAGCTAAAGGGCCTTATGTTAGCTCAGACGGCATTGAGCGCTATGTGTATTGGATGAAAGCAAGAGATATACCCCGATATGAAGCACCGTTCCAAAAGGTGCGTATATCCAACTAACCTTTGATATAGTCAACTGAATGAATGAATAGTGTATTCTCGCCTATGAATCAGACTTGCATTTGTAAGATAATTCACGAGACATTGCAAATTCGACGCTGATATTACATTTCAACAGCATCTCAACTGCTGGCAGAATTATGAGATTAAAGCGAGGAGGGAAAGGCCCAGATTCCTTGAGCATGAATGTAAGCCTCTGTGATGTTCTGTACTGGGCCACTTGAGTAACCTAGATCATATATACTCCAGTCTACTCTTGACCACGCAATTTGGTTTTACAAGTACGTATACCCCTCTGGCTCGACGAGTATTATCCATTTATCACGTTCCCTCCAGCAATGACTTCGACGCCGGAGATTGGCTTCTATACGAAGTTGGTTCAAACTTGTCTAAATCTCCTCTTGGGTATGATTCTGATTATTTTAATAGATAGACTGCCCTCGTGGCGGTTCAGGACGTGCAATTGTTCACGGAAGGGTGGGTTTCCATGCTATTCCGACTCTTCTTACCCAGTCCACTAGGAATATGACTGACATTTGATTACAGATGTTCACTCGTGATGGAACGCTGGTAGCAGTAATGACACAAGAAGGCGTTGTCCGTGCTAACATTAGAGGTCCCGCCGAAGACATACCTCAATCAAAACTATAGAATCGATTGAATATAGGCGAATGCTAACTGCTGGATTTGCTCTCTAGATGTAGTACGAGCTATGATACTATTCATTTAATTTCTGGACTATGCACATAATTGTTTAATTCTCATCCACCTACTTATGTCATCGGTATTAGAGCTCGTTTTGCTAGTAAGATCTATATAATGATAAATATTTTAGATCTACCTGACCCCATGGCGGTGGCGAGTCGCCATTTTTTGTGATGTCGTAGATTTAATATCCGAACACACACCTTTTGATGCGGTATGTTGTATGCGGCTTTGGTTATTGTCTGTTACATATCCCAGCCCACATTCTGAACCGAAGCATCATTTCAATTTTCGATGTTAATGCCAATGCCGTAGAACTCCATTTTCTGCATTTCCGATTTTCCAGGGTTGCTGAAATATGTGAATACACGAGATAGAAAGCATATTAGTTGTATACATCTGAAGACATCATGAAAAGCGGTGACAATGGATTTCTAAAAGAAATATACTACAATCAAGAATAATGCCAGACAATTGTCAGACATTGTTATATCAAGTCACCGATTCAAAGTTCGGGTCGTAAGTCGGTGAAAGACCCCAGGTGGTTGCATAATTGGCCAGGGAATGCGACCGCAATTAACAAAAATAGCACTTCGAAGTGCGATCATCGATGGCAACCGTACGCGCTCGCGTAAGTCAACTCGAAGGATCCCAGACGTCGAGGTCCCTAGGAACGGCTATACAAAATGCTGGTGATAATGGAAAGACAATAAAGAATGACATACGCGACTGCTTCTCTGTCTGAAATGCGATGCAATGCTGAGTCAACTTTCTGACCCCGTGTGTATTCAGGTTCAACAGGATTGTGTCGTAATCACACCCAGAGGAAGACTTTCTTCGAGCTCCTAACTGACTGGGTGCAAGTAGAAGCTGTAAAATTCAGATTCCTCGAATGATAGATCCAAACAACGATCTGAAAGAGTCCACGGTGGATGTTGTTCTCGCAATATTCTTATACTATGCCGCTGTTAGAATAAGACCGCGGCGGCAGTGAAATCCATAATCGAGGACAAAGCATACCATGAAGGCATCGGAAATATTTGGGGTAATAATAGGCGTCCTTTCGGCATCAGAAGTTTCCTCCCAAAAGCCTTTTGTTCGATATATGGGAAACAAGAACTTGAGAAGAGATTCGGCTAATGGTGCAATTAGCATTGGAAAGCTTTACGCAACTTGCCGGAATATCGCGATCCTAATGAAAGACTGAATACAGAAGTATAAACGATTTGGCCATAACCTGCAAGGATATTTTGATCCTGTACCGTATTACATTATACACATAATGCAGATGTAAACCGTGGATTAGGATTATTTGTTGGCTTTCAATAATGTAATGCCAATGATACTTTCCCAGCTGAAAGTCACGCGACAGGAGAGAAGACAGAGTACCATCGGATGTCTCAACAATTACGTGGTTGCGCAATGAGGGAAGCCAGATAAAGCTCAAGATAAAATATATCTTCTTAATCTTGTTACACGAGGAGGAAGAAAAGTCATCATCCATCCCAAAAGATTAATTTTTATTAATCCTAGGTCATCCAGATTATGATGAGTGTGTGGGGAAAGATGGAAGAGGGATCAAAACCTATCAAAGAAAGCTTGAAATGCAAGACAAAGGTGGTGGACCTAAAAGCGATTTACATAGCTAGTGCGAGTTGAAGTGATATTGGGCGTCGGGCGTGAATGAATGCGCTGGGTGAGGAAATTGAGGTGGAAAGCAGACATATATACGTAGGTAGGTAAGACAAGGTGGGATCTGTGACCTAGTTCTTTCTACGGAATGAGCAGCCTGGAACGGAAATTGTCAGGTTAGACGATTTAAAGCAAGAGATGGCTGCGATGAGGAACGCACCCTCAGTCAACCTGGCCCTTCCACCAGTGGGCTGGCACAAGACGCTCGTGCAAGAGGGGCAGACAACAACGGTCTGGGCATGCGAGAAGACGGTGGTGATGGCGAAGCAGCCTGAACAGAAACGAGGATACCATGAGTATTTGGGGTTCAATATATGAATTTGATCGAGACGTGGGGTTGGATAAGGGGGCTAGAGGTGAAAGCACTCACCAGGACATTTGACGTCCATGAAGTACGAGTTGGGGGACTGTACAAGACGCTTGAGCTTGTGCTGCTTGGCCTCGTGTTCAGCGGAGGGGTGGAGGAGATCGACGGCGAGAGTCTTTTTTTCACTCGGTCAGCATGGCTTGTCTTGTGGATCATAGGTTGATACACACCATTGTGATACGGAGTCCTAAAAATCTGCTTTTCGAAAGTGATGTGGAAGGGCAGGAGGCCTCTTTTTGTTTTTGTTGGCTTGACGCTGTGAGCTACGAGGGCGGGCGGCAAGTTGTGTGTATAGTGCAAACAAGGTTTGCGTTTCTTCCGCGGTATTTGAATATTCATTCTCCGACACCGGCACCGGCAGATGACTTGGTGTGACTGCACCCCGCATTTCTTGCAAAGAACATGGAGCTAGTGAGCGACGGCTCCGTATTGGAGTAACTCCGTGTCAGAAAACAGCGCGGTAACACTGGAGAATGGTGATCTCTTGACACATGTATTTGGCGTGTCGTCGTCCCCTCAAGTCTGTAAACTGATCTTGTAGGTACTTGAGCGAGCAGAGCAGCGATCTGGCTTGCAGGTCTGCAAACTGGTCTTACTTCTGGCTGCGATCCGCAACTGTGGGCGCGCTTGGCGTATTTTTTAGAATGACCGTCGGCTTAATGATAACTCAAACCGGTTCAGGGAGCATCGATCAATATCAGAAATCGAAGAAGAAAGGATTCAACAAAAGGGCTTCAGCAGTACGTGATGCAATGTAATTGACAATAAGACTGATGGGAATACAAGGTACTGTCGGGATGTCCAGAAGCTGGCAAGGAATACAAGGTCGCCTTGCGCTGTGAGAGTCGGGGCTAGAGAGTCAAGAGGCTTATTGTATCCAACAAAAGGAAAGCGTGGCCACGTGTGTGTAATTGTCCTTTGTTTTTAGCCTCGCCTTATAAGAGAGGTTAGGATGGGCAATAGTGATCAGGACCAGGTTTCCTTTCTCTCCTCTCTCTTAGACCAGGTTAGTGTCCATTCAAATTCAGTCTGCATTGCTTCCGCTGATTCATTTCTTTAGCCCGTAAGTCTTCCGAGTCGCGGCTCAATATAAACGCCCGTCTCATTTTCGCGCTAATTTTCTAGATCTCACATTCTCTTGTGCTACATACTTTTCTTCCTGCACCCACTCTCGCAGAAGCTCATCTCAACCAGCTCCCTCTCCATTTTCGTTATACGCTCTTTTATCGCCGGACGATACCCTTTCCCTGACGTCTCACCAATGGCATCTACTTCCGAGTCTCTTTCCGTTGCTGTCGCCCACACCGTCACTTTCCTCACCGCAAAGCTGGCTGGTTCGTATGCACCCTCCACTCTCCTTAAACTCCAAATGGTGCTCGAGGCCAACCTCACCGCACACTACGCCCCTTCGTGGATTCCCACAGACCCTATTCGTGGCTCGGGCCGTCGCTGCATGACCCTCTCTCCTACCTGCTTGCCCCCTCGGCCCGTTTGGTCCGCCTGTGCCGCCACTAATGTTCAGTGGTTCGATTGGATCGCTCTCCTCGGCAACACAGAGTTTGACCTCTTCGTCGACCCGGGATGTGTTGCTATTCGCTGCCAGAATAAGATTGTCAATGTCTGGTCCGACGAGAAGATCGAACAAGTTGCACCCATCTCGGCCCCAGTCTTCAGCGAGCCAATGATCAAGGCATCTCTTCGCCCTATCGTTGCTCCTCGCAAAACTTTTGCTCAACAAGTCTTGGAAGACGATTTCGAGGAGGAAGACAAGATTTTCACTATGCTTGCTGACGAAATCAGTGCACCTACCTGGGTGACCCCAATCATTACTCAATTCCCCAGGCCTGCGCGATCCACCTCTCCCCTTTCAAGCATCTCCGAACAGTCTCGCTGCAGCTCTCGCTCCTCTAACTCGAGCTCTTCCGGCTTTTCCTTCACTTCCGACAGCGTCTCCTCTCGCACCTCCGTGACCTCTTCCAAGAGTAGCGAATTCAAACCTTCTCGTCGCGAGAGGGCTCGTCAAGCTCGCGTCTTTGTCGACACAACCAAGACCGAGGTCACTCCATACGATGGGGGTAAGACTACCGTTCTTACTGGCGGTGTCATGCTCGGAGGTGGCCCCAAGGCCGCAAACAAGTCCAAGTTCCTGTCTGCGAACCACGCCGCCATGACTCACTCCAGCAGCTGGCGCTCTGTCCGTGCTTAAACACAGGCACACTTGGACGTTTCCCTCACTTTTTTATTCCGACTGCGACACGACAACACGACTGCCTGCAAACGACTTCTGGAAGACGAATTTTTATCGTCGAATGCCGTTGCTACGAACTCGACCCACGCATATTTCCTTGGTTTCTTTCATATTTTGATGCAAAAATCTTTATCCTTTACGAAAATCATCTGCGACGACGTTTTGATCTCGGACAATATCACCCATCTCTGTTCTTCTTTGTTCCAGCTCCCCCTTTTTATCCTAGCTTATTCCCTTTGAAACATATTTAGTTCTCGTCTGCAACATCTTTCTCCTGTTTTGCATTTCCATACATCCCACTTCCCCATCCATCCATCCAACATCACTATCATGTAGCGCAAATTATCCAAGCAACCCTGCCATTCATATCCCCACATTCCACATCATCCAGACCCACATCTTGACGACCACACGGGCTTATATTCTATGGTTTTTGCGTATTTAATAGTTTTTATGCACCTGGACGTTCCAGTAATATCTATCTGCTTCTGGGCCACTTCTTTTCTGGGGTGCTTCTTTGCGAGCCACTGCTCGCTCTTTCGTTCGCAGATATGGCACATCTTTTGACTCGTACATACCCAAGTTGTTTTCCTTGCTCTGTATCGTCTGTACCAAATCCAGTCTCTACACCTCCAGCAACTCACATTGGCTTGCCAATGATGAGACTGGTAGTTGTAAGTTTGCACGTACAACTTCGTGTTTACATAAATCTTCGAATACTTCGAAATTCCAGAAACATAATACTACCAAATAAGGAAGGACGCCTGCTTTTATTGGAAGTAGTGACTAATTACCTTCGCAGTCTGGGATCTGGAGTTCTAATCACATATAAATTTGGTCTCCCAGGATTAAATATCTTCTGTTATATTATATATCATACAAGTAGTCTAAACCATGATGGACTCACTGACTCGGATAATCTGACGGTCGACGAGCCTCAGAAAACTCGCTGAAGGAAAATATGCCGTGATCAAGTCCATCTGGGTGCATAGATAACGGCATAACACCTAGCTCTTGAAACGTATACACATAGAAATACGTGGCTGTATGCTTCTACTTACTTTTCACTGGTATGAATTTTGAAAAAAGAAAGTCCAATCTTGCACGATGACGCCGAGATGAGCTTTACTGTCCTTACTGTTCACTCTCCCATCAGGTCCTTCCAGAAAATAACCATGAGATGATACATTGGCTTCTCAGTGTCGACATATCGTTGTTTGACCTTCCTCCTTTGGTTCAGGAGTCACCGCCTCTTGACTCGATCACACCGCCGAATAGATAGATATCCGTAAGAGTAAAAATTAGATACCATTATTAATAAAACTGACAGGTGCCTAGGCATGAACTATTGGTGATAACCAACGATGCTGGTTGGAGATATTTTTTCTAGCTACTCAAAAGGTAGACCTTCTCCGTACACGATGCAGCATATGTCACTGGAGATTTTTTTGACACAAAAATGCTACAGGAGAGTGACATCAACGAGTAGAAATGCACCACATATCGTCATTCGGAGCCACAGTCATGATATGTTCATTAACTACTGAATCAGGATCGCTGCATTGGTATACGGTGGGAGATACGAAGAGGTCTTAGGACCTGCATGTACTAACCACAACGAAATATATATATACCCCTTAACTTCAGCAAAGAGGGTGAAAATAACCTGCACTTAACATGGCACTATTCCACCTTCCAAGCCTGTTAGGTGATGAAATGACCGAAGTAGAATTCACGATGCGTCCTGTGATCGAGGATAGAACAGTTCGATGTGACGGTTCGATGGCAAAATGCAGCAAAGATACACCCTCAGTCATGATATACATAGCTAGTAGTGGGCATATGATCCACTGTACTAAGATATGTATGGCCCGATGGCGTGGAGGGTGACGGACAGTTCAAACCCAGCCATACTATACAAAGCGACTGCCAATGTGTGCCCCAGCTTTGTGAGGAAGAATATTTAAGTATAAAATGAACAGAAATAACCAGCAAATATGTGGAGAATAAACAAGACTCTCAGACAGGAAACAGGAGAAGCGCCGAGAAGTTGGGAGTGGAGAACAAGTCAACTGGTCTGCAAGTCTGCAAGCCACAGCAGAGACGCGTCTCATCACGTGATGATTAAGATTTTGCGTCGGCCGACGTCATTGGATAAATGAACGATTTCCACCTCTCCGTGACGGGATTGGTGGAGCTCGAGGAACTCTTGCTGCTCCGTTCGTTTACCAAGAAATAAGTATATAAGACAACCTTTTAGATGGCTCCTTTTTCCACTACGAATCTTCAACCTTCCGTTTTGCAGACTGAATCTCGAGCACCCTTTTCTTCCTTCTAAAGCTTGCATAATATGGCAGCTTCCATAGAGCAGCAAAAGCGGCAATACTCCAGGCAACTTGCTGCATATACTTTACGACAATGGAATGCCGTACGTCATGAGTCGGTATCACATCGACGGGACAGACACCAGACTTCAGAGACGAGGAGAGAAAACAACCAGCCAAAAGAGGAGGGCGAACGCAATGGTGAAAAGACACCCACAAGTAGTCAAAATTCCAACGCCGACGGTCAGGGTCTATAATTTTTGGTCCCAAGCATTGTCACTGATCTGAACTAGCTCCAGGCGTCCGTGTCGTCGATTTCGGAACACGTCGCTCACCAAATAGATCTGCTGCAGCGTAATGGCGCAGCACAACACGATTTAATTTTTTAATTACAGTGGGTGACAAATCTTGTAAGAAGCAGCAATCTAAAGGGCCAATTATTTTAGCATATTCACGGCAGGTATTTACAACGTGGTGTTGTGCATACCTCAGTTCTAACGCGTCAAAGAATTTTGGAACACTCTTTTCGATGTATAATAGGTTTTGATGCAAACCCTCATTTCGGTGTGATTTTGATGACCACATAAGCTGTACCACCATCCCTGACATTTCGGGTTAAAATAATATTGTCGTCCATAGTGTATAGACGTGGGTAATTCATTAACAATGACTGGCAAGGAAGACGGGCTCCTATTGCCTCGGACTTCCGGCAAGCGCCAATATAATGCAGGAATAGATACATGCACCGGGTTACATGCGAGTTAATCGAGAACACGGCAAAGCTGTTATCACAGGCCGCAGCTAGTCGAGGTGGCTCCCGCACCCGGGTCTTATGGTTCGGAGGTGTCTACAAGTGTGGGTTCCACCAAGACTAGATAGCCAGTGTCTTCATAAGCTCGACACAGTCCAGACATTGAGTAAGTCTCCAATACAAGGAAGCTTCAAGCAAAGACTCGCAGACGTCAAAAGCAAAAGAAATGATTTGTCAGGGAAGGGACTATGGGAAGATTGCAGGGGACAAGGTCACGGGATGAGATAATTATTCGCGTAGATGCTTGGCGGCATCACGGAGATTGAGAATCCAATTCACCCCAAGGAATCGATTTTACATCGTAGCCGATACACACTCCTTTCATTCCTCCCCCCTCCTTTCCCTGCTTGTTCGACACCCCACCATATCAACCAGGTGTCTAACAATGTTCAGAACTCTTCCAGTTCGTCGTATACAGCTTTCGAGAGCTCTCGCTACCCATGCTACACCTCCGACGCGCCCTGCTGCCCCACCTACTCGACATGACTGGAAGAAAGACGAGATTCAAGCGATCTACGACACGCCCCTCATGGAACTTGTCTTCAGAGCGGCATCAGTCCATAGGCAATACCATGACCCTAGCAAAATTCAGCTATGCACTCTCATGAACATTAAGAGTGGGTTACTCCCGCTTTATCTCCAGTTTTGCACTGAACATTGAGGGTTTTGACAGCTGGAGGATGCACTGAGGACTGTAAGAGAGCATATGTGTCGGTTAATTATCTGTCCAACGAATCTGATAGGTTCCTACTGCTCGCAATCGTCGAGATATTCCACACCGACGTCGGCCTCTCGATTAGTGGATATTGAACCCGTGCTGGAGGCGGCCCGCAAAGCGAAAGAAAATGGTAGTACCCGTTTCTGCATGGGTGCAGCCTGGAGAGAACTTGCTGGTAGAAAACGCGGGTTTGAGAGAATATTGGAGATGGTCAGGGAAGTCCGAGGAATGGGAATGGAGGTTTGCACAACCCTCGGAATGCTCTCCCCTGATCAGGCACGTCAGCTGAAGGAGGCGTACGTTGTGACTACAATTATTCCTTCTCACTCGCTGACCTATGTATGAAGTGGTTTGACTGCGTATAACCACAATCTCGACACCTCTCGAGAGTTTTACCCTCAGGTACGGTCCATTATATGGGGATTGGATTCAAATACTTAATGTGATTCAAGGTTATAACCACCCGCTCATTTGACGACAGACTCGATACTATTACTGCAGTTCGTGATGCAGGTATCAGTGTTTGCTCGGGTGGCATTTTGGGACTGGGGGAATCCGACACCGATCGCGTTGGTCTCATCTACGAAGTATCCAAGTAAGCGTGTGTGTATAATTTTATCGCCTATTCTTATCTCTTTCTTCTGTAGCATGCCTGAACATCCAGAGTCTTTCCCCGTAAATGCCCTTGTCCCGATTCCCGGAACTCCTTTGGAAAAGAATGATGTATTGCAGTCCAGTCATATTTACGACTTTTATATCTGATTACCACTAACAGCCCGTATCCGTCCACATTCTGATCCGCACAATCGCCACGGCGCGTATCACAATGCCCTCTACAATCATTCGCCTTGCAGCGGGAAGAAATACTCTCGCCGAGACAGAACAAGCCATGTGCTTTATGGCTGGGGCCAACGCAGTGTTCACAGGTGAACAGATGCTGACTACGCCATGTACGTTTTCACAATTATCATTAACTCCTCGTGGTTTTAAATTTCTTCTTGTTCACAAGGCTCTCCGTGGGACGAGGTAAAAAAATTTGATGACACGTTATTAAAGATTGCTAATTTCACTTTACCTCAGGACAAAGCTATGATGGGCCGCTGGGGACTCTCTGGGATGCGTAGCTTCGAACAAGTCAGTGTGGCCGAAAAGGAGGCCTCGCGTTTGGAAGAAAAGCTGCTCAAAGCGGGTGAATCGACAGCTTCACCGAGTGTTTAAAGGGCACACAAAATAAACAATTAAATGTGTATTAAGGTTGGTCGCACTATCTTTATGGAGACTTATATACCGACATACGGTTTTGATAGAGAAGAGAGATGTCGTTATCCCGCATGGCCGAGGGCTGACGTCTAAGAGATAGCTTATATTGATATATTCCCTGCAATTGTTTGAATAGAAGCGCATTTTAAATTTCTTCGGTTGCACGTAAATTCACCTAGATCATGGAAAATACAGCGATTGGAAATTGTGATTCCTCTGAGTGAAGCAAGAAAATGTTACACATTGAGAGGTCACCGACGGTCTGCTTGAAATATAGGTCAATGCGCCGACTTGTCGATTCTTTTGCAAATCTGGATGTGAATAATGTATAAGAGCTCTGTTACCGCCTGGTAAGGCACTATACTGCTTAGATGGTGATGGAATGAGAGAGAGACATCGTTGACGAAGACGGCAAATGCCGGGAATTGAGAATAGGAAAGTATACGGGCATGAAAAAGCTTGTTTCATTCAAACACTCTCCATGTCGGCCTATCCAGATTCCGCGCACGAGAACCACCAAGGCCCACACCCGTCCACGAGCAACCATCCTCCGCCGCATTTGAATGGCCATAAACGACGTCCAACAGTCGAATTTCCAAAGTGGGTGCTTCTTTATAAGTTGCTTGTCTGTTGTGTCCTGATGTACCACGTCTACAGCGGCGACCTCTTGCCCCTGAGCGATCGTAATGCCTGGTATTATCCGTCCCTTGGCCATGACTCTGACGAAGAAGAGCTAAGTGTCGGTTTGCCCGAAGGAAATTGGGGCCACAAGAACACGAAGGGCGCTCGTTGGGTTCGTAGAGGGAAGATAACAGCTTGGGGTCCTGAAATGGAGGATTGGGAGGTGCGCTATATCTTTCCATCAGTTTTTGGATGCTTGCTGACGCTTTTCAACGTGTTTAGGCTGAACAACGGGCTCGGAAACGTATTAAGCTCCTCTTGCCCCAAGAACGCCGCTCCCCATCACCACCTACGCTACCTCATCTGGCTAGAACACCATCTCCCCCCCTCGTCTCTCCATATCCAGCTCCAAATTCTCACCATTTGAACTACTCCACCTTTGTACTGGACAAATCTATTACCCACACGTTTCGATCAAGCCTGCTTGACGAGTTGGAGCATGCTACAAATGGTCTTATTGAAGGGGAGGCTACTATGAAGAGAGCACTGGGTCGATTGTGGCAAGTAATGAGCGAAGACCCCGACGAGAAGTCTGGAGAGTCTTCTGTTGTCCCTAAGCGCGAAGATGAGGACGAGGACGCGGATGATCTGGACGACCAAGCTCGGAGGGTTGCTCGCGCCCCAGACCTCATCCCAGCTACGCACAAAATCTTCCTTACACCATATCCGACAGAAAGTTCATCTGGTACTGAACCTCAGTACAATGTGTCCGAAACACAGTTCAACAGCCTAGAAAAGAACTTGGCAACGCTACGGGAGTTGCAGGATGACGGACGAGAGTATGTGGAGCGTCTGCAAGAGATCCGGGAAGGTCTCGGAGATGTGAGAGCACAAAGAAATACGATTTGGAATATGGTTAGGGAGAGGGCGATAAAGGAGTTACAAGATGCTGCCTTTGCTACTGTTGCTGCCACTGGGCCATAAATGTGCTATACTTGTTGTAAACATACTTGGATTATTTGGATGCATTGAACATGTTCTATATAAACTTGACGTAAAACCGAGTAAACCTTGAGTAAACTGCAATCAAGTAAACCAAATGCGTCACTGATCGGTTGCTGTTCGCCATTAGCTCCGACAGTCTCACTCTATTCAACACCACGAACCTAACCATTGACTTTCAACTTACATCTGCCACCCATTGCATAGAAGGTAGCGCCCAATGGTGCTTCCGGATATCTCTTCCCTAAACCTGAATGGTGGCGGTTATGTATCTTCCACCAACTTGAATGGACCACCGTTACCTGACGACATCGAGAACACTCACGGCGATAGATATATGCAAAAGTTGAAGAACTATGCCAAATCCTTGCCGTACTCAATCGAACCATACTCCAAAATGGTTTCCATGCTTGATTTCATACTGCTTCGCCTCACTCAGAGCGTCGAGGCAAGGGATTACGATGTCGGTTTCATGCAATGGGATAGTATGATTACTTAGTATGTGGTTCAGTATGTTCTGGGACATAATGCGTTATCAACTTTGCGTTTGCAGCTGGTGCATGTTGAAATATCCTATCCCAAAGGATAGACGAATAGCTTTGGCCAAACTGTATTTCCATCTGAGCATTACACCTGGACTGGCGACGCAGATAATAGCCACATGCGCTGACGCCTTCAAAGTCCTGACTAGGTCTAAATACAAGATCACAATCGATGACATGAGGCTTCCGTGGAAGCCTATTTATGATATCCTCAGCCAAGACCTGTTCTTGAGGCGGCGGCAGTTCGAATACACGTCAGTTTTCACAGAAGGCTCTTGAATAAGTACTGATATATCGGGTTTCAGGCAATTGTCTTGGTGTATGGGTTACATTGCTGATAACTCCCGCAAGTTCTTCCACCCAGCGGCCATTAATGACATGCTCGCAACCTTCCTCCCTCAATTTGATGGAACAAAATTAGATGTTCGTTTGGTTGCTTAATCCAGTCAATAAACTTACTGACAACACGTCTAAATAGTCTATTCTAGCTACTGAGTACTACCTCGTGACGTTTCTCCCTCTAAGCCATCCACAATATTATCTGCCAACGATATTCCGCGTGTGGGAGTCTATCAACTCCTACATGTTTGATGAAAGGATGTTGTTTTTTATATCCAAATTAGCAGAGCTGCATGTTAATCCACAAGTCAGCGATCCGAAGAAAGTCAAAGAGCTTCCGGATGACGAAATTTCTGAAGGAGAAGAGCGACCTGATTGGTCTGAAAAGGCCAATGCTACAGGCCCTTATATGTGGACCGGCTTATACAAAGATGTTGGAATTTTCACTGAGCATGAATGGAATTTTTTGATGTGTAAATGTCTTGCTTCGATGGGTGAGCACAAGAGTGATTGACAGGAGGTGAGGAATTCTAATCGACAATTTCACAGAGATCCCTTTAGCAGACGGGGGCTCATTGACTACCGGACCATCTGCAGATCAACAAGTTGGTTTTGAGATTGGAAGGTTGCCTAAACCACAATGGCGCATCCGTAAGTCTGATTAATTGTATCTGGCACAACATCAAATGAATACATTTCATCAAGCTTCTTTGGCTCGAATAATTGTATACTCCATGTCGACCGATGGCTTGCCCGTTCCTCCTTCCAATGCCGCTACGCCGGTTTTCTCCCCCCTACCCTCCGCTGCCAGCACTCCTCATCCATCTAATGCGAGCCTTGGGGACTATCTGTCCTCACCTATCTCTAAGAAGGCGCATTTTGCTCCGAGGACTTACCTTGCTGGCTCCAAGGCACTTGATTCGCTGGCCAGAATGATTGCATCTACTGAGAGCTTTTTCCACCCATCTAATTCGGGAACCTGGACAGCTGACGTATGTATTAGCTTGTATACGATTTGCCGCTTGCCTGACTCTCCTAACAGCTCAGTGCGTTCATCAAATACATTGTGTACGATTTTAACAAGAGTAAGCCTAAAGAACACCTTTGGGACATTGCAGTAATGTTATGATACCAGGATGGCACGAAGAGCAAGACCCCAAATGCAAGACGCCCAAGGTATTGTTACAGAAATCAATTTTCCTCTTTCTCGAGATTGAAACTCCTGTAGAGCCGACGTTTGACTAAATTAATGAAGCGAGAGCTGGTGAAGTCGTTAAGGACAGTTGTACTGTTGGCCATGTTCTCGCAGGATTCGACCACAGTATCAAATGTGCAAAGTTGCCTCAAGTCGATGAGCGTCATGGAGCCTGATCTGATCCTGCACCCTGTGTTAGAACGAGCAGTTCCGTCATTGGAAGCTCTGGTCGAGGTGCGACGACCTTTCCAAAACGAACTAGTAGTGTATTAATTTTCATACAGACACAACGAACTATATCCGTCATCAAAGCTCTTGGCGCTGTAGCCCCTGCTATAGTATCTCGAGATGTATATTATCCGGGGGCAAAGTATCTTGTTCCTATTCTAGAACTTCTCCTTCCTGGCATAGATCTCGTAAGTTTTTTGATGTATTTTTGTTGGTTCCCGAACTAATCCGGACACAGAATGACCCAACAAAAACAGTAACACTGTAGTCTTTTTTTACTTAAGCATTACTTTGACCACGTCTCCACAGCTTTGCACCACTGCGTTTCTCGTAGAAATATCGCAATATATCAAAATCGGTGATCTAACGTCTTACAACGACACCCCTCCCACAGAAGAATCCGCACCACTGTTCCCGAGCGGAAACGTTACATCTCTTCCTTCATTCTCTCTGGAAGAATTAGATTCCTCTACCGAAGCTGGTCCCAAGCTTACCAACGCAGAAGAAGACGCACTGTTGAAGGTAATATACAAGAGCCTGCCAGTCTTTCCTTATTTAACATATTATATTGCAGGATTCCACGGGTGGCTTCCCAGATTGGGTTGCAAACTTCATTCGTAGAGTCATCCAGTTACTCGAGAACCTTCCTGAAGAAGGACCAAATGGCAATGCCGGCGGTGCTACAGAAGGTCGATTTATGGCTTACGTATCTCTTTTTGACCATCCTCTGACATCGACTTTCCGACCCGTATAGTTCAGATTATCGATGCTGTCACGGGTGCCTGTAGTCAAATATGCATTCATCTCTCTGAGCCTCTGTATGACTTGGTTCTCAACATGGTATTTGATTACGCCAGCACCAATGTGCGAACAAACGCCGTACGAGCCATTCACCAACTCGTTGAATGCGTCGCCAATGCCGATCCTGTCAAAACTCTGGCGAAATTCTTTCCTCTATGTGCAATGAATATCCGTACGGAGCTTGAGAATGGCGCCAGCTCCCTTCGCACTACGTCATCTTCTACGCCTCTACCGTCAGACGCGACTTTACACTGGTGTGAGAACCTTTCTTTCGTTGATCTAGACAAACAATTCTTATTCGGTTCATGACCCTTTAACTAGATCTGGCCATTCTGAGAGGAACAGTTTATAAGTTCGTCAAATAATCTATCATTCTTGCATAAAGTTTACTAATTGGATGTGTTTTAGTGATGGAAGAGCCGTATGTCTCTGCGTAATTGTGTGCAAGAAAGAGAAAGAAATTTATATCTGCATCATAGGTGCTTAAATATCAAGACGAAATGCTCTCCTTGATACATTTACTTCACGAAAAAGCACTTTCAAAAAGGGGATACTCTTGGACCGGAAAATTACTCTCAAGTCTCCTTCTGACCTTGACTCACACATATCCTTTGGAAAACAAGTTCATCAACCCTCATGAATGGACAAGCGAAGGTACTTCATCGCATCCTTTTTTCTGACTTGTAAGCAAACCTTTTCAATCAGAATTCCAACGAAATCACCATCTTCATTGGGGAAAGGTCTTTGCACCTGATGAAGTCACCGTAAGTTATTCATTCCAACAGGTTATGTTTGATTCAATTAATGTTATGGTAGATTTCATGGCATACACCAAACAGTCAAGAAATTCAATTCGCAATTCGCATCTTCAAGGAATTGGTAGAGCCTACATTGGAATCATTGGAGAGTCTGTTGAAACCAGGTAAGAGCTCATAAAACTGTGCCTTGCTTTTGACTCATATTACGCTTAGGGACCATCCGCGACGCCATCTGGCGGAGTGATTTTTGCAGGTTAATTTTCATTTTGCGCCTTCTCTTGCAACGTCATGCTCAAGATACATAATGCAGGCATCTAACACTTGTCCGAAATGCATTTGCAGGAACTCCGACTCTTTTAAAAGAGTTTATGAGTCAAGAAGATATATTTCAGGCTACGCTTTCGAGCGACATACTGTACGTCGCTCATAGATGTTCATTAACGTCTCTTATGTTTTACAGGGACGAAATTCCTGAGATGATTGCTTCCGCCCCACCTTTGAACTCGGGTTTTGCTCTAACAGATACTTCTGATCCAGAGTATCAGTATCTTCTTCGGGTTAAGCATCGGTTTGGCCAGTTCCTTCATAAGGCCTCAATGGTCTTGAGAGATCAGGGGGAGGAGAACACTGTTGACGCGGTTCAAGTCTTGGTATGTTTTCTTCAAGTCGGGCGATCATTATTCTCAATATTTTCTAGATCACCTCAATCCGTACATACATGCTCGAATATGGCGATAACCGTGATAGGTATGCTTATTTTAAATTTTATTCCCCTGGGCTTATCATTGATTTCTTTATCAGCTATTATGTGAACAAAGACCAGTTTGAAAGTGAAAAAAACGTAGCACGGCAATATGCTGGGCAAAAGGTTTGGCCAAGGGCAGTATATGTCCGTCGTGCAAGGTTTGTTTACTGTGTTTCTTTTGCTATCAACATTCTAAGTTTCTTCATCGCAATATAGATTTTATAACGCTGCCCGTTTGCATTGGAACTCGATTGAACGTAAACGAGGTCCGGTTGAAGACAATCTTATCGATGACCTTGTTGAATGGTCTATGTGGCATTACCCAGTTGTTCGACAGTATGTTTCATACTGTCGTGTGCTTTCAAGTTCTCTTATGCCCTTTCGCAGGTCAAGCCAGAGCCATTTGGAATCAATATGCGGGGTAAGCATAATGAAAATGGGTCAAGTTATATATTCACCGTTGCCCAGACATATGATGGAGTTCGACGCCGGGCACTCCCAGTTCTATTTGATGCTCTGAAGCCCGGCACAGATGATGACCGGGTGAAGGGTGCATTATGGACAATCAACTCACCTTCTTTCGGAAAGTATGCCATCGGTGGTTAGTGCAGTCTTGCGGTCTGGGTGGGCATTGTCTGACGTGTCTGACGCGCTTTTTCACAGAACCCACGCTCGCCAACAAGTTTGTTTCGACGTTGTTCCTCTGTCAGCAGCACGAGAAGGTTGGTTAGCCCGTTGATATCTTTAACAACGCAAATACAAACATATTGCTTCTTAGCCCTCCATACAAGATTGTGTATCAACCGTTTTCGACAATTGTAAGTTTTACTTCGTAATTAGTAACGCCATACTTAAATCAGTTTAAGGTCTGAGTAATTTCACCGAGCCCACCACCCTCATATACACCATGCCTACTCCAGCTGTGGATAGTGCTCTGACAAATTTGCAGGGCTTTTTAAAGTTTACTCCGAAAGACAGAGCTATCACAAATCGCGCTCGCGATATGCGCATCAGCCGTGTCAAGATTGCAGATGATGCCTTTAGTGAGATGGTAAGTGGTTATAATCTTTGCGTCCTAGCTAGCACGTCATTGAATATGACAGACTCGAAACATTCTCCAAATTGCAAACTCGTCCCGGACACATTGGAGATACGGAATTTACGCTGTGAAATGCCTGAGAACCCTAGTACGACGCGACCGCCCTTTATTGCGTGAACAGATTGTCTACTTTTTAGAGAAGGTTCATGACGATAATCCGAGCATAGTAAGTTTATTTTAGTCAACTGAATTCTTCTCAATCTAACAATAAATTCAGCGTTATGTAGGTTTCAGTAAATCCCAAGTCTATTTCTTACTCACCTTCTGGTGACAGTATGCACAAAGAGCTGTGATGAAGAGCATTCAAGGCATCAAGTTGCGGACCTTTTGCACAGATCCCATTGACCTTATTCTTGGTCGAAATCACAATCCTCTGAAACGCTCCTTGAAAATCAATGCTTCCGCAACAACGACACAGGACTTTTTGAATAACTTCAAGGTTCCAGTAGACATCCATCAAGCAGACCGAACTCCGTAATGTTAATATTCTAATCGGACTGACACTCTCACTCATTAAATGGCAGGCTATTCTTCGATAAAACCCCCCCTGGATGGTTGGTTTGGGATAAAACCATATCTTTGTATATACTTCCTCGTCCTTCAAAGTCAACTTTCCAACCATGGGAAGCAGGAAGCGCCGACGCTATCCAAGCTGTCCGTGAAATGGTTCTGAGGAAAGAATACTGGGAGGACGTTGCAATATATTACTCCGAAGAAAACCACGAAACCACCATCACGCAGGATAATGTGTCCACCGTCAAGTCAATCTGTAGTATTTTTCTTGTGTGATCCATGCTAAAAACTAATCATTTGCTATCTAGTTCAACTACTTGAAGACGAACCTTTTGAAGCTTTCCGCCCTACAGTCGAAGCAGCGATTGCCGATAAAGATCAAAACAAACAAAGGGCTGCTGCAGAATTTTT
This sequence comes from Psilocybe cubensis, assembly GCF_017499595.1. NCBI lineage: Eukaryota > Fungi > Basidiomycota > Agaricomycetes > Agaricales > Agrocybaceae > Psilocybe > Psilocybe cubensis. The sequence goes on along the minus strand of NC_062999.1, from coordinate 3,398,911 downwards.
AGCCGGCATCTTAGGAGGTGGGCAGCAGTATTTTTATGAAATTCTTCACTAACATGGTACGATAGGCTCTAAGCATTGGCCCATAGATAAACAAGATGCCCTTTGGAAATGGTTTACACCTTACATCCCAATTATATTTGTCCAGAATATAAAGTCTGACACTTTGTCAATATGGACATCGTTCCTTGAGGTACGCTTGTTTTCTCTGTCACTTCATAGTATCACTGACTTCTACACATTAGTATATGTTTTACAACAAAGATCCTCGCCGACTCCAGCCCCTTGTTGACTTTTTATATGATGCATTCATGAACCTAGATTTCAATTCCGAACTATCTTTCGATGCGGTCAAAGTTATTACACTTTACCGAGCATTCTTTGAAGAACTTCGCCGCAAGTTCGGTCCCTGGACAGACGACACTGTGCAACGATGCTGGCGTGAGATTCACAGCGAACATGAGGACGTACGTTACAACCAAGCCAGCTATCGCAATAAAGTTTACTGACTATTTCTATTTTTGTCCTAGGTGCGAGCCTTCATAAGTGAAATTTTTGCATTTTCAGAGAATGTCAAGGTATAAACTTTTTTTCAATCTCGTACAATCGTTATTAATGTATGCTTTAAATAAGTGGCAACCTAAGCCAACTGTACCCACTGTTGAAGTGCTCATCAATGAATGTCACTCACTACCACTAACGTCTGACATCATGGCGATGAGAGGTACTTATCACAGAGCAAGAATTGAAGGACTTGTTGAAAAGTTTAAGGAATGGCGTGCGGCACGTGTCCCTGGAGTTCGAGCCTTCCAGTCGAACTATGACAGGTATCCCCTGTTCCATGTTATTTTGAGTGCTTCCTGACTCTTTCTACAGGGTTGGAATAACTGTGTGCAAATGGCTCTATCTATCTCTGCACGACCTCCATGCAAATTCCACATTCGACTACATTCTTCCTCTCATGGTACGTGTTTTTCTCAAGCTTATGGGTCTGTAAGTTTTACTCATGATCTCTTAGCCAGAGATATTCCGTTTCACGGAAGGTAGTTCACCATGTTGGTGACAGCATATATCATTAGGTTCTAATGTGTTTATCTAGTTAACGATAACAATAGTCTTGCATCGCGAGCAAGCAGTCTGCTCATTCGAATGTGTGGAGTCACGCCTCCAGTGGTGCATGTCAATCCAATCTTGAGTGAAATCTTCGATGCAATACAATCTTCACCGGTATGTTCATTAGGCTTGGTAGAATTCATGATTACTCATTTGTTTTGAAGTCATGGAGAGTTAGGCTTAAAGCCCTTCCGCTCCTGCAGGGTTTGTACACTCTGTGCATAGTGAAGATCCTCACGCTAATCAGCATGTGTTTACAAGTGTTTTATTTCCGCCAGCTTACCTTGATTAGTGAAATTAAGATAGTGGAAATGTTGGAGGTAACACATTTCCGTTTTTATCGATTAGAAAACTGCTGAACCTTCTTTTGTTATCAGGTTTTATGTAGATGTTTGGATGATGAAGTTGTAGAGGTTCGCGAGATGGCTGCCGTGTGAGTACAGCTCGTGTGTTTACAAATATATAGAACTCAAGTGAACTTACACTACATCTCAGAACTCTATCTGGTATTCTGCGTTTATCTCCGCGGCGCAGTGTCGTCACTTTGAAGGTCAGAAAGTTTTGTGGCTACAACTGAACGAATATATTGAAGAAGTAACATCACCTTAGGATCGATTCATAAGACTACTCAAGAATACTCACATTCCTGGGAGACAAGACCCCAATTACAACAAAGCTATCAGGCAGCGACATGCCGCAATTCTAGGGATATGTGCCCTCGTCGACAGTTACCCCTATACGGTGGAAAAATGGATGCCAGAATTGCTCACAAACATCCTAGCGGATCACACTTACGACCCAGTAAGTTGGAGCGTCAATTGAAGCCTCTGCTTCTGTGATGATACCAAGAGCTCAATGGTACAATAGATCCCCATATCCACGACCGTTCGAAAGTGCGCTAGCAATTTCAAGAGAACACACCAAGATACATGGCACGAGGATTCGAAATGTTTTAACGAATCCCAACTAGCAGCCTTGTCGACTCTTTTAACAGGGTCATCATACTGTATGCCGTACTTCATTGAGTTGACAGCTTCACTGACATCATTTCTTCTAGACGCGTAATTATGACATTAGACATTTATAGATTGCATGTATATGCGGAAGGAATTTAATGCTTGCAGTTGAGATAATTATAATGATATGATTTACATCTGGTAAATAAGCTTTTCTGCCTAGAAGGTCCATGGTATATGTATAGAAAAGAGGGGCTTTACTTGTTTGTTGTACTAAGTTGGATTGCGTATTTTGACTGACATGCGTACGACATGTTGCAATAGAGAACGAAAAGAAAATCGGGTGCCCTCGAAAATCCACAGCAAGTTACACACGTAAATGGGGTATTTGGTTTTGAGATGACAAAAATTGACGTGACATGGACTGAGGACTTAAATTCGAGTTTGAAGGGATCAGCCCTTGTTCTCCGTGTTCGAGGTGCAAATCTGCAATACCAGGTTCTGTGGTTTCCTGCCCATCTGCCTGGCCCACCCTTGCACCTGCTGATGGGACCATGTCAATAGGTGCCCGCTGACGATTCTCATACCCAGACTTGATCCGATTGTTGGTCACAGATTCACTGGAAAGATAAATTTGGGTCAGTAACGGATGGTGGATGATTTGACAACAATGCCCACCGAATTTCAGCAATTAAATCTTCAATCGCATACCAGGCAAGTGGCCCATAAGCAACGGCTCGCCACCAACCTGCGAGGTCTGCTGGTCCAATGAAAGCGTGCGCATGCAAATGGTCTGTCACAGGAATCTTATTATCTTTAAAAGGCGGGGTTATGAAGCCGATGCGGAATTGATTGTTGTATATGGGAACCGGCGGGGCAGCCGTTGAGGGGGAAAGAGGCGTTGAAGCCGGAATGAGGGAAGTAAGCAATCTAGTCGCCAAATTGCGCACATTGGCGAGCAATGGTAGGTCGGACGATGACTGTATTAAGAGAAAAGAGTTGTTTAGATCATACTGCAGGCAATAGATATAATGATGCACTCACCAATGAATATATTGACGGTACGTGAAGACTGCGGAAATGAGAGTAAGAGATTTGGCACTAACACAACGCCAAGAGCTCACTTGAATGCAATGATAATATGACCCTTTGAAGATACCGGGTTTGCCTTTTCTTTATATGCAGTGAAATTCTCATCCCGCCAGACGACTTCGGCCTGCGTTGAGCCTGGGGGGAAAACAGGGGAGCGGGGTGAGTTTGGAGTGGTGTGGGAGGCAGTTGCGACAATGCCGCACATGGGACATCCTGCCTTGGGTGCAAAGGCGGCCATTGGTGTGGTGGATGTGGGTGGCGAAGGTGGTTGAGGATTGGTGATGGGAGTAAGTACGCTGGCAACCTGTCTTATTGACCTGCCCTTTCTTTACGCCGAAATCGACTACAACTTCATTAATAACTTTATCCACGTGACCACTTCTCATGGCGACGACGACCACAAGCCTTAGCTCCTCGTCCTCCCCAGTCTTGCAATCGTTTGACACCTTCAGAGCAGATTTGGATGATTATAACGACAGACGCGAACGGCTCATTAAAGTGTGTCGTCCCGTGCCCTACTCATTAATTTCTTGATCTAAAGCCATGGCATCAATGTCTTGTTCTAGGCGAGTCGTGATATAACAAATCTCTCGAAGAAAGCTATTTTTCTTTTGCATCGTCTTGTTCAAAATCCAGCAGACGCCAATGAGGATCAACCCACTCATTACAAGAAAGCTGCTCAACAAGGATATGAAAAGCTTCGCGAAATCCAGGATCTCTATGCCAAGCTCCAACCAGAGCTAGAAGGCGACAAATACTGGAGATATCAACGACAAGTCTCCCCCGGTTTGCAAGAATACATTGAAGCACTGAGCTTTGCTCATTATCTCGACCATGGAACTTTGATCACCTTTGACGAAGTCCAGAAGACGCTCATGACTGCAGATGGCGTCAAGGTATGTCATGTCTCTAAATCTCTATTTTTCGTATGTACCATTGAAATCAAGAGATGACCACAGTTTTTCCCACTCACTGTGTCCGACTATCTATTGGGGCTGTCAGATCTCACCGGAGAACTTATGCGCTTTGCGATCTCCGGGATTGCAAACAAAGGCGGCAGACAGAAAGCAAGTGAAGTCTGTGCATTTGTACGGAGATGTAAAGCTGGTCAGTATATCTTTCAATTGCCAACACTCATATGTCCCTGTACCTAATGAGCTTTCTGGAATTGTATTGCAGATTTTGAAGGACTAACTCCCTACATACGTGACTTGAGGAAAAAACAATCCGTGACCACTCAATCACTCGAGAAAATTGAAGATGGTAAGTCAGATCTATTACCACTTACCGGAGCCCTTCTGATGTTCTTTTACCAGCTGCATACGCGATCTTTGTTCGAAGCTCTGAATATGATTTGCCGCCCGAGATATTGGATGACATTGTTGCGCAATCAGTCTCAAATTATAGCAGCCACACCTACGAAACTCGTGGTCATAGAAGAGATCTCCATGCCGGAAGCGATGATGAAAATGGGGCCATTTGAATGGCCCGGAGAAGTTACCCCAGAATGCAGCTGTAGGGGCTCAAAGAGACAGACAATCTTTAAAATTTAACCTCTGCTCCCAAAATGATGCTAGGAACAAAGAATAGTTTGTATCACCCCAAGTGCTTCTCGCTTAGAAGTTTGTGCAGGCTCAATTATCTCAACACGTTCCCTGTTTCCATACGCGTCAAGTGAAGTCGAAGTTAATGAAAGAACAGTTTTACCTAAATCCACGCAAGGACCGCTGACAGACAATTGCCGTCGGACAGATGTACAAGCAGGTGCGCGTGTTTCTAAAAGGACCTCGAGGCCTGTTTTCCAACGCCTAACGGGACGTAAATGTACAAGCCAAGAACAGCGTGATTCATGTGCCTAAATGTGCAGCACAAACTCAGCCGAAGACATGCCAATTAAAGCTTACAACTATAAATCTATCGAAACATGTAGTTCTTCCGTAAAACATGAATCAAGATCTATGGACCAACTGCGTGTATATGTAGTACCTATATACGTGCTAATGTGACAATTCCAAAGTCAAAAGGGACGTTCCCCAAGACCAGGTGAAGAGGTGCTGATCTTTCTGACGGTATCACAAATCATTTGATCGACCTGGCACTCCAATCCGATGCTGAAGGCCCGACGAATTACGGTTAACCAGCTTTGCCCTGTTGGTGATATACACAGAGGGTCAGAATCATCGAGGAACGCTACCAATCCTCGTAAATCCTTGTCCGAGAAGCTCGATGGAGAACTGGGCTCTTTGTCGATATCAACTATGGGAGGTAAAAAGATGATTGCGGCAGAGGCATGACCAAAACCCTCGTTACAAGATATTTCCGCATAGAAAGTCGTTTCCTCCGACACCGACTGAACATTAAGACCCAAACTGTCTGAAGCAAAATCACTCTCGATCGTAGGTGCCAGGAATTTGGTGGATTTGATATCTGGAAAAAGGACCGAATCTGTATCCCGAGATATATCTCCATCTGATTTTGTTGGCGCGCCGGTACCCTGTGGCATTTGTACCCTATTTTCAGAAGAAGTGCTAGGGAGGGTGCAGTACCCTTTGACTGGCGAATGCTCCTGGGGCCCCTGTCTTTCCATCAGAGAATGGATAGAAGAAGGCTTAATTCGTTGATTGTCGTGGGCCTTTGGTCCGGGAGATCGTCGAGCATGGTATACTCCAAATGGAACCAATGAATCCCAAAAATTTTTGAAGAAGAAACGGAATATAAAATTTACAGACACAAATATTGACTTGAAAAGTGCGAGAACACTTTGAGGAGTCGGAGTGTGACTGGGAGCTGTGGGCGGACCGCATGTTGTTGTCATCATAAGTGCGAATGCTCCTATCTCCTTCGCCGTGAGATGCCCATGGACCAGTCTTTTGGAGCGGTTTATCATCATGCGGGGAGATGAGGTGACCGATGACAGTATCGTCTCTGAAGATGCACAAGTCAATGAGAAGAAAGTTGGCTGATAATGTCGTGCAGCATGCGTTGAGCGGATTCTGGGGACATGGGATAAAGATAAACTGGTGGTAAGCTTGTTGTAGGGTGTAGGTATCGCTGTTCCCCAGTACCTTTGGAGTTCCGTGTTGGTATCATCTGTTACTTTGAAGAGTCTGTATATTGGCGAAACCGTAAAATTGCCACCAGCTGGCCCAGTTGCTATAGATATATCGTCCCATTTCAAGTCCTATTTGCTAAAGACGTGGAGCTCGTTGGTGCCGTGTAGTAGTCCATATTCGTTGAAGGCGCCTATAGTATCTAGATTGACCAGTTATATGCAATTGAAATGAATGTTTATGTTCGTGTATCTTGAGGGCCAAAGAGGCATTGTAACGGTGCATGCCCCTGTCATGACCAGCCCAATCAGATATTGTACAGTTGATCAAAAATAGCTGTGATATTTCTTTTGTCGAACGGCCGAACATTGTCAGTGACGAGAGGACCAGGTAGAAGTGTTAGGTCACTCGGGATGATTGTCCCCGGTACGAGCCTCAACCTCTGCGAGAGAGCTCCTACTTTATTGCACCAAGCAGGAGAACTTTCCAGAGGTGGATTAGGATCATTGCGGAATTCCGCTATTCTCAATGGCTGTTTATTGGTAATACCGCGGCGCATGCCATACTTAATTTTGTAGTTGAAGGATAACACTAAAGCATCTGTCAAACTGGCAAGAATGGCATATCGTATGGGGTCGGGATCTTGAGGGTCCGGTATGTCTGCTAGCAGCCAATCGGTTTGCCTGTGGAACCAGTATTGGGATTCCTGCATCATTTCGTCCTCGTTATCTGCCACAACAGTTTCATAAAGACGGTAAAGAGACCGTAGCGGGGTGTCTCGGTAACAGAATCGTTCGATTTGGCGTAGTGTCACATAATTGACTTCGGTATGCCTCCGATTGAAAACAATATCAGGGTCATCGAGGAGCTCTTGAACAGATAAAGGCGGAGGAAGTGGATATTTCCATGGAAAAGGCCACAGCAACATGAATGCGATATGCAACGGCCGAGGACTCCTATTCAATCCTGTTAGACACTCCTTGGATTAAGATTTATGAGACCTACACGAGTACAAAGTAAACCGGTGCAAATAAAATGCACAGCGGACCTCGTATGTTAACATAAAACCATGCGTCTATTCGTCGAGCGAGTGAGATGGGACGCCTTGGCACTGGTGGGGGCATATTGAACTTGAATGTAGGTGGTTTAGTAGAGGCATTCGGAGATTCACTGTTGCAGGTTAAGGTGGAAAATGCGATCATAGTAAATTGCAACTCACGGGAGGATAGCTGACATGACAGAATGGGAAAGAGTAAGTTGGACAAATTGACGCGACTAGGCGTTGTTGAGGTGTATTTGCTAAGTGTGGCAAGGAGGGCATCTCGGCAGTGATAGGCTGAATAAAAAGTTTATTCTGAACATTTCCTCAAGATCGCGGTGCTTCAATCACAAAATTCTCTTTTCTTTTCTTGGAAACTAATTTCCAGAGGACGCGTTACATGTGGTATTAATATAGAGGAGTAGAACTCAGTTCAACTAACCCATCCAATCTCTTAGACTAAATATTCGAACGACCCCGCCCCTTTCTTTTACAGCCCGCACCACATTTCTAGTCCGGTTCGTATCATAGAGATTGGACGTTGTTTTAGCTTATATGTCGTATGCATTGACACAATGACATACGCGGCTTACAATTGGGCGCATTACTTTAAAATATAAATCAAGGCACTCGAGGTTTTCAAGATCATGGCTTCTTACTACTGGCGCATATTGTCTCGAACAAATCTTCCTAATACATAGAAAAGCAGAGGGAGCATCTTTTTTTGTTTGATCGAGGCTTAACGCATCTTCAACAACAAAACTCCCCAAAGCGACGACTCCTACAATTATATAATAGCGTCGACGCTAAATCGAGCGCGATATTCCTTATTGACAAACTCAATCTCTACGTTGTCGAGCGCACTCCCATTGTACCATGAGCGGATAACATTCCTATCCAGTGGGGCATTGTTCTCTGTGATTAATATCTGCAGGAGTGAGATAGCATCATTGATGTCTTTCCTTTCCCTGTCTTTACTCTGTACGTGTTCATTCAGCTGTTCCATCTGATAAGCGCGCGTAATCTTGCCGATTAACTGAAATTTCCAATCTGCTGCGTAAGCTACAAGGGTATCCGACTGGTATAAGACGACGTTGTTTGCAACGGAATTCTTGTAAAGGTCTTCACAACCTGGCATCATGGCAAAGCCTGCCATTTCTGCGTTTATCCAATTTACAGGCCATCGTTGCCTTAAGTCAGGAGGGAGAGTTGCTTGAGCACCCGCAATTATTCCCATGAGTTCAGGATCAGGAATGAAAAAGTCAATGTCCTTGGTTTTATCGCGGTTCCCGAAGTACATAACGGAGCATGTACCCCCAGCTACCACAATATTGACTGCCTGAGCCGAAGTGGTTTTGTCCGTGAGCTCCTTTGAAATGTGTTTGAAGGCTTTCAAAAACCCTATTCATTCCCAATTCTCTATTATTTGACGCAGCGTACTTCCTCACCTGTCTCGATATCTTTAAGTTCCAAGCCGTCTTTCTTGGTTATCGGAATATGAGCAAGCGACTTGAGTTTTCGTATCATCTTTAAACGTGTAGGGGGCGAGTTCAATAATTGGGTGCGATGGTGGCTAACGCAAAGATCAGAATCGTTGGAAGGGAAATCGACCATTGAGTTCAATCTATACTTTCAGCCTAGTGAAATTATCTCCACGGATTCTGATTTAGCTGATTTTTTACCGTTTACGGTTTTGGAAATTTTCCACAAAGATCCTCACTTACCTTCCCAACAAGCTCTTGACAGATAATGATTGTATACAGTTGATAATAACCTCCAGGTTCTTCTTCAATTTAATGTCTCTGATATACGACTCGAGGTTCCTCGTTTTTCTGTGCACTATTTCTGAAAAAAAAATTTGCCACCCTCCTCTCCCTCTTCCTTTCTTACCAGTGTTCACTACAGCCATATCGCTTCAATTTTGGCTTTACGCAAGCTTTACGCTTGGTTTCGACCCAAATGCTTAAGCTTTTGGTGGCCCTTGAATTGCTATTCAATCCAATCTTATTGCAACTCAGTCACTCACGTGACTTATCGCTTTTGGTCACATTCGCTGCCAAAGTTGCCGCGCCTATTAATACAACCAGCCTACAACACGCCTCTAATCACGCTTTCGGTGTACTTGTGCACGGTCACCCGACGTTGTTTAGAAGGTGCACGATAAAAATTCTTGTCACCACGGATATCCTGACCTTTTATTACTCTCAAGACTCATTATACTTATTCATTCATCTACTTCCATGACAGATTGAAATCTACATAGATATTGTTTGCTCGGACAAGTAGCTGATTGTGAGAGTAAAAGAAATTGAAGTGATAAATATCCGTAGATTCTCCGTGTGTGCATAGGGCGTTGGCGGGGGTCCAGGACGAGCAAAAACTTAGCCACACATGGTGACTCCAATACTATGATGAGAAAGGCGCAAGGGTGTGAGTCATGAGGAATCTCACAGGGCAAGAAAATTTTGACCGACAGTGAGCTGAGCGCTTGGGTGGAATTCCCAAACAAGAACCAATGGCAGTACCAAACAAAGGAAAAAGAAAAAATGTGGGTCCAAATTTCTAAAGACATAACAAGGAGAAAAAAACAAGCGGAGATTAGATGGGCTTGAGGATGGCCCAAGAAGAAAAAGAATATAAAACGAGACATGTTGCAATCATATTGACAGGACAGGGCTGTGGCGGGAGGGGTAGACCCAGTCCCGACTAGTTTTTGTTGACTGACCACCAAAGTACAGAGTAGAAATAATGACGTCATTAAGATTAGCATTCATGATGGTAAGTACAATACCGAAGTCCTCAATATCATCTCCGTCGGCGAGCTCGCTGGATAGGTCTTGGAACGAGTCCGTCATCGCTATCCACATAGTCTGGGTCGTTACCTTCATCAACATCAAACATATGTAACCAATTATGATTATCAAATATTTCAATCACTGGTGGAGGCTTGTATGCTCGTCGTGATATCTTCTTCTGTTGCTCCCGTTTGGCCATGCCGTTGTGCCATGCCCTGCAGAAATTTTTTTTGAAAAAAGATCAATAATTGTTTTTGAACTTGTACTCACTGCTTTCGAGCGTCCCATTCGCGGAACTTTTGCCCACCTGGTTCCCATTCCCGAACGCCACTTGATGCAAGTGCCTTGATATGCTTCTCGACTGTATTATCCATGGCAATGTTTGGTATCATGGGCATTGACTCCGCCAGATCAATGCGGCAAAATGGGCAGGCTTTCTTTTTCTAAAAATAGACAGCTCAGTTTCAGAGTAGCCGTCGAACAAGACGAAACGGACATTTTGAACATGCCATTGCCAGCCGCAGTCGCCGCAAAATGTATGGCCGCATGGATTTCCTACATGCGAAGCAACACTTGGTTTACGTTAATATTCTGGCATCAGATACAAAGTAACCGTCGATGGCGTACAATATATCAAAGCATCTGAGAGTTCACATCGTAAATGAAGCTGGTCAAGGAGGTCTGAGAGAAACATACATCGGGCAAGTCAATTCATCTTCATAACTCGACAGAATCTGCCGCATCTCATTGTCGGCTTTCATTTTCCCTTTCCGCTTCGGTGAAATTATCTCGACATCGTCGTCTGAGCGCTCCCTTTTGGTAGGTAGAGTGGAACCTTGTTCGATGTGTTCTTTCAACTGTGATTCAGCATCGGTCTTTTTCCTTTTCTGTGGAGAAGACCCTAAATAGTATAATATAAAGAGAGTTAACAATGTTCAGATGCCTGTGCATAAATACAGGGTTCAAACGTACATGTAAGCGCTATTCGGCGTTGAGATAGAGACATTCAGCACACATAACTCCTAGGTAATGTAAAGGGACTAACCCGTAAGATTATGGGGCGTTCGTGAGTCTGATACACATTGCAATTGGGGTTGTAACGCCACAGCTGCTGTACGTGACGAAAGACTGTTCAGATAGTAAATTAAACAACGCATACGGCTAAGCTCACCTCCTGAGGCTGGGGCAGAGGCTGTAGTCTCGATCAGTGGCATGGTAGGAAGACCTGTTGAAACATAAACTACTTACACGTGGACTCGCCAGTACCATGGACTTGAGGAACGTCTACAGAGCAAGAGACGTTATTCATAACAGAGTAATTCCACGGTAATCGTCTACACGCTACCTCGATGCGGTAACCTGGAAGAAGACGCCACTTGAGATTCTTGTACAACTCTTTGTTCGACCTGGTCGAGTTCAGCCAAGAAAGCTGCATCCAGGTCATCGTCGGGGAAATAAAGAGAGGATCCATTGGAGAGGGGAGAGTTGGGAATTGGGTCTACAACAGTCTGAGACGATTCCGCTGGTTGTTCATGTCTGGTGGGAGTTGTAGACGGCCCCGACAGAAGTTGTGTCCAATCTACACCTTGAATATCGGCAAAATCGTCCGGGATATTGTCAAATTCATCATCAGACATTGATACTCTAAAGATTCGCTTCAGTAGGGTTTGGATGATATGGCGTTTTGTCGCATTAGCAAAAGTGTGAGTGAGAGTAACAAAACATGGTTCTGATTGCTCAAATGGGGCAATTCAGGATGACGTCATGTGACTTGCTTAATTCGGCCCGCAAAAAACAGTTCCAACTTTCAAGTTCCAGGAGTGGCATGCCTCAGGCTCAGAGCAAATTAAAGCAGTGCAACCATTCTCTTACACTGCAAAGTAAGTAATGTAAGCTAACCTTGTGAAATATGGAGTGAGCGTTGACTGATACCAAAAATAGTACAACTCAGACTTTCAAGTCAAGTCACACTCCTCTCCAACTCCCCTCCAGAACTTTGATTCAATATGAGTATAGCTCTCCGGTTAGATAGTTTTTTAACGTCATTTGAGCGTACGGTCACTGCTCAAGCTGGACTCAACACACCGTACCTCTCTCATAATGTCAGTCATCCAAATCCTAAAACAAGCATGTTCATTTCCACTTTGAGCTAGACTCAAAACTTCATTTTTTAGGCGGCTGGAACAGGGTAGAGATAACATGTTTAATGTAGCTAAAAATATTGCATTTTGATAAATTTTGGTTTCCGTCGACTGTAGCCAGGCTTAGATGACCTGCGTAGGTATGAAAAGTGACGCGGTGACGCGTTGTCATTCAACTTTAACCGATTGGAAGGTGTCCATGTACGACAATACGACAGGTCTCATGGTTTGAGTCAAAGTAAGGAAAATAAACTCTGTAGCCACATTCTAAAGTATCCATGAATTCAATACAACGTCGCAATACCATGTTTATATTCTCTAAGAACGGTCGCATACACCCTGTCAAGTTAGCATAATCATCGGAGCATGTTACGCGTTCGTGCTGTGTGGAGTCGAGGTTACTTCATTATCGTTCAAATTAGTACCCTTACATCAGAGCCCGGGCAACATTCTACAAGGCCGGGGTTTGGGTCTAAAATTAAAATTAAGCGTGACTAAATCTATTTATAAACTGTCACATCGTTGTCACTTTCCTTGGGAGACGGCAAGGGGAGGTGTAGAGATGTGCCCAAGTTGTGCCCATTAAGCGAGTCCGGGACGACCGGATGCGCCAACTCCTATATTATCTTTTTGCTTTGCTTTGCTTACACGTTCCAGGTCCAACAGGCTTTTTTCGGTGTACACTTATCTTTTATGTCTTGTTTCTAATCTTGTCAGGAGATTGCAGGACACACATGACAAGAATCCTCAGGAATCCTTGGCTTTGAAGCACAAGTTCCTGGCCAGTGACCATAACGGCCAAGGAACCGCTGTCAGGGATCCTTGGTACCCATACTATTATACAACCGGCTGAAGACACATTTACCCACCTCGTCCCGAATCGAAACAGAATACACTTGGCAAATGGTTTCTGCGTGTTGTTGTGTATTCTCCCTTGATAACGATGCCTTTGCCTGGAGGGTCTCAACATTCGCCTCCTATAAACCTTTGGGTCTCGGCTTTCATGGAAGTTTCATCCATTTTATCTACAGGCCCTACCGTCCCCTCGACACGGAACCCTGTCGTTCATAAAGGCCGGAGGGTCCGGAACTCAATGAGGGGTGTAATAAACGCTTACGCTGCCAATACACTCCGCTTGCTCATAAATCCAGAAAACATCGCGTCAAACGCCCAGCATATGCGCCAAAAATAGCTCAACATATTACATGTGTCTGTCCGCTCTTGATGCGGCTGGTTGTCGAACTTTGGTCGGTGCCAAGGTTGTATCCTATCCATTCCTACCCCCAGTTGTCAAAAAAAAATCTTGGGATAATGATAGACAAAAGTCACACCCAGAACGTCCCATTACACGGATCCATGTTTTCGTGTCAAGCTAAGTGTGGAATGAGTCCAAAAACTGTCTAAATGTCGCATAGGTGTCCAGATAACAGGTTAAGTAGAATTTTAGCTCGACAAACGTCTAGCCCAAGAAGCGTGTAGACAGACTAGGAGGGAAAGCAGGTATGCGCAGTATTTGTGGGCTTTCTTCATGTTAAACTTGGGCGTTTCAAGGTCATATGTAACAAACCGAGATAATCACGGACGCCGAAGCCGCGAACGAAGAGACCCAAGTCTGCTAAGAGTTTGGGAATGAATAGAGATGCGCATTTGGGATTTACAAGTCGCAATAGAGACAGAGATGAATCATGATTGATTCGCATTACACGAGGATACTCTTGATGACACGACAACACGAAAACCCCTTGGCTACAACAGACTTATCAGCGAGATATATACATTTAGTTATGGCTATGACATGGAATAAACAGAAGTAAAGTTATATATTGTAACAAATAATGTCGAGGGGGGAAACGAATTGCAAGATGCTGGCAAAATACAAGAAGAAGAAGAAGAAAGTTGAATCAATCGCGCTCTTGAATTGGGATGTCGCCGTTCATGTCCCGACTTGGACCAGAGGACAGGAGGGAGCCAATGGTCATGGATCCCCTTGAGCGGGGAGAGTATTCAGCTGAATTGCTGCGATCTGACGAGGAGTAGGGGGACGGGGGAAACTGTTCGGATGGATGTGAAGACTCATATACACCAGGATGTGAGATATGAGGTGAGTGAGATGCGCGATGACGTTTTCGCGGGTGTTCCGAGTGATGTGACATTGGGACATCCCTGCTAGACGGAATATGAGAGTGCATCCGGGATGGTGGTGGCGACCGACTGCCAGATGTTACACGATGGCGATGGTGAAGCCTACGAGAAGGCAGCTGTTCGGAAGGACGGGGAGAATGGGTATATCCCGGTGAGGGGTAGTGGTGGTAGTTGGAAGAGGATGATCGGGAGGCGGAATGAACAGGCTCAGGGGGAGCAGAAGCGGACTGCTGGTAAATCTCGAGCAAAGTGCGCTGCAGAGATGCGACGGATGCTTGCCGCTGAAAAAAAGCAGACGATAAGGGACTAGGTGATATTTGGGGACGAGCCAACTAACCTGGTCCTCGGCAGTCTTTGCATTGAGCATGGCGATGAGCATTTCGCGGTCGCCGTCGCCCTTTGTTTTGTATGCAGAGAGAATCTCGCGCAGACTTGGGGCGGGTTGCTAGAATGGAGGTGAGCAGTTGTGGCACAAAAAAAGAGAAGATATCAACCTGGTCGACGAGGGCATGTGCGGAGGATACGAGACGGCGGATGTCGTCTGCGGGGTATCTGTGGAGGGAGGGGGAAGGGTCTTGGTGGGTGGACGAATTCATGGTTTGGATCAAGGTGCGACGGGGCCAAGAATCTCAACGCTCGCCCAGTGCTTGCTTTTAAGTCGTGCAACACTGTCCTATTTTTGTGTTCTCCAAGACTTTTTGCCAAGACCATTCGATGCTGAGCTATTTTCGACCAGGAAAATGCTCGGAGCCAAGAATAGACTTCCGTCTCACTCTCCCACCACACAGCGCGAGGCTGCTTCACCCTCGCCTTATTTCAATCCTGCGCGTCTCCAGGGCTTCCCTGCGTCCGGAGGGAGCTGCGTTTTGGAGGACTACCCCCGTGCCTTGTGTCTTTGCCTTGGCCGGCTTTACGTTTCTTGGGCTGTGACGGGGCGTTACTGAGAAGTGACCCTATGTGACATGTCCCAATTTAGCTTCCAATGAACTCGCTGCTAAAATTGCCAGAATACACGCCTCTCCTCTCCAGTCAATCACTTCACCTTTTTATAACTTGCACGCCAAGCATCCGTTCTTTCGGCTTTCACATATCAATCCATCCCTCCTATCCCTCTTTAAGCCATCCATATAATCTGTCTCCAAGTCTCTTCTTGCTAGTCCCTTTCTTATGGAGGTTCCAGCCCCCGCTCCTCGACTGCCAACCCCACCGCCTGCCCCTACCGTTCGTTATTCTTGGTCCGAGTACAATCCCAATATCAGCGTGCTCTATATACGCACTCACCAGGAGGCAAACTTGCAGCTTTCCAAACTCGGATCTCATCCTCAGGTCTTGGGCTTCGATCTAGAGTGGAAACCCAACTTTCGCAAAGGAGCTCCAGAAAATCCTGTTGCCCTCGTACAGCTTTCCAATTATGATTTTATATTTCTTTTGCAGATCTCCTCGATGCAAGGTACATCAGTTTATGCCCTTGTCACCTTCCGAAAGCGCAAAGATCTTGTCAGTAGTAATCGTCTTCTTGTTCTACAGAGTTTCCATCAAAGTTGGCAGCAATTCTAGCTAACCCTCTCATTGTAAAAGCCGGTGTTGGTATCCAAAGTCAGGCCACCCCCATCTCCGCTAGTGTCTCGTGATGCTCAAGATTTTCTCTCAGACGACTCTAAGAAAATGTACACTGATTGTCGCATACCGATGTATAATTGCGTCGATTTGTCGCTTTTGGCCCGTACAGTAGACAACGCTCGTTGGAAGGGGAAATATAATAATCCCCTTGGTCTTGCTCGCCTCGTCGAAGCATACGAGTTCCGTTTGTTGCCTAAAGGCAGAACCACTCGCAGTAACTGGGAGGCTACTCTAGATGATCTCCAAATTGAATGTTAGCGTCTATTCATACCTGCTTATCTATTTCCAGCCCCTTTTCTCACTGTTCATATAGATGCTAGTAACGATGCCCATGCCGGATATATCCTGTACAAAAAATTGGAAGCTATGATACCTTTACTTGCCGATCCTCCTAAGAGTATCTGGTACACCTTCAATCAAGTCTCAGGCCAGCTTGTCAACTCTGATGGATTTCCCTGGCATGCGTACAATCCCAATTATGATCCTGGCCCCCCTCCACCGCCAAGGATTCCCAGAGAGCCCAAATCAGTGGACGGTCAAGATGAAGAATCTCATAGTATAGTCGAGCAAGGAGACAACTTTCCGTCGTCCCGTAAGAGGCATCGTAACCATCATCAAACATCTAGAAGAGAGAGCGAAAAGCCTCCCTCCAATGATACGCCAAGGCATCTTAATGCAACTTCATTCCAGGAACACGCTCAGAACGCAGGACAATCGTCCAATGGGTTTGGCCAGCACACTCGTAAATTCCGTACGCAATACCGCAGCAATGCCGAGCACGACACTGTTTTCTCAACAGGATCTTCTGCGCAGTCCCGGGATGATACCACGCACAGCAGCATACTCCCTTCCAAGAATAGACGTCGCAGATGGCGGGATTTGAACAGACCCTAACTATGGAGAGCAGAGCTTTTTCTCATTCGAATTCAAATCGCTTTAGAAACTGATACCGGAACTATCGTCTCCCAGATTATCATCCTCCCCCCCCTGTCAAGGATTCGGGTAATCCTTTTGATTGTATGCTTTCTCGACATGCGCCCTAGGTGATATGAAACTACCCACGTCCATCTCCAACACTTGTGTACAATATCTTTTGATTTTCTCCTTGTTTTTTCTTGGCATTACATAGGACTTTTCAACCTGTAACTTGGGACGACTTCAGGACACTATAAATAGCTTTGTCAAATATTCGCTAAGATATCGTGGATGTATATCAGCCTTATTTATCAACACAGCGGGCCTTGGGAAAACAGCTTGAATTTACACTGTGCAGTATACTTGTCACAGGCCAGACTTAGACCACATACCCATATCCATACACACTCACGGCAAAACAAACCCTTTCCAAGTCAAAACGATATATTTAGATCATATATAGTTATCTTGGCACCATCTTGATGCTCAGTCATGAATAACTACATATAACTGTTCAAAAAATTTTCATGAGCCATCCGACCACAAAGATAGCATAAGAGTTATATCCGGCGCTCCATCACACATTTGGGCAACCGGCTCGTCCGCACCACTATTAACGGGTGATAGTATGCGATAAATATATCAGCTGCTTTCTTATAGAGCATTCTACGTTTCTATTTGAACATTTAGGGAGCTAACAAAGAATAGATATGTCGGGATAGCGACCCGGAAGAGGCATATCAGATGCACGATGCATGATGCGTATGTTGCAGTGTCCAACTTGAGGAATCTTAGGCTCTGAGGCTGTATTCTTAGATTAGAGCATACATTACGAGTAGCAACAGTGGCATAATACTAGTACATGTATTCACAATAGAACTACATCCCTAGCTACTATATGCATCTACAGAATAAAATAACAGATACTGACCCAAAGACCGCCGAACCGGAAAGATTCGTGTTACAGAACATTTTTAGGGCACTTATACATAGCAGTGGTAATAAATACAGATAGATTGTAGACCGAGGATTGGGTGGGTGTAGAGGAGCATATGATACAAGGTGTAAACGCCATCGGTTCCAGACCGGAAAAGTTAAATATACAGCTTGATATGTTTTTCAAGGTCGTGTCAGCACTATTGCTCATCTTGCGTTTCAAAATATGTTGGATGAAGAATCATGATTACGTCGTTTCGGCCCAACAGACGTGTGTATTTCGTTTCATTTATGGCTTGAAGAGTCGTGAACTCCTTCTAGGAGTTGGCTTCCCGGTTGCGATCGGAAGAGGTGCTCTTGCATCGATGTCCATCGGTCGAGGTCTTACACGGCCTTTTACTCGTGGATCCGGAATCGGCGTCTCACTGGCGGTCGGCTGAGTACTAGCCAAAGATTTGCTCGATAATGGAGTATGAGGCGGAACAAAGGTAGGCGTGGCAGTCCGGGTAGGAGAGACAGTCCCAATGGGAGTCGATGTGGGAGCAGGATTTTGTGGCGAGGTATTAGGCGGTGGCCCGGTTATGCCATTGAAAATAGCTTGTTTGACAGTGACATGATACTTGTTATTAGCTGCAAAAATAAGTCTGAGTCATTTTAAGAACCTTGGGGAAACCCAATTTGCTTACTGTAAGCAGAATCTGCATCCCAAAGCATTATACCTCCAAAAGATGAGTACTTTTTCTGTGCTTGTTTGGCCACGTTGATGAGCGTCTGACTGGAAACAAAGCCGTTGCCAGCAGAATCTGCAGAGGCAGGGGCGCCTAAATAAACCTTGACATCCTTGTTGGGAGACTGTGTCTTTGCCCAATTATCCCTACCACATATATTAGGATAATATCAAGGTGATCGATTGTTCGGAAATACCATGTAGCAAAGTTGAACTCCTGTCAACTAGGATTTAGCATCAAACAGTCAATAATCTGGTGGTAATATCAACTTACAGATGGAACTGATGTCTCGCAAAAATTGTTGTCTGGAATAATCAAAATGAGAGACAGAGCGCTGATTGAAAGGTGAACACATTACAGAATTGGACATAAACAGCATCGAAGAATGCGCTATTCAAAGCCTGGCCTACCTTTGCATCAGGGAATGGACATTGAGGCGCTGCAGTAACATAGTATCTAATCATGATGAACATTGTTAACGATCACGGATGTTGATGAAAAATGGGGTAGATATACCTTTTTTTCGCATTTTTAGACAATGATCGGAGTGTATTAACGAAAGTATTATAATGAGCGGCCGATCCGTTTTCTATGTCCAAGTCGACTCTGACAGAAAAGACATTAGCCCCGAGAAAAGTCACAGCCACTATCTCACACACCCATCAAGCACTGCACTCCCGAATGGCCGGATTCCACCATCTAAAGAAAATAAGCTTGGAGTATTTGTTTTTGGAGGTGCATACTTACTTCCTCCTATATAAAATATTAGCATCGACTCCACATTGTAAGGGAAAATACGCACCCAAGAACATGTTCCATATCGTTTCCGCGAAACCAGCAGCCTGCGCATCACTGTTGAATCCCACGTTCGCAGTCGCTCCGCCGAGACTCAATGTCACAATTTTACCCTTCGCCTGGCATTTCTGGATGTCGGCTGCCATGAAGGAGCAATCTGCCAGGTCCGTGCCTGGGAAGTTGCCTGACCCTTGGCTACAAATCTATGCGGGTAAATGGATAGTTCATCTACATCTTTGGTCTGAAGGCAGTGAAAAAAGGGGTGCGTACGTTCGCAAAATCGATAACTGGTTGGCCCCCTTTCCCAAAAAATACATAGAGGAAAGCCAATGGGAAAACATCAATGGAATCATCGTCGCAGTAGAAACCAAGCCTGATGAACAATCATTTTTGTGTTAATAACAGAGGAGACGATCTAATGCAAAAATTGTCCAAACCGTTGTTGATGGCCTGCCGAGTCTTGACCCCAGTACCTATTGTGAAAACAATTAGAATATGGAATCACCGATGTAGGTCAACCTGTAACTAACGCAGCTAGCTGCAGATAGCATTAGCCTGCTTGGTTACTTTACAGATAAAGTGGAGAGTGTGGAGCCTACATTGTCATTACGATCAATGGAAAACGAATTTGCCAAAGGAGCCAACGATACGAATCCAATAGTGCAGGCAATCCATTGCACCAGAAAAGCTGAAAGGACCATGGTGGGGCGGAAAGCACACGCATCCCATGGAACATTTCGAACAGACTTTAAATGTGAGTGTTAATCTCTTGTGATGACACGTCTACATCTGCTCATATCTGGGAAATGAGCGATTGTTAGCGGTCAAAGATCGTTGAGGTGGCATAATCTAGCGGGGAAATATACATATTGGAAAATACCGGCTCCACACGTGTGATCTTCTAGAAAGTCAAACACACGTTGATGTTCGCGGGTCGAAGCACGTCGAAGCACGTCGAGGCGTCCATTCACGTAGTACCTGACTTCGCCCATATGTTGAAGAATGAAGGTAAGAAATCGTGGGAGATACCATAGATAACAGGTTTAATAATAGAAACAAAATGGCAACAACTGGTCAAAATCTTGTATAAAAATTGAATAATCAGATAATAAAGATACACCTGATTTCTAACTGTTTAGAACAATTCCATCATGAAGATTAAATGCGGAAAAAACGAGACTTGACGATAGGTAAACCCTCTGCATCTGAAGATGGAGCTGAATCCTGCGCGGATGAAGTCGCCGCGGCTTGGAGGGATGACCCACACGGGCCGTTGTCGGTCCAATCACCGGCAGAACCTGTGTGTGGTGAGCGGAGACATTCGATTCAACGGACAAAAAGGTGCCGAAAAAAACTGACCTCCCGGAACGTCTGCTTCAGACCACCATTTCGCTGTCCATAAATGAGAACTGTACATAGAACGGTGGTCAGCTGGATGTTATAGAAAATAGAGCGCAAACTATAACCTATAGGTCACTTGAGAACCGCCCACGTATGGTACCGTACTGGACCAAGCTGGAATGCCCGCACATTGCCCTCCAGGGGAAGGGGAAGTCGTTGGCTTCGCCGTGGTAGTCGGAGACGTCGATTTACTGGTGGTAGTTGGGACAGATGAAGTCGATGTAGGCTTCGTAGTGGTACTTGATGTTGGTTTTGCGGTTGTAGTGGACGATGAGGGTGGAATGGAGGATCCACCACATGCACTTACTGGAAGGTAGTCATGAAGAATTGTATATAAGCTATGTAGCTAAAAGTACTCACTTGCACTCCATTCGCCACTTGGATCATTGGATGGTTGAGACGACGCGGACCATTTAGCCTATTGACAAGGGCGTTGGTATCCACAGTTTTACAAGCAGAGAAAGGTAAAAACCTGCCAAATATACCTTCATATAATGGTTAGCATTACGTTCAATGTGGTAAACTCGTTCAACATACCCTCCAAAGGAAACTTCAGCGCCTCCAGCATAATTAGTACCTGCAACGTATGCGGGGGCGCTACATGCCGGGAATGTAAAACCGGTGCCCCCAGTGGCCGATAGAGCGTTTTTGATTGCGAGATCGTATCTCCCGTTGGCTGAAAAGTTTTTAGCCAAACTTATGATCACCTTTGTAATACTTACCATATGCCTGAGATGCATCCCATAGCATCACACCTCCGAAGGAAGGGAAGCTTTGACGCATTTGAACTGCAATATTACCCAGAGTGCCGATGGGGACATATCCTGAGCCTGCAGCTGAACTAGATGCTGGCGCTCCAATGTAGACCTTGACATTCTTATTCGGGCTTGTAGTACGGGCCCAGTTATCCCTGTTAGGACAGGTGAAAGGTCGTACAAATGCATACTATCTTAAGGACAAACCAGATTCCGAAATTCCAGTTCTAGAAGGAAGATGATTGAGAAACTTTCAATTTGAAAGGTTGGCAAGCAAAAAAAACCATACCGCTGCTTGTCCAAATGATTGTAGGCCACAATAGTTGTTGTAAAATCTATATGAAGAGCCATTAGTGGTTAGTCGATGCTAAAACTGACGAAGATGCATTACTGGACTAGGATAAAGGTCAGCTGATTCAACGCTTATATAAGTTTCGATAACTCACCATAAACTGCATCAAAGCTTGCTGCATTGAGGACCCCACCCAGAGCTGCATCTGGGAAAACGCATTGAGGCGCAGCAGTAACATAATATCTGTGAAAAGAACGTCAGAGTGGTGATCATTCCCGGTTTATAGTTTGCTTACTGTTTTGATGCACCAGACGCAAGGGAGCGAATTTTATTGACAAAAACGCTATAATGATCAGACCCACCACCCTCAATATCAAGATCGATACTAAGCATATATTATGCTCAGTTAACATTATAAGTGTGATGTCAAAAGACCCACCCATCTAGAACAGCATTCCCGAAGGGTCGAGTCTGAGAGGTTCCCCCCAAGAACAAATCCCAGATGGTTTGGGCAAAACTGGTGGCCTGGTCATCTGATTGGAAGCCCACGGCACCTGTGGCTCCGCCCAAACTGATAGTAACTATTTTGCCTTTTGCTTGACAGGCGGCGATATCTGGAGCAAGAGATGAGCAGTTAGGAAGCTCTGTTCCAGGGAATGTTGCATTGTCAGTTGGATTACACGTCTATGGGTATTAAAAGGAATTAGATGATATAAAATGATAGTCAGGTTGTACTCACGTTCGCAAGGTTGATCGAAGGAACACCCCCGGTCCCGAAGAAAACGTTCAAAAATGCAATAGGGAATACGTCAATGGCATTATCCTAACGACTTGCAGCATAAGTAAAGAATTTGAATCACGCGAAATAAATATTAAACACATTGCAATAAAACGAGATCGTCTTCTGAAAATTGGCTGTGTTGCCGGTATTGACCGCACCGTAAGAGTTCTGGCCCCAATAACTGGCCATGGATCAACAGCTGAACTAGAGAGAAAGTCATAAAAATTCCTACACAGCAACCTATATAAAACAAATTAAACAAGGCGCAGTGGAAAATATTGATGGGATGACGAACATTGTCAAAGCGACTGTTATCGAAAGCAATAGCATGCAGCAAGGATGACAGCCCAAAGATTAATGAGAGGATCCGAAGTGCGAACATTTTGCACAAGATCTTGGGTCTTCTTGTTGGGAGATTGGTCTGCCGGTGGACACTAGTGTTAAATAGCTCTCATCCTGTCCGCAATCCGTAGTAAAGTAATGAGAATACATAGCGCGCACAAGGAGATACGACAACCATGCGGATTAAGGCGAACAGAAGTTCATCAGAAGGCTTCCTGCTGCTACTTCATAGAAATAGTCGTGGCAAACAGCATGCCTCATACAAGCTTCAAGCTCACAAAGGAACGTTTCTAGCAATGTTTGGCGATCCTGAGGAGTTTGTGGAAGAAAGGAATTGTTGTTGCACACGAGCATCTGTTCATGTGGGAGTTCAGGTGTACTATGATAAGGTCTGGTGCTTAAGTTCCCTAAGTTGTTGAACTCTGGATAAGAGGATAAGCATGATAAATTGGCAACATGAACCACGGCAGTTTCTTACCACGTGCCACCATATCTTGTACTGCGCGGACAACATGTTCAGAGATGTTCCGAAGTTTTGAGCCTATGGTCGAATACCTCATGTAAATTTCAATTCCTCGGCTTAACACGACGTCAGCGTGCTCCTCATAACCGGCTTTCAATGCGAACACACCTCGTTAACGACCATCCACGGGTTTGGAATATACGGTGAAGCTAAATATAACGAATTTATATATACTGGAAACGTACAGTGGTAATAACAAGAAGTTACAAAACAGTTCGCTGGCAAATATCAACCTGATGATGCGGAATCACTCTCTCCTCCTGCAGCAACTGGGGTTGCCTCAGTTCGAACGGGATCTGTGTAAAGGTAAACAATGTCATGGAAAGTATTAAAGGGATGACTGACCGAAGTAGGGCTGGGCCTGAGCTTCACGTGCTGTGAGACGTTCTTGATGGTCATAGCGTAGAAGTTTATCCAGAAAATCGATAGCTTCGTTCGAGATATACCTTTGATTCTCGGATGTAATGAATCTTGTCCAAGGTTTCCTCGGATATCTAAAGAAATTCGGTCAATCTTTGCTCGTCAAGTAGAAGAGACAAACAAACCTTCCAAGCAGCTCGTCGTATTGGGGGTCAAGACGAATGTTGTATTTGTCAATATAGGCGTACAAGTCATCGGTCCCTAAAACTTTGGTAATCTTCACAAGTTGATCGTAATTGTCATGACCGTGGAAGAAAGGTTCTTTGCGGAAAATCTGCCATGATAAGAAGTACATGATCGATGACAGCCACATATATGCGGCGTTTTCACTTACCATAGAAGCAAACATGCACCCGTAGCTCCACATATCGAGACTATAGTCATACTCTTGGAAATCGACGAGTAATTCGGGACCCTTGAAGTATCGGGAGGCGACTCGTACATTGTATTCGGTCTTGGGATGATAAAATTCAGCTAGACCCCAGTCAATGAGACGTAGCTACAAAAAGTAGAGGATCAGCCGATTTGAAACAAGGATTGAAATGAAATAAAAACCTTGCGATGTTCATGATCAATCATCACGTTGTGTGGTTTGACATCCCGATGCATGATACCTTTAGAATGACAGTAATCAAGAGCCTGGAAACAAGGTCAGGAGATAAATGACCATCTATGATTAAAAACAACCTTGAGTAGTTCAAACATGTAGAATCGGACATCATGGTCGGTAAATCGGGGGTAGAGAACCTTGAAGTCAACATTATGGACATATTCCGTGATAAGGCTTGGAATCTTGGATGTTGGGTCGCGAACGACGTCTAGAAGGGCAACGACATTGGGGCCTCCAGCGAGATTTTGAAGAATTTTGATTTCTCTTTTAATCTTCTTCTTTTTAACTGGCTTCAGCACTTTGATGATACATTTTTCCTCAGTGACGACGTTTATGCCCTCGAAAACCTACTCATTACTTTTGAGCCAGACATCGGAAACTGACATTGAGTTCGACTAACCTCTGAGTATTTGCCGCGTCCTACTTTCCGCACAATTTCATAATGATCTTGGGATCCCCACTGTACTTGAAGATTGTCTGGAACAGGGTCGTCAAAAGTTGTGAAAACAGAAGATGGATGCGATCGTACCATATTCATACCACGAGGAGCCTAGGCGACTATTAACATCGGGATACACACGGGCAACAGACTTCGTTGATGACCTGCCCATCAGCGAAACTTTGAAAGGGATGAGTTGTCGAGCAAGGAGACGTTGTCGACAACGAGGATTGAGGAAGGTGAATAAGAGGCGTACATTCCCACGCTGATGTCCCTTTTATCACAGACAGACATTAAAATCGTCCTCTTCGCTGTGCCTGATATTACGGCTTCGAGATATCCATTGTTGACGTTGCATTTCTCTGCCACACATACTCAAAGGGCTGGTTTCATGAAGAAGAGATCACAACCAATACGAAAGTTGCCCCAACATTGGCCATCCCATTTGCGATACATTACTGTTTCTCATCACCACTCATCAGTGACACCTTCAATACTGGCACATATTAAAGCTCCTTTGAATGAAAAAGGCGTTAATTCCAAACCTGCCGGTCGACCAAAGGTAGTCATCAAGGGCATACGCAACACATCCCATCCTGCCAATGGCCAATTTGGTTTGTTTGCGGCGCAAAAGATAGCACCCAGAACCCACATTCTTGATTACATCGGTATGCAAATGCAATTTGTCGTCCTTCGTATCGATGGTGTATCTCAAATTATTTGCTAGGCGAAATACATTGCGATGAACGACCTGATTCGGACTACGATCTATCTCTCTGTCGACTGCCAGATGGCATAAGCATCGGAATTGATGCCAGTGCAATGGGTAATGAGGCCCGTTTCGTAAATGACTACAGAGGTATATCAGATAGACCAAACGCCATTTTCCTCGAAGGAAGTACGCCCTCCGCAGAAATGACGATAGCCATTTGGTCGTCTAGTGAAGAAATAAAAAAAGGCCAGGAGATCTTAGTGTCGTATGGAAAATCGTGGTGGCAATGGCGGACAAATATTGAATGATGGTATTGCATTCCCTTGAACTCGACCAACGTGTGTATGTGCAGTATAAACGGTGAGCAAAATAACCTTATGCATTATCTACGTACATGACTTGGACAGATCGTCATATTGCTGAGCCCTCAGGCCTCATGTTCTATCCAAATTATGTTGGTCCGTTGATCCGGTGTCCGTACCGGCATCGCCTATCATTTACTTGCTTCACCCCTCTACCTTCATAGCAACATGCTCATTGCGCTGGTGAACTCCTTGCGGCGAAAACAACTTAAGCATACTTGAAAGACGTCGGTTCGTCCCCATGATGTAGGCTGTCTTGGAGATTTCTGATTTAATACCGTCTGTGTTAACTTTTCGATTCAATGTCAATTGTAATCTGTGCATTGTTGGTGGTCCACACTAGGTTGGTTTGATCTTTGCTGAGAAATGCGCGCGTTTTTGTGTTGGCCCAGTGTATATATAGCCAATGTTGTACTTCCGAGCGAAGAGTTCAGTAAAGTTTAACAGAGCTAGACATAACTTGATCTCAGCAGCAAACTCGAAAATCAGAAGATGTGGGAGGTACTCGTTGGTACTCGACTTCAGTGACCTAGTAGGAGTTAGAAATTGCTAGAAAATTGAAAATTGGAATTTCATTGGACGAATGATGATGAAATAGACAAACAAGAACAAACAGCTCAAATTTCTTCCGCCCGTGTCATTGACCGAATTTCAGTTCGCGGAGAGTTGTTCACTCATACCATGCCTCCACGCCTGTCATCCCCCGGTTTCTCCACTTTCATTGCATTCAACTCATGTGCCCGTCAGACTCTCGGTGTTCAAAGTAGGAATCTTTCAGTATATCGGTCCAGCTGTCTTCGTCTGAAACCGCAGCCATCTCCCTCGAAACGAATATCTGACAAGGTAATGCTATTGACGCGCACAAGGCCCACATATTTACTCACCACGCGTTTAGCGCCGAATTCATCCTTCTAGACCTTGTTTAGCTGCGCCTCCTAAGAATCCGTATGAGGTACTCGGCGTAAAACCCGATGCGACACCAGCCGAGATAAAGAAAACGTATTTTGCGGTATGTCTCAATATGTTACTTGATATTGTCTGCTCATCGGTATTCAGTTGGCTAGGAAATATCACCCCGACACGAACAAAGACAAAGGCGCTAGAGATAAATTTGTTGAAATACAAGACGCTTATGATGTGTGTGCTTCGTGATTTATACAGTTGTATTGATATTAAGTGCTGTTTAGATCTTGAAAGATGAGAAGAAGAGGGAGGCCTACGACCAGTACGGGGCAGCCTCGCAACAGCCCGGATTTGACCCTAATGGATACGGATTTGGTGGTGGTGGTGGATTTAGTGCAGGGGGTTGGCCTTTTGGGCCTGGTGGACCTCAGGGTAGACCAGGTTCAAATTTCTTCGACGAGCTTTTCCAGTCTTTTGCTGGCGGTGGTTCGTTTGGAGCAGGCCCGAGGGCACGCGCGAACCAAAACTTACGAGGACAGGACATTGAAGCTGAATTATCTGTTAGTTTCCTCGATGCTTGCAAAGGAACTAAGAAGAAGGTTACAATCACACCTGTTGTCGACTGCAAGCCATGTTCTGCCTCTGGCCTCAAAAGCGGTATCAAGAAAACTACATGCTCCGCCTGCGGTGGCAGCGGTACCCGCACTTTTGCTTTAGACAATGGTTTCCAAATGGCAAGCACGTGCAACGTGTGCAAGGGCGCCGGCAATTCTATTCCTCGAGGAGGCGAGTGTTCAACTTGTGGAGGTGTGGGCAAGGTGCGCACTAAAGAGGATTTGACCATTAATGTTCCAAGCGGTATGTGATTGGATATCTTTGCGGTGTGATTTTATTATTCATTTGGTGTGTGTAGGTGCCGAAGAGGGGACCACAATTCGCGTCTCACAGGCTGGAGACTCGCCTATAGCAGGCAAAGGGCAAAGGGGTGACCTGTTCGTCCGATTATCAGTTGCACCGTCCCCCGTTTTTTCAAGGCAAGGTGCAAACTTGTCTTATCATGCCCGAATTCCTTTCCATAGAGCTCTTCTGGGCGGAATTGTGCGAGTTCCTACTCTAGACGGAGAGGTTGATGTTCGCATACCTGGAGGTACTCAGCAGGGAGAGGAAATGGTTCTCAAAGGCCGTGGCGTATCCTATCTGAACGGAAAGGGCACCGGGGACCTGTTCGTCAAATTCAATCTGCAACTACCACGGTCAGTGATACTTTCTGTAAACTATGACCGATGTGCTCACTTTTGCCTCTAGGTCTCTAACGGCACGGCAAAGGTCGCTTCTCGAAGCTTACGCTGATGATGTTGAGGGTAAGGCCCCTAGCAAGACCGAGAAAGGCTCGAAAGAACCATTATCAGCTGACAACGGTGAGGTTTATTTCACACAAAGTCCTCCGACATTGGGTCGTTGGATATCCAAAGGATTGCAAACCTTGCGGCAGCGCCTTGGATTCTAATGGCACGTTTTTCATCGCTGTGGAATAACTAGACTAAACTTTCTCATTTCCTTTCTTATGGTATAGATGCTTCACAAACTCCGAAGAGTACTGCCGACAAAACACATGATACCGACACTTCGTCTACATCTTCTGAGGCTGACTCTGAAGTAACCGGCCCCACCGAGAAGAAGGATGAAGGAAAGCGAGCCACCGGATGAGGATTAGATTTAGATATACATTCACTATTTATCTGCTTTTCAATGTCCGTTTACGTGACTTCATAATTACTAATGATACTTTAGTTTGTGTGAGAAACTGAGCTTTAAAATACCTCTTTCCGTCACTATTCGTTCTCTTTTGGAAATGTACCTCTGTGTCCTCCTTCCCTGTAACGATCTACCTTACGATCTATCGGCCCTAGTCTTCCTGGACATAACGGCCAAGTTCCGGGGTAAATTACAACGAGGCAGTTTTATGGGTCTTGTTTACCGTTCTCATGAGCAGCATGGTCTGTCTTCGCTTCTAACTGGGCTCTGATACCATACTGGATACTGTTCTTTGTGACATTTCACCGGTGGCGATTTTGTTCTCATCAATGACTTTTATCAAAAATCTCTCATTGCAACGTTTTGGTGTCAATGGAAATGAATCCAACCTGGGCACATCTTGCCGATCTCATATTTATCTAACACCTAAAATCGGGGACGGGATCTTTTCATGAAAGGCTTTCCTACAACTGAATCCAGGTTGATCCTCTATCCAAATTGTTTTCATGGCAAATAGTGAAGTGTCCAGGTCCATTGCATCACCCGATCTCATGTTCTGTCTAGTCCAGCCACTTCTTCACGTATAAATGAGAGGCAGACATATGCCTTTCAGCCAACATCTCGTCGAAGCAGATATTTTTCTGTCGCCCACAGAAAATGTCTAGACACTCTGTTGGTTATCCCTCTCTCAAATCTCAGAGACCGTCATCTGAGAAGCAAGAACATGTCTCCTCTGAGGCCAGTGTATCTAATTGCAGTTCTACAACGAACTCCGGAACAGACTCGTCTGCGTCAACCATTGCACATGCATGTATCCACCACAGCCTTTCGACTGTTCAACTACTCTTTATTCACATAGGGTGAGTATTCAACTCCTCTTAGTTAGAACCTCACTCACCTATCAGCAGTGCTGCATTGACACTCTTCCTAGCGACTACAGATGCTGTAAGCAATTATTGGTGGAATCTAGCATCTATGTGCTCACTAAATGTTCACGGCATCTAGACTATTGTGTCAACAAGCTTGCCTACTATCGCTAGTGATTTACAGGCCTCATCAATCCAATACACATGGGTCGGCGTTGCGTACATGCTCACGCAGACAGCTTTTCAGCCATTATACGGAAGAGTTTCCGACCTTGTAGGCCGTAAGGTAAATAAACAGCCATTGCAGTATATGAATCACTGCTCATACGATTACAGAGCGTGCTTTACTCCAGCATTGCCGTCTTTGCATTTGGCTCGGCTTTGTGTGGAGCGGCTCAGGTAAACTAACCTTGGTTTAGAGATGAGTTTGTTTTCAACTATCTTTTCCTCTTATAGTCGATCAACTGGCTCATATCTGCACGAGCCATCGGTAATTGATTATATTTGTACCTATATCATGAAGTACTGACCGTCAACTAGCTGGTATAGGGGGCGGAGGTATTGTTAGCTCTGTCTGGGTCATCACCTCTGAAGTAGTTGAAATTCGTCAACGTGCGACGTGGTCCCAAGCTTTGAGTGTGACATGGAGCTGCTCTGCTATTGCTGGCCCTTTGATTGGTGGTCTCTTCAGCGGTAAGATCCTCTTCAAAACAATCATATATCCTTTTGACCACATTACATAGGACAAAGTAAAGGGCATATCGGCTGGAGATGGGGATGTAGGTCTCCGTTCGTTGATTCCGGCCCTCATGGTTAATTTCAGTCTCTGTTCTAGTTTACATAAACCTTCCTATCTGCTTTTTGGCGGTCGTCATACTTTCCCTTTCCCTTCGTCGGGTGGAATTCGCAAAGGCATCAAATACCTCCTGGCAAGAACTTACAAGACGATTCGACTTTATTGGACTGTGTGTATACATACCATGCAATCTAACGCCTTCTTACTTCATGTCGCAGACTCTTGTTTATGGGAGGAACAAGCTGTATCATAATTGGATTCAGCTTTGCAACCGAGATAGGTTGTAAGTTCATTCATAAACTTGCATCAGCTTTGTGATATTCAACAGGTTTATAGGGGATAAACCATCAACATACTGTTTGATCGCGATTGGAATTACTATCCTCCTTGGTGCTGGTTACTATGAAAAACATACAGCCAGGGATGCTCTGTTCCCGCCGACGTTCTTTGGGGATTTTACAACAAGCAAGTTTTCAAAAACACCTCTACCTTTTGATGTCTTAAATAACACGTTTCAGTCGGGATCTTGCTTATTGCCTTTGCACACAACGTGGCGTTCACTGCTGGAACGTTTTATCTTGTTCTGTTTTATCAGGTTCATTTTTGCCCCACTTTCTTTTTTGTATTTCGATTGAAGTCACGGACTTAGGCTGCCCATGGATCTACCCCTCTACAATCCGGTCTGAAGCTCCTTCCTTATTCTCTCGGATCTTCTCTTGCCTCCATGCCGGTTGCCTGGTTCATTAACTATTGGCAGGGCAGAACCCAAGATACTAGCGGACAAAACCTCGTCATCACGATTGGGCTTGCAATCTCCACTCTAGGCTTCGGTAGGCTCAAGATGTGTTCTCGCTGTATGATGCCTATTGACGTGTCCGACTTTGAAGGCTTGTTAAATCTTCTCAACGAGCACGCCAGCATCGCCTTTGAAATCGTCTATCCATTGGTAGCCGGGGTCGGCATTGGAATGCTATTCCATGCCCCCTATCAGGTCTTTCTTCGTGCCCTCAAACCTCAGGAACTTGCTACAGGCACAAGTGCTTTTTTCCTCACTCGATTTACGGGTGCAACGATTGGACTGGTAGTAATCACCGACTGCTCTCTTGAGCTCTACTAATGTTCTATGTGCTAGGCTGTCGCAGGAACGATATTCTATGCTCGGGTATCCAGTGCTCTGCCACCTGACCTGAAATTTCGGGATTCGTCATCTTCAATCAATTATGCCGCGATAAAATCTTTGCCATCCACTCAAAAAGAAGATGTTCTTCATGTCATATCATCAGCTATTAGAGTGAGTACTCTTAAACATGGAGTGGATGATTCTCAAAATATGTCTGAAACGTCAGTTAATCTGGACCGTTTGCACACCCTGTTTGGGTATTGCTTTTCTGGTGATTGTTTGCTTTCTACACGTCTGAAGTTTGTGCTGATGTCAGACGTCAGATCTCATTTAAGCTGCGCAAAATCCCTAGTGCTGAGGTGACAGAAATTGCCACTGCCCACACAATTTCAGGGACGCAAGTGTCGGTGGAGAACTCAAATGAAAAGGTGTAACGCATATTTGTTCATAGATTTCGGCACCAACTTTCCAGGTAACCGTTAAACAATTCCAGAAATTTTGGGCTTCAAAAATTGCTTGCAATGCGGGCCGTTGTATTCAAGATAAAGTATATACATGACGCTTCTATGTAATCCTAGGGGATGAGTTGGGGTTTGTACATATACTACGCTATCGCATTGTCAGAATGTGAGAGCTGTTGATTGACGGCCAATACCCATACAATATCGTCCTGACGTTGAAGCAGAAATAATTCTGGGTAGACTTACCTGAATATGAAGAGGACTGTGTGCGTGATCAAACACGAGTGCAGCCACCTAACCTTTCAAAGATTTAAAAATTATCCAATGGAATAGCCGGCTTTGCTCTTCTTTTCTTCACGCTCGCTTGCCATAGACCCAATGTGTTTAGTTTACTAGCATTGGAGATTCATTTAAATTTAATGATGTTTAGATAAGATGAACATGAGTTCACTGATTAGAAATTGATTATGGGATCTGAGATGATCAGGAATACTCAGTAACAAGTCATACGGAACTCTAATGGCACGCAAATATCATTACTCACTGAGGCGTGCTAATTGTTACATACCAGTGGAATGCATACACGCCGGAATAATAGAGCGCCTAGGACTAATCACCCGCCAATTCCTAAGAGCAACATTGGAAGTCCGGGCGAGGTACGCTGTAGTGCTGAGAATTTTGAGTTAACAGAGAACTTGCGTTGAGTTACTGCAAGTTACATGCGAACCTTAGATACAAGAAAGCCAGAACCCAGATTAGACCGATATGGTCTAGTAGCCGAAAATGAACACGTAGGACCGGTGGAGGGATTGCAAGCGATTCCAGCGTGCGCCTTGCTTGGCCACCAAGGACCGCTGTCCCGAACATGTGGTCGAGATGGTCGAGGTCGGGGAGACCAGTGAGATATTTCATGTATCGTTCAGACTTCGTGTCGAAGGCTGTCACTGGTTCATATTGAACTCTTGACTAGACATGTGGTCGCAAGCGCTTTCTACGCTCCGACTCGGAATAACAGAACGTAGAATAAAATAAAATAAAGCATTCTGACCCTATGCAGTGAGATCACCGGACAAGGTCATGCAGAAAAGCGTTCAGAAGCCTGTGGGAGTTGCTTCGCCAGCTTCACTTCGATCGCAGAATTTTGAATACACAGAAGTGGCCATAGGATAACTATGACGCGGAATTTCCAAGTTGTACGATTGGTGTATTGTATACCTTGATTGTCTGACCTCCGACTTTTCTCGGAAGGCGCGAGGTGTCCACGAGGTGTCGCTTGACAAAGTATTGACAATGAATCAAGGCAATAGGCACGACCACATACTCTCTGATGTATATGGTATTTTATTTACTTGCAAAAGCCCACATTTGTCGTTCAGACTTGCCGATCCCAGATTCGTTGTGACATGAGACATTGTTTCGTTTCAGGGTCGATCTGTGCATGCGCAAAATCCTCGAAACCACGATGGCGGAGTGTGAAGACATATGAGGAGAAACTGTCTCCCGGATTACAATACGGTGTTTGACGTCTGGCTCGCCTTGGGAAACTGACCATTAGTGGCACACGACCTGGAACTAAAAAGGGAAAAAAGCGGGTCTTGGAATCGAACGAAATAGTTCGGCCATGATAATTGATCCACATTTCGCATTTCAATTCTCATCCTTATCATTGACCGACCACCGCCAAGCGGACCTCAATCATCCTAGTTATTCACCACCACCACTGATAACTCTCAGCAATGACCCCAATATTATCACCCGGATTCTCGTCCTCATCGTCCCCTCTCCCACCTGCGGGAACTTCCAGGCAAGTTTCGACTAGTTCTCTGCAGACACTCGCAGACCTGTTGGTCTCAGCTTCAACCGCACAATTATCTGAAGCCAATGTGGAGGTTGTTCGAGAAGAGGGTGTGCGCCATGCCAAATTTAAACTAGACGCTAGGTGAGAAGCTTTCGCTGAATACACATTTGTCAGGCGCCCGCCGCTCGCAACTGAAGAAATGGCATCGTGAATCAAAGAATCATGGTCCGATTCTACTGCCAATCCTTTGATTACTAGCTAACACTATCACATCTCTGATTAGGCATTACAAGAAATCCTCATTTTGCTTACAAGTTATCGAAATACTGCGAAAGCTACATGTTCCAGGATGGTACACCGCTCAGATTCTGCCAGAAGACGTCATTATCCACAAAGTGTCTGGAGCACTGACCAACGCCGTGTTCTTCGTATCTTGCCCAGCAATCCCCTCTCTCAAGACACTCCTGCTTAGAGTTTACGGTCCTTCATCGGGCTCTCTCATTTCCAGACCACGAGAGCTCCACATTCTCCATGTTCTTTCTTCGCAATACAAGATTGGCCCTCGAGTTTATGGCACATTTGACAATGGAAGGATTGAGGAATATTTCAATTCTGTGACGTTAACCCCAGAAGATATCCGAGATCCGCAGACTAGCCAATGGATCGGAGCACGAATGGCGGAGCTGCATTCAGTTGACATTGAAACTGTCTATGGACCGACCACCCCTTCGTTAAGTCAAAGCAATGGGTTCGAGATAGCCGCCAACGTCTCATCGTGGCTGGGACCAGCTCAAGATGTACTTGAACTACCTTCAGTGACATCGGAAACCGTTCAAGAGCTGGGGTTGGAAGATTTCAAGAAAGAGTGGGACCGGTATCTATCCTGGGTGTTGCAACGACCTCACACTTTCGGAACGCGGCGAGTTTTCGCTCATAACGATGCACAATACGGAAATCTTTTGAGACTGAAAGATGGTAACGAAGGAGTGGATGAACATCGCCAGGTCAGTTTGCATTTCGATGTTATGATAAAAGTTGTCTTTCCCTGATACCCCGGCCTCGGCTAGATCATCGTCGTCGACTTCGAATATGCTGCGCCTAATCCAGCAGCTTACGACATCGCGAACCATTTCATTGAATGGACAGCTAATTATCATTGTTCTACACCCCACCTCCTTACGCCATCACGTTATCCCACATTCGAAGAACGAAGTAACTTTTATGCCGCATACATCCATCACGCAGGAATGTTGGCAGAAGATCCCGTCCAGGATGATGCTCAACTTGAGAAAATGATCCAAGATTTGGACAGGGACGTTCTTATTTGGGCGGCTGCCTCCCATGCCGGCTGGGCAATCTGGGGCATTGTTCAGGCGCGAGAAGATATAGAGGCAGCTGTCGCCGAACCAGAGTTTGATTATATCGGTTATGCGAAAGGAAGGATGGCTGCCTTCCGGGCGGATTTACGGCAATTGGGCATATGAGCCTTTTCTTTCCTATGTTCTCATTTACCAAGCTACATGCCCATTTCTCTTGACAATATCTACTGGTTAAGTAGCGCACCTGGTCGCATTTTATTTTTGTTTATCTTCGCTACATTTCCCTACGTTCCAATAATGTCCATGACCTGATACCTGAATCATAATTGAATTGAATGGAATAAAAACATGATGTGGGCGACGACGATTGTGATGTAAGAGAAAAGAATAAGGTAGGCTAGTAGTGGTGGTTAAGATCGTGTGTAGCGATCGAAACAAGGTCGTGACGGTCATTTTTACGGGATAGAAAAAGCAGAAAGGAAGAGAGAGAGAGGGAATCGAGTTGAGGTAACCAAACGAGCCGGGGCCGAACCATAAATGTATGTATGTATGTAGCGGGAATCCAACCAAACGTAGGGTAACAAGCTATGGCACAGTTGAAAGCACAGATGGGATATAACAGTGTCCGACCACGCGGGCAAACAAGAAGCGGAAGACTAAAAAAACGGAAAATTGACAGATAAGTTTAAGAAAGCTCTCAATGACAACAGGGTGAATGATATTGGAGTGTATAAATCAGGCCCAGTTTTTTTCATGCAGGCGAGTCGCCCCAATAGAAAGTTCGGTGGTCGACCAAGGAGAGTTCGACGACATAATCTCTCCAGCGGCGTTGGAACCATGAGGGTAGGCTGAAGTTGAGGTCGACAGGTTGCTGCGGGAGATGCTGCCCCAGTTACCAGCGCTACCGGCGCGCACGTGCCCATTCACCCTGGTTGGGACTGTGGCTCCTGGTTGGGGGCTGTCAGAGCCAAAGGCATGGCCAGAAGTGGGTGGCGATGCGCTGAAGTCGCCTTCCGTACCGCTGAAGGAGTGACGAGGGTTTGACGCTGAAGTCGAAGAACTAGTGCTGTTCTTCTTTTGATGCTGAAAAAGGCATTCTCATTAAGATTATGATAGAGAGAAATAAAAGAAATTACATACATTGGGGAAACCAACAATCTCCATTCGGGCCAGGTTATGCCTGCCCAAGTCAGGTCCTGCAGTAACTGGCGCAGGCGACCTAGCAGATATGTGCTCAGGGTTGGGTAACACGATCCCATGACTGACAACTCCAAATGAGGGGTAAGCAGATTTGTTTTGCTTAATTGAAGCGCCTTCCAAGGCAGAGGTATCTACTCTCAACGAATTTGGCCTGCCGGGTTGAAAGGTGTTAGTGGGGTTAACCTCCACAGGAGTAGACGCCACATTAGAGGGAGGATCCGTCGGATTGCGTTGAGAAATACGGGCAAGAAGAGAGACCGATGAAGATGTATCGGGATCACTGTCAGAGCGCTTCCGGTGATCGGCTTGAGGCTGAGGTGGAGTATTTTCGACAGGGCCTCCTGCAGCTGGGGCAGGCGTGAGCTCTGTGTGAATGAAACAGCATCGCTTCCCGTATGGACAGGAACCTGATACCCAGAATGTCTACAAAAGGAATCAGCATAGGCGCTTATTTTTAAAAATACATAGATCAAAACACACCTTGCAGATCTCAGTTTTGTACTAAATAAAAGTTCAAGTTTTGGTCAGGACGCTTTTTCAAATGGCAACAGAGTGATTTACCTTTGGGTGTCTCGAGACACGTCGTAGTTCTTCTTCTCCATGAGCAAACTGGCATTTAGCGCCGTAACGACACGATCCTTTCTCCTCCCAGCTGCGGCATAATTCGGTTTTGTACAAACCTAATTTCCTATTATTCGCGCTGGGACCCGTCTGACCACTTGAACTAGTGGGACTGCCAATTTCTTCAAGATTGGGAGTTGTAGTACCCACGCTATAGGACCCGGTGTACTGCGCTTGCAGACGAGCCATTGCAACCTGCTGCACTGCTAATTCCGGTGCAGCATAGAATTGATTAGGGTAAATTGGCATAGTAGACGGAGGCAAACCCGGTTGGAACATGTTTGGGTTGTAAGGCTGCATAGCGTTATTCAAGAGCTGTAAGGTGTTGACATCACGAAGAGCAGAGGGGTCAGAAGCAGAGTGGTGGTGAGTTCCACGAAAAACGTTATG
Source organism: Psilocybe cubensis (assembly GCF_017499595.1). Lineage (NCBI taxonomy): Eukaryota > Fungi > Basidiomycota > Agaricomycetes > Agaricales > Agrocybaceae > Psilocybe > Psilocybe cubensis. The sequence goes on along the minus strand of NC_062999.1, from coordinate 3,361,726 downwards.
TTGCTGTTGGACACGAGTTACAGCAGGGTGGTGGTTCTCGTGAGATGGGGGGCCCGGAAGCATCATTTCATAAAGTTGCTGTGTATTTCCCAAAGAAAGGTGTGACGTATGATGAGCGCCGCCGTAACCAAGGCCAGCCGGAGTTGGACCCTGCTGAGGGAAGCTTCGGGGAGTTTGACGGTAATTTACTGTCGGAATCGGATTATTGGGTCGACCTTGTACGAATGGAGGGGGTGGAGGGGCTGCCCCGTTCATTGGATTCATAACAAGCCCGGAGGTTATGTGCGGGGCCACAGGCCCAAAGTTTCGTTGCTGTTGAGAGTTATAGTCTAATTGAGGCGCTTCACGGTCTCGATCTGTCTGCTGAAGTAATTGAGGATTAGGAGGATAATGGAACATGTCTGTTGGGAATGTAGGCCGTTGAACCTGATTTGCCAGTGATGGATATGATAGCTCGGCATTATGTTCACGGTACTGATTTTGCGCCCACTGCTGTTGCTGAACTTGTCGATCATGATCGGCATCTCCCGCTTGCTGCAAACGGCGAAGATCAGCAGTGGAAAGGCCACCACTGAACGAATGAGGCCTTTCCTTAGCCTCTGGGGTTGGAGCGCCCTTTAGAGGGGGATGAGAAAGCAGTGCATTTCCAGCGATAGAATCGCGAGAGCTTGAAATGGTAGTGTCCGCGGACGACCCTCTAGAATGGGCAATTTGGTGATCGGGGACATGAGGTGAGGAGCCAACACTAGTATTAGAGGAAGAATCCAAAGGACTAGATTCTGCAAGTTGTGTCACGGCACCGGACGCGATTTTAGTCTTGGGAGGGGTGCGAAGGGACACACGGGAGTCAACTGGATCCGCGGTGACATCACCGATCTTGAGGCGACCAATTTGGTCGGCGAGCTCCCAGCTGGCAGATTCTGCTCCCGCATCGACCAACTGACCGCTGCTGTTGACTCTCCAGCGACGACTGCCATTTACAAGGCTTGCTTTGTCTGTGTTTTCTGCATTAGTACGAGAAGGCATAATGAAAGAATCTGGTTTCTGCAGCGACTGGGGACCTGAATTGAGACGAATAGTGGTATCTGGGGTTGACGGTTTCCAATTCTAGAAGAAAACAGGAGGACGAGTCAGCAAAGACAGGGAGCACAACACGTGGCGGTGGTGGGCGGCATACCTCGAAACTGGGCTCCAGGTCTGAATGGAGGGGATATATCCAGCCAAAGGAGTCTTTAAGGGCTGAAGGACGAGACGAAGTAGACACTGAAGAAAATAAGTCGTTCGAGGGGTCGGAGTAGCGAGAGGTAGTGGTAGATGAATTCGTGACTGTATCGTGCATTTAACTGTGGGTTAGAACACGAGCAACTTGAGGAAAGAACAGCGAATGAAGAAGAACTATACTGACCAGTAAATTAAGGCCTGTTGGATTCCGATGAATGGGAGATAAAAAGTAGAGTATAAGCGAGGACGATATTTGTTAGATAGAGCCCCTAGCGCGGTGGGGACGACGAGATAGGTATAAAAAGCGTAAGCGGATTCGTGAGGAGGTCGTTACTGTAGGGCTGGTACGACTTGGAAGAGGAAAAGAAAGGAGGAAGGTATAAAAGTGATGTCTGGAGAAGGAGAAAGGTGAGGCAAAGGGGAGGCAGCCAATCCAACCAATTCGACAAACCTTTTTGATCGCATGCAACGTGCCCGAGTCTTTCCCCAAATAATTACACAAACCCGGCCAGGTCAGTCTGAGTTTCTGTATTTAAAGCTGCTATCGATCCTAGCCAGTATTCTGGCGTCCAGACTACGGACAAGACAGCAGAGGACGACGGCGGGAGCGACGAGGAGCAGGGCGGGAATGGCGATCAGCGCCTTTCAATCTCCGCGCTGTGTGGCACAATCATTCCACCTCTCAATCAGTTTCAGCAACCCGTAGGTATCTCCACCGCACCTACCACCACCCCGCCGTCCATCTCTTTTTCTCCCACTTTAGCCTCCCATCACCCATCATTTGATCTCCAGACCATACAATATATCTTCTCGATCTTTATCGATTCAATTTCCCTCCGTTTCGTCACACAACCAGGGCTTCTTCCACTATCGATGTGAATGTCTTTTCTACACGAGTTTGACGGCCACAAGCCACACTGCTGCGACGACATCCAACTCTCAGTGCCCTCACAGCTCCTCTGCGCATAGCTTCGTCCTTTCGTGCCTGCTCCTCATCATATCATCATTTACACTGCCCATTTCTTGTTGCAAAAATACTCATTCCACAGCCACTAGCAGGAGCGCCGCTTCGCTTCCTAGGTATCTGTCCTAATATGGTATTATGATTTGATTCAAAGCCCGCGAAACTGCCAAAACGGCGTAGTTGCGGCGCAGTCAATGTACGCTTTCTATACCACCGAAGCTTTTCCTGCTCTGCAAATCCCTCCAATTCAGATTTATCTCTATGCCTTGAAAGAGCAACCTTTTTGCCAAGAACATATGTTGCATCTCAAACTGTTGTCCGCTCAAAGATTGTGATCTACCTGTTGTTTGACGTTCTACGGCCCGTCGCCTGGACCCCGAGACAACTATCGGTAGCCTCTATGGTCCGTTTGAACCTAACCCCGCCGCCGCCATGACTAGATTCCAAACCTCAATTCCACCAAGTTCGGGATGACACTGTTCACACAAGTGCAATTCATTTCCAAGTAATCAAAGGACCCAAATCAACGATCTCAATGTCTTGCGCTCAGGTGCTCCTGAAATTCTCTACGACAACTTGTGACCACCTGGTACCCCCGTCACTTCGTAATAACGATAAAGGCCCTTCGTCGGTTGTGCATTCTGAATCAATCTAAACTCCTAATCCGAAAATCGATGGAAAGAAACTAATTCTACAGAACGTTGATGACATGTACACTTATGGCCGTAAATGATCAAGACCGCATATCGAGAACCCTGCAACAGACATGTTGGTCCGCAGAGACCAATTTACATGCGAGGGACCTTCGTGGGCACCCCTCTCACATTAAGTCGTCAATCCAAACTTAGCTGCACCTCGTCCGACAAGGTTCCGGGCCCCGAAGGACCGAAGGCATGTTTTACACGCGGCAGACAAGATGATACCATCCATGTGAGTGCCACAGTGGATTGTACGCGTTCATTTCCTTGTAAGCGCGGCTAACGTGAAGATAAAACACGGATAACATAGATAGATAACAAGGCTGTCAAAGGACTTCATAAATACGGCTCATTAAATCTATGACATTGCTATGATTTTGTAAGACCGTTGACAGTGTTGAATGCTATTTCTTGGCATTGTTTAGTTGTATGAGTTCAATGAAAATGAAGACTACACACATTTACATTTCAAGCATCTAAACGGAAACAGAGATCAAATTAATATACTTGAATACATTCGAGTATTGACTCACAATAAGATGTTCCTACTAGCATCGTGGACAGACTTTGCAATTGGTCCTCATCAAACAAAAGCTGGTCTTTATGCCAAGTGTCCTGTTACAAAAAGTAGGGTCAGAACCGAAGTGCAACAGTACAACATGCGTTGATCTTCACTTGATGGGTCTAGAAAAATGAAAATAAAATAAAAATCAGGGGTCCAAATTTCAGTCAAGCGATCAAAGAACTAACCTTTTTGAATTCGGACGCGCACTTTCGAATGGTTGTCGAAATAGGTGGAGGATCGGTGGCATGAGGCGCCAAAACTTTAAGACAAACACTCAGAAGATATTTCATAGAAAAGTATCCAAATAAAATACCTTCGGTCAGTGATGGCATCCAGGGTTCTACAGAATACGGCAAACTTTCAATCAAAGCACAAATCCCTAGGATTGCGGAATGAAGAATCTTGAGTGATTCTGCATAACTAGGATCCCGCCGCGGAGGAAGAACAGTTTTGCGTGCCAGTGATACAAATCGATTCTATGCGAATGGAATACGATATGGTAAGAAGTTGTTGCAACATCCAATAAGTGCACACTCACCTTGAGAGGAATAATGCTCTGTCTCTGCGAGCATCTGACCACTCCTGAGAACACTTTAGAGGCCGTTTGTCTTACTTCGACGTTCTCATCGGCCAAACAATCAAGAAGAACATCCATAACTTTCGCAACGCCATCTTGCGATATCGATAGAAGATTCCGGTAGAAAAATACAACCAAAGTAGGCAAAGCGTTCAAGCGAATTCTCCAGGACTAACACCGTCTATTAGCTTCATTAATTCGCAAACAAAGGGACAGACAAACCGTTGACGATTTAATGGCAGTTACAAAATTATCAAGAATTGTCTCAATGTATTCCACAGGTAGAGTTACCGCAGAGAGGACGTAAAGGACAGCTGAGCTGTAGGCTTGAAGATCGGAACTGTCGTTCAGCTCTGACATGCGAAGTATCTCAGGCCTATGAAGCGTATTAGTATTTTGGGTAGTTGGACTTCTGAACAAAATACTTGCATCATCGCTGCTGCATATGGGAAAGCAAGGCACGCCGTAGGGCTATGCGCGGATACCCAAATCCATTGGAGCACTGAAGAAAGTTAGCTGAAGCCAGAAGGAAAGAAGACGAGATCTTACAAGTAAGACCAACTTTGTCATACTGAAGGAAGCATGAGCTCGTTTAGCGTAAAAAGAAGCTCAGAAAACTGTTGACTTCACCTCTGATTGGTTGACGCGGGGTGGGGGTAGACGTTCTTCTCTCCAGGTCGGGAATTTCTCCAAGATACCCGAGACGTAATTCATAAAAGGTGCGTCACTTATCATAATCACAAATCAGCGGAGTTATTGAGGAATGAGAGTAAACATACCGGATTTTCAATGGGTCCTTCTGTTCGCAGCATGCAGTCAAGAACGCTTCTGTACTGGGATACCACGGTTGCCATTGATTGGTGAGAATCACAAAAAGACCCTGACAAACATGTTGTCGTATCTACAGTTAAATCGAAGCGTAAGGAATGAGTCGCCAAAGAAAATGACGAATACGCACTTCCGCGTAACTGGAGTTGGCATTGTCGAAGAGTAACTTAACAAATGTGCCGGCTTTGGGATTGAAATAGATACCAAGGCTATCAACAAGAATGCCGAACAGACTCAAGGATTTTGTCACTTGAGCAAAAGATACATGAGAACCAGTGCATTGAGCAGGTTAAACGAAGTAAACATACTTTCAAATGCTGAATCTCCGTTGAATTCCAGAGGAAGAGCGTAAATCCAATCAACTAAAGGTTGGTTCCTTCGAGGATCGCGTTTCATCAGTTGATTCTATGAAAATCAGCATTCAGTTTGGAGCATTGAGCCTATTAGTTACCTGGAAGATAGTTTCCCAAAATGATAGCGTCTCCGGTTTGATCTGTGAAACAATCCGATTAAGCCTGCTGGTCGTCCAGGTCCATAGTTTATTCGATGCTGATGCCGTCCAATGTTTAGATCCTGTATAAACGATAACCAAGGTTATGACAAAGTTGACAGGCAAGCATTGACAGCACTAACCACGTAAGATACCTGCTAGAATTTCAGCACCGGCACGTTGCTTATATTTATCAGCGTCAGACAGAAGAGGGTCAACGACCGCCAGAATATCTTCCAGTCCATCATTGCCGAAGATTTTGGCTGCATGATAGAAATTTAGCAAAATGGTGGACAATAATTTGGCGATCTTTATTACCTAGATATTTGAAGAAAAGGACATTATCTGCGCGGAAATCCAAAGAGCCTCCTTCCTTGCTAGATTCTTGGCCCCATAAAATGGAGAGTTGCTCAATATACCCTTCTTTCCTGACACCTTCCTTTATTGCATTAAGAGCAGCTAATGAGCTAGCTTCCCATGACAAATCACCATCCTTATCGTTAACAACTTTGTACCCTTTGACGGTGGGCGTCCACGTCAAAAATCCAGTATTGATCTTATCAAGATAGAAGCTAAATGTGATTCTAGTCAGTGAGGTCCACTCCTTGTGTATAATCTTACCCATTATCTTGAGCGGGATACTGGAGGCTCTCTAAAAATCGAGCAGGGTCGCCAATTGGAACCTTCCTAGAGAAAGGGTTTGTCCATTCATCTAGCCAAAGTGCTTCCTTTGAATGGGAAAAGCTTCTTATTTTGATGAATACAAGGAGCTTGACAATGGCTCTGCGTAAATTTTAGTGCTGAAATGAAACACAGTGCAATGAATATTGTGACGGACCTTTGAGCAATGGCACGAATGGTTGGCTGCGGACTGATTGTTTGGCTCAAGAAGAACTTTGAAAGATCTGGTGATGGCACTGCGTCCCTTCGCAACAGGCCATACAAGAAACGAGCCGCAGATTGAAGGTAACGCCACTGTTTACAATCGGTAAAGAAAAACGTTTGAAACAAGATATATAGACTTACATGAGTTGTTGGCCTCGATGCTAGTTGAAGTATGGATGAAACCTGACGCAGAAAGCAACATTAGTTTCTTGTGCAATGACTAATTACAAAGATATCTACCGTGTCGATGTACAAAATTTCGCGCTTCGATGCTCGTACTTGTGTCTTTTGGAGCGCGGAGTTCAAGAGGTCATGGTTGATAAACGATGAAGAAAAGTTTCTTTCGAGCTCTCTTAAAGCGTCGTCTAGACGGGGGGTATCCAACTCATATGCGTCGGTATGAGTGGCCTCTTCGTTTAGGTGAGTTACGCAGTCTTGAGAGAGGCTGGTCACTAGCTTCTGAATGGACGGCTATAAATCTGGGGTTAGATCGTTTAACACACCGATTGTACGAAAGATTACCTTTTCTTCGTGTTGACATTCCAGAAGTGACATAAGATATTGCTTGTGGAAGCTTTGATCTGTGTGTTATGTATTAGAGTGAGTGGTGCCTCGTGTTCAAATGACATACCAGCCAATGCATATGCAGCTGAACAAGTCAGGTTAGTTATTGATGATATTTTGAGAACACAACTCTTACCTATGCCTTTATTCCACAAAATGTAGAGAGAGCCTTTCATTCGATCTGGATCATTCCCTTTCTCAAGAGCCTTGAAGAGCGTTGGAAGGATCAGTCGCGTGGAACGAACATAATACTGTAAAATGAGGAATAGAATAAGCAAAAATTGAAGATTCAGAATTATCGATAGCTCACTCCAGTGACATTATGAAGTACTGCTTGAGCTTGCCTACATTTAAATTAGATGCGATAACAAGGCTAGTAATTGAACATTGCTGACCTTCGAATCCGCGTGTACTGAGAAAGTGATAATTCCACAAGTTCTTGAAGAAGTTGATCATCCAACTCAGATCGACGTCGATATAGGGCGTGCATATAGACTCGCCCGCTGTGATAAACATGGGCACGCTTGATGAACACCATACGCGAGTTGTCCTTCTGTCTTACCCATGAGCGATTCAAGCTGTGAGACAATCATGAGCACATGAGCCATAAAATATGGGATACAACTTACTCTCGAGCCTGAGCATAATTCTTTTGCATTGAATCAAACTCGCTTCGGCTCAAGCCGTAAGTCAGAAGGTATGTATCAATGGCTCTGGTGATCCCAATTACAGCGTCAATATGATCCTCGCCGTTTGTTGTCTGTCTGAAAGTGGCAGCACCACGGAGAACCGTCCGACCAAACTTCTCTCTCGATAAAACATACTTTTGGAATCGTGAATCGCTAGGATCGGTCAGGGTAAATCCAGCTTTGACGTCCAGGTGTGCCACCAGTAGTTCTGGAAGCTCTATATCTGTCTTGATGCAAGAGTTCACGACAACTTTGGGTTGCTCTTTCACGAAGGTAGACAAACCGCCCCAGATAGCTCGGCAGGCATGAAGATAACTGAATTAAAATATTAGCCAAATATGTTTTGTTTAGTATTATTGCACACTTACCGACAGAAATCGTTGCGAGCGACGTTGTCCCAGTTGCCACTGGTCTCTAATAATGACTCTACCAGTTTTAATGCTGGTTGGCCTATACGATCAATGATCTCTAGCACAAATGCAATTTCATCGTCATTGGGGACTGAGAATGGGACTTAGAATTACAATGGCAAATATCCAAATTTGGGACACACCATGCCATTCAATGACTACATCTTGCGGCTCGTATAGTCTTCCCCAGTGAACAGAGTGGTTCTTGTTGAAATCTACAAAGAATCAGTTTTTGAAAGAGCATTGGGAAGGATCAACACACTAGAATCCTCCCATTCCTTTGTATTGACAAAACGCGCATTTAGGGGGTAGGTGCTGCCTAGCGTGCTCAGTATGCGTGTAATTAGCCGACCAGTACCGGTGTATCCGCGTTCACTTTTAGTCTTCTCCACCAAAAGGGAGAGTAAATCAAGTATCTGTTGCCTATGGGCCAGAAGCTAAATCCAGAGGATCTGTGAGTATAGTATCCTACAAGTATACTGGAGGAACCTCACAGCAGCCCCGCCATATCCCAGACATCCACGGAGTATAGCCATGTCTACGTAATGAAACGTCAAATAAATTCTTGGTCAGAAAAAAGGCACGGACTCCAGTGTAAAGTGGTATCAGAGGGCACTGCCGCATGAGTAGAGGTAGTTCGAATGCTGGATGCACCGTGCTTCAACTCCTCCTCTATCTGAGAAATGCAATGAGGAAGGAACTTGGCCATCGTTTTTTCTGGGCGAACACGGGCAAGGCAGGCGATGAGTTGACCGAAAGCACGAACAGCATTAGATTTGGCATTTGTTGTCGCATAATCATAAACGAGATTTAACACTAGGTCAAATAACTGGTCAGAAAGCTGCAAGCAAACGACGTCCATCATGCTCTTGATAGATTTGAGTACACTCTCTTCTTGTTTGCCCCCAGTGGTATTCTTTCTGCCTCCTTCCTCTGGCAGATTCTCATAGAGCGCAAACACTCGACGAAAGAGTGATACAACCCAGTCTGTAAAGAGTTAATACACATCATCGTCATAGTGAAAATGGACCATACCCGCAAAGTTGGCCGTGCTATCACGAACGAGCGATCGCTCTTCGGCTCTACTCAATTGAGGAGTGTCTCCTGGCTCGGTACCTTCAGGCAGATGGTCGACATCATCTACGTCCATGTCATCCGTAGGCCCGTCGTCAGAAAACGAGAAACCGGACTGAGAGAGGTCACCGATTTTGATATGTTGCACAACTGATAAGATAAACATCGTCGCACAAACGGTCTTAACAGGGTCGTTCTTTGGGAAACATAGTAAGCATCTTGAACACACAATTAACGGTCAGACCAGCATACCAAATCAATGCCCGGTATGCAGAGTTCCAATAATGGGACTATGTGTTTTTGACCCCCAAGCCATACGTGTTCATTTACTAATGGGCGTGAAATTCCTGAGAGCATACTCAGCATGGCTGTCGTCCTATGCGTTTCGTTAACGACTTCTAAGCCGCCGTATGCACGTTCTAGGAGCTCTGGCATCACAATTGTTGGCTCAAGGGTTGCCAATGTGCGAAGCGAGCCTTGTGCATAACTCATACAGACAGGGTCCTTGGAGAACATTGCCAGAAGGGCGGGTGTCTTGAGGGAATTGACAAAGGCTCGTCGAATCGCCGGTGTTAAGCGATGCATCTGTTGAAACAGATAAAGCGTCAGATAATTAACCAGAATATAGATTGATTTACATTAGGTGTTTTGCAGGATTCTTCTTCCTCTTCCTTCCATCGTTTGGCAAATTCTGCTCCCAAGCGTTGGATCAATGTTGTCAACTAATAAAACAATGTCTTTGAACAATTCACAATTTGGAATGCAGGGAACACTTACGGAAAGTGACCATGCCCCTGTATTTGAAGGATGAAAAAAGGATTCGATGCTTGTGAGCATGCGATCTAATGAATCCATTGCCTTTGACCCAGCGATATATCCAGTTTGCTGAGGTAGCTTTCCCTCTTTCATCTTAGACTGTTCGACAGTTGGGGTTGCTTGACGAACGTCGCCATCAATTCTCATAGAATATATTAGTATTCTTGCAAGGGCATCTGTATCGAAAATCAAAATACATAGCAGTTTATAGTAAAACCGACTTACTGATCTTGCTTATGGACTTCTTGATCTTGGAACCACTCTTGTCCAAAAGATCTGCGTGTTGAGATGTATTTGAGGAACCCTATGAATTAAGTGAGATTTTTGAAGGCAGTAATGTGCATTTAATTACCCTCATCGCACCAACCGGAACGTCTGGACAGAGAAATGATATAAATCAGGGATAGCATATAACAGTCAACGAGGGATTTATACTCATTGAGCCAAGGCCTTTGCCCATAAGCGTGTTCCATTCAGCCTCCGTCCAAATGCCTACATCTTTCCACACAGCACCACCGTCGTTATCATCACCGCAAAGCCCTGAAACATGTTCTTCAGCTAAATCGCCACATAATTCCAATACTCGATCGTCAATTATGGCTGAGTTGAATGCCTCCCAAATCTTAAAGATCGAGGGCATGTAGAGATGTGAATGAGTAGGAGGTAAAAAGCATGTCAATACAGGGACCATTGTCAATATAGTCTGATTCAGGTTCAAGTTAGAGGCTGACTCGCAATGAAAGACAACAAATGTGCGGACTTCTTTAGTTAACATTGGCAAAAATGTTTCCAGCATAACTGGAATCTCAGAAGATGGGTAATACCGTTTACACTGTTCAGCAACGTAAAGCAAGATATTGACCAAGTTTCGTCTACACCAGGTGTTAGAGGGTATGCTTTCGAGATCAAATTGTTTCTTACGATGCTTCCTCAAGACTTGACTTCGGCCATAGTTCCCTCTGTAAAACACGCCAGAGAGGCTGCCACTGAAGCTGTAGATCTGTGGCTTCAAGCTTACGTTTCATGCCAGGTTTATTGGAAAGCAAACGAGACAGCATATCGGCCCAACCACGCAGAACGCGAGGTTCTACCCCTGGCACAAGACACAATTCGTAGTATAAGCGCACAAGATTTGCTCGAGTATTAGTGTCCATAGGGTAGCGCATCAAAAGCCAGCTACAGTCATAATAAGTGACTGAAAGAATATGTTATCATAAACTTGAAGACAGATACCATTGAAGCATTCCATCCCAAGTGCTTAGTACTAGCCAATTCTTTGCTTTAGCACATATATAAATCTTCTCCACAATTTTTTCTAGACGAGCTTGCATATCCTCGACTGTCTCACATTCGTATGGTAACGAGTCGAGATATGTTTGGAGAGAGGCGCGCTGTTTATCGTAGACAGAATTTACGGCCTCGTCAGGCGAATCGGGGACCATGATATCTTCATCATCCATGATGGCGGGATGACCTGAAGATGTATTAAAGAGGGACTGAGGAGGATGGATACTAACGGATCCGAGTGGCAGAAACTGGGAGAAAGAAGTCATTTGAGATCAGATGTCGAAGATTATAATGAAAGGGAATACTATGGATACACTCACATCTAGACTTCTTATAAGCAGAACCTACGTAGGTGACGCGTCGTTGCCAAGTATAGTCAGTTATGGAGACTGGTTTATTCAGAGACGCGCAATCGTTTGGTATGCGTATCCCGATTCAATTAACTGTCTAAGTCCACGCCGCCACTGCCAGACGCGTGTACATACAGCAGCACGTGGCTATCAATCGGGTGCGGCACGTCCAGGCCGGTCTGCCGTTGTCGTTTCTTTGCCAAAATGTCCTTTTCATTGGCAAGATTCACTCGCGCATTTCGCCCTGCATCTGTGCGATGTCTCTCTACGCATGCAACAGCCCAGTCGGCACGTAGAAGGTATCTTCCTACGTTATTCATCGCTGGTGCACTTGTAGCTGCTGGTGCCTACACCAATACAGTCCACCTTGACAGCCCACCTGTGGTGGTCTCGAAGGATGCAGTAGAAGATACAGTCGGTTGGAATCTCACACCAATTTGTATCCATTTCTTGAAATTCTGAATTCTCTGCCTACAGTTGACCCAGCAACGTCAATTGCTTTCCCAAAGATAATGCGAATCCCTTCCAATACAAAAACTCCTCCGTTAACACTGGTAGGAGTTGGTGTCAGGACCGTGTCTTTCCTAGGCGTCAAAGTTTACTCTATTGCGTTCTACGCAGACCTTAATAATCCACATCTTAAAGTAAGTGCTGCTGAATTTTACGGGATTTTAGTTTAGTCTGTCTCCCAGGTGCCATTGGACATTGAACCTGAGGAAAAGGTCAAATGTATTGTTCAGAACACCGCTTGCGTTGTCCGAATCGGTATGTGACCTTGAGGTACTTTGAGATAATCCAACCTGAATATAGTCAAATTACAACAGTGCCAACCCGAAGCACGTCTTACACCCATCTGAGAGATGCATTCATGCGTGCATTACAAGCACGTCTATCTCGAGGAATAAAGGAGGGTACCATCACCGAAGATACTGCTATGGGCGCGTCATCACCTATGAGGGTACTCAAAGGCCTGTTCCCAAACTCACCTCTGGCGAAGCATGTACCTCTGGATATTTATCTTCCTGCACCAGACCCTAACCGACCAAGAGCACTAATCTTCCGAGACCTTGGTTCCATTGAAAATGACTGGGTTGCCACTGAGTTTGTTCTAAACTATTTTGACAAAGAAGGCCCCAGTCCTCCCGTGAGTTATAATGCCTCATTCCATCTTCAGTCATTAACAGTTGGTTACCAGCTGAAAAACTCCGTGTTTGAGAACCTGAAATCGTTCCAAAGATAGAATGGCAATATTGAGAATAGACTATCATGCACCTATAACACCCATGGAGCAAGAAATGAGCCAATACGTTCATCCATGGAGGGCGGCCCGCCAACCTTGTATTCATTTAGCACAGTTACAAACTGACATTCATGTACCCAGATTTGTCGAAATTCAAGATTTGTTTGCAGCTTGACAAGTCATCTGCCCTGTCTGATAAATATACCACTTTCCAAAACTGTATCTGTAATTGGCATGGGGTATCGGAACTCCCGCCTTCCTTCACCGTGGGGTGGGTACGAAATACATGTATAAAGGGGACGACGACATGCATTAGGCCGGTGCGTGAAACTACAGGGATTCGAATTGTGTCCTCCAATATCTCGATCTTGAAATGGATTCCAAGTCCTACGAGTACTTGACACGTACGTAGACCAAGAAGCTCACAGCGATTTAAAGGCTTAACCCTGTAGAATAACAGCGGAGCAAGTGGAATTTTTCCTGGAATTTGGATATGTCATCATCAAGAATGCGTTTACGAAAGAGCAAGCAGCAGAGTGGACAAAAGACTTGTGGTTTCGACTAAATTTGGATCCCAACGATAAATCGACTTGGAATCAGGAGCGTATCCACCTCCCATTCAACTCTCGGGAGAAGGTCGCTCGCTTCGCTCCAAAGGTGAAAAGATTCCCTCAAACGACAACGATTCTAATTGAAACAATCATAATTTTTATAGGCATGGGCTGCAATGAAGGACCTACTCGGGGGTGAAGAGAGAATCGAAGAAGAAGCTTCCAGTTGGGGTGACTCCTTCATTGTCAATCTAGGTACAGAACAATGGGAGAAGGCCACAGAGACCATTGCGCCAAAGGATTTAGATAATTGGCATGTTGATGGAGACTTTTTTGTAGGCATACCGTCTTGGAAGCTATTGGCCATTCTGAAATCACATGCAGGTCCATTTTCTCGATTCGCCGGAACAAGCTTTGCTTGTTATTCCAATTTATTCAGATATTAAACCTCTGGGAGGTGGAACGATGATTTGCCCCGATGGAATCAACCTCATTGCCAACTACCTGGCGGAACATCCTGAAGGCGTTCTCCCTACTGGTTTGTCGTTTACGCCGTCCACTAGCACGTTTGAGAACCACCAAGACCACCCTGGGTACTGGTCGCATCTGAAGGAAATCAAAAGATGCAACCAATTCGTTGAAATGACAGGCGAGATCGGAGATGTTGTCCTGATGCACCCCCTTATGTTGCATTCTGCTTCCAAGAATTACTTGCGTATTCCGAGAATCATCACCAACCCTCCTGTCTCTCTCAAGGAGCCGTTCAACTTTAACAGAGACGATCCCTCCGAATACAGCCTTGTTGAGAGGAAGACACTAAAAGCCCTTGGTGTCGAGCGGTACCCCTTTAAAATCACTACGGAGAGAAGAAGGATTGTCCCTGCCCGGGTGCTGAGACAGCAAAAGATGATGGAGGATGAAAAGAGGAGATTGGCCGCGTTGAAGGAGGCCTCCGAAGCCGCAAATGAGTTGCAGAGTAAAAACAGTATTCTGGTAAAGTAAACGATGATTAGTATAGGCCACGAGCGAGTCATAAATATGCCATAGCTGTTCTGTGAATACTATTGAAGATTAGTGGCCCAAACGGAAGGGCCAGGTAGGGCCACCAGATTGTTGAGCACACTTAGGGGCTATGACATGGCCCATCGCGCGCCACGCATCACGTGCACGACGCGTTCGAGGTTTGTTGATCAGTTTACAGATTGGGATGTATGTAACAATGTCGCGTCTCGAAAGTTTATAAAAGGACATGTACTGTTAAGACTCCGACCCTTTCATTCTCCCCACCAACCACCACTTCACCACCTCAAGACAGCCCAGCAGTATCTAACATGGCTCGCACTAAACAAACAGCTCGCAAGTCCACTGGTGGTAAGTCGGCCTGTCATCCCCATGCACTGGTGGCATATGTCTTATATCTCTCTAGGCAAGGCTCCCCGTAAGCAACTTGCTTCCAAGTCGGCTGCTCGCAAGACCGCCACAGTACGCCCTCTGTTGCAACTACCCATGATCACTGGCTTACAGTTTATTCTAGAACGCGGCAGGTGGTGTCAAGAAGCCCCATCGTTTCAGGCCCGGAACCGTCGCTCTCCGTGAAATCAGACGTTACCAAAAGTCTACCGAGCTCCTCATCCGCAAACTTCCCTTCCAACGACTTGTTCGTGAAATAGCCCAAGATTTCAAGGTGTGTCCACTCTTTGTGTCTACCTCACACTTCGGTCCTCACACCTCATTTCCCAGACTGATCTTCGCTTCCAATCCTCAGCCGTTATGGCTCTTCAGGAGGCTGCCGAGGCTTACCTCGTCTCTCTCTTCGAAGATACTAACTTGGCTGCTATCCACGCTAAACGTGTTACCATTCAACCAAAAGATTTGGCTCTTGCCAGGAGACTGCGTGGAGAGCGCTCATAATATGGTGGGGTGTTTGATGTCGATTTTCTATCTTTGTTGCTATGTATGATTGGTTTAGAGGTTGTACTTTTAGTGCTGTACCCGTATGAATATGGATTTAATAATAACCTCGTCTAACTCTTGCTTTATCACGACCTAAGCCACGGTGTTTCACATTAATCCTCGTCAGATATAAGTGCTGAACATTCTTAAAGGAGGTTTAAACGTTCGTAGATCAGCCTAGCTTCACGGTTATAATTGACGCGTTATTTGTACATATTTTGACATCAAAGTCACGATGACCTCAAGTAGCTCTGTTTCTTATTTCACAGTTCACAGTTCCACTACTACGACTCGCAGTTATGAGTTTGAAAACTCTGCGTCTCTGGACACAGACTCGATGCTCTACCCAAATACACAGAACACCATATGTCTGCAATGCTGGAACTAACTTGAGACGAAAATATGCTACCCACAATAGTATGGACTTTGGAGAGAAATCCAAACTCCTTGGCGAGTCTTTGGATACTCGGCAACGTTCAGAACCGAAACATGACACTGTCGGGCCATTCCAGCTAGGACTATCGCAGCAAGCTCTCCGAAAAGGTGAAAAGATTCCCAAGTGGTCAGAGTTAAGCACAGGAGGGAAAGGTCCGTGATGTTCATTTGTGCTTGAGAATCTTCTCAATTGGATACTTGTTCCTTGGTTTTTAACTTTTTTACTAGTATTGCGTACAACGGCACGTACGTCAAATCTTGGAGTCATCCTTCTTGGAGCAGGACTTTCTGTTCTCCTTGTTTACTCTTTAACAACCGAACTGTTTTCGAAGAATTCTCCTACCGTATTATATGGGGATGCCTGCGAAAAGATAGAAAAATCTGCCCGCGTTCGTCTTGGTCTCAGTGGTCATTGTTTTAAGCTGACGCTTGCTCTCAGCTTGCAAAATACCTAAACGGCCCCTTGACTTTCCATAACAACCCCCCATCTGCTGTCCGACCGCGGCATCGGAATCGACATGTCACTTCCCGAGTAATGGTTGATCAGTATGGGCAAGAACATATGATCATGACTTTCTATGTTCAAGGTCGTCCGGAAGGAGAACACATATCCTCCGACGAATCTTACCTCGAAGCGATCTCAAATTGGTTCAAGGACACAGCTACTGCTTTGCCAGAACTGTCTTTGGACGACGCTGTCGAGTGGTCAAAAGAGACTGGCCAAAATGTTTGGGAGAAGTCGGTGCGGGCATTCAAATACCTGTCTGGATCACCCCTTCCACCGCCCGCTTTGCCAGCTCTTCCTCCCACAGAAGTTCGAGAAAATGGCAAGAAGGAAGAAATTACAGCTTGGAGTTTCGCAGGAATATTCTCATCACTCAAAGGTAAAAAGGAGACTGGACAGTCCAACTCGAGACCGGCAGGGAGGCAGTATACAGAAGGAGAAGTACATGCTGATCTTGTAAAGGTACTGTGTAATCAGTCATTGTCTGTGGAACAAAGCCCAATGAAAAAATATTCAGAATGCCAATGGCTACTTCGTCTTCCGATACCTTTTGGTTGACATCCCCAGTACGCTTTTCAATCTCATCTATGTCTCTTCGGTCCAAAGCTCATTCTTAGAACAGATTCGAGAGACTACAATCCCATACGGGTCTTCATAGAACGTCAGGATGGTGTCCGAGAAAATGAACCTGTAATGCGATGGGTTTCCTCATGATTCTCTTGTACAATAGTAAATTTATATGAATTTAATTACTGAAAAGTACTGCATTATATACAACCCAAGTTCTATAGTGCTTACTCCCCAAAAAGTTTCTGCACGCGCTTCAATATAGAATCTTTTGACGGGTCTATTGTACGGTGTCAATTTGATGATAACATGGGGTAACAGGAAACAAACCGTATGGGTGGTCTTTGGAAGGAATCTCAAGCAAAGCCGGGAAAGCTTGCTGATATTTGTCTACACTGGGTCGGATCTTCTCAGCAATCTAAATTCCTTGTTTGAAATAGTTGAGCAAGAAATGTCTGGCATCCGTACATGTTGGTTGATGAGTAGAATTGCAATATCATTGCGTTCAGTGAATTCCTGGAACGCGCTTTCAATCGTGGCAATCTGGGTTTCTAACCAGAAATTTGAGTGGAGAGTGACAGATTCAAAGGAAGGAAACGCACTGCTGTCAACAACAAGGAAATTCTTCTTCTGCTGCTCGTTAACATGGCCAATGCCAGCTAGGAGTAGACCAGTAATGGAGTCCTATTTCAATCCGTATGGGTAAAAGCGTTATCAAACAAAATGTGTGGATACCTCATCCCCAATAACTGCAATAAGATTGCGGTCTTTGAAAGAGGTAGCCATCGTCGAGGTGATGGACTCAAAGAGCAGTGACGTTCGAGTCCGAGAGCCAGCCTAATGTGTCGCCATATTTGGTAGATCCTCCGCAAACCCAATGAGGGCGCGGGATCAAACAACTTCATCTTTCAACCTCTTCAGTGTGCACTTGGTGTTCTTTCGCCATGGACATCTTCAATCGTCCGCACTCTATCGCTGAGGATACATTGCATTTTTCTATCTACCCTCCTTCTAATCTATCCGATAAAACTTCGGCTTCCAGCTTTGCGGCATGCATTATTGACTATGTTCAGTCATTGCTTCCTGGTTTTATCTGGCATCGCGATAAATTCGAAGTAAAGGTTGCACCAAACTCAGATGGAAATGGTTGGATTTTGGAGAGCAAAATGCGTGTCGGTGACTGCGTGGACGATGAATGGCTTACGGTATGGTTATTGAAACAGATTAGTTCTAAATGGGACGTAGTAATCAGGTATGCCTCTTGACTTGTACGGTCGGTCCATCTCATAACAAAATTCACAGTGTCTACGACTCCGATGGGGAGTTTCTTTTGATTGAAGCTGCTGATACTTTACCTTCGTGGGTAAAACCAACAAACTCTGAGAACAGGGTGCGCCCTCTTCCCACTTTTTCGGGTCAAGGTTTGAATTATTCACAACATTCCATAGGTCTGGATCTACAACTCCCGTTTGCATCTCATACCTCTCTCACACATATCTCCGCCCTCTAGAAAAAGGCATCGTCGCAAATTGCCCGGCTCAGCGGATAGTGATAACGAAGATGTGGAAAAGGATGACGACGAGTATCTCGCTACTGAAGATGCTATCAAACTTGTCCGAGACGCGTCTATCGAAACTCTTGCCCCCCCTGCAGTAGAGAAAACTGTTTGGGAAAGAATATCGGGGTCAGTCTAATGAAGACCGGCATATTGCAACATCACTGAACAATTGTACGTGTAGTTATCCAGATGCGGCAAAGGCACATCTCCACGTCGCGAAGGCCTACCTTCCGGTAGACATTGCGAAGTGTTTGATCGTCAATCCATCACTTATTCAACGAGCAGTGGAAACTTTCTATACGCGAGACTCGATACAATTACGTGTGAGTACTGGTCTTAACAACGCTGGGGTTGACTTTCTGACTAGAACAATTCACAGGCAGCTCATCGGATGTCTCGTTTCCCGCCCAATCCGTCCGTTCTTACTTCTGTTAAAATGACTCGGACTGCTTATGCCCAACTCGTGGGACAAAAATTTTTTCCGCCAAAGATCTTTGGACATTTAAAGGAACAAGATGGTACCGACGAATGGCGATGGCGTGAAGTGGGAATGAAAATTGTATGCACAGGTTTTTCCCCATTATTATCATATTCATTCTGTCATTTACCAGGCTGTCGGCTTTGAAATGCTTTATCAAGAAAGTAAGGGACGCACGGCAAGCCGTATATCTTCGGAATCTGCCAGTTCTGCTGTAAATTCTTCATGTATTTCAGGAAATATATCTGTACTAATATGTGATAATATCTTTTAGGTAGAAGCTACCAAGGAAGCTTTGAGGCGCAACCCGGAGTACCAGAAATATATTGAAAATCTGAAGTCTGCAAATTACTTCAAAGGGGAAATACAAGGATCACAATTATGGAACTCATTGGAAAATAAAGCTGCAGCTACGTATGTTGAGGTTCGACGTGTTGAGTCAGTAATGTCACTAAATTTCAATCATTTGCATCATGCTAATGAAGATTACAGCGACGCTACTCGCCAATCGTTTGCATCTCAGGTAGACGAGGCGCTCCAGCATAAGAATCTGCCGGATAGGTCAAACCAAAACGAAGATTCGGATGAATGGCTCAACGTGGATGCCCAGCAATTTGAGGAGATGCTGGAGGAGGCGCATAACAAAACAAAAGTAAAAGTACCAAGCGACTCGAGCGCTATGGAAGTGGACGGGGAAGAATCAGCCGAGGACCGTCTAGCTTCACAACAAGCAAAACAGCTGAAGGATTTGGCATCCAAAGTTGAAGACTTTATTGAAGGTGAAGGAGACGTCGAAGGAGCCTTATTCAATGAGTAAATTTTGCCCATTCTTGTAACATCATCACTTTCACTGACTTTCGGTATAGCGAGGACCTTTCAGACGATCTCCTCAGTGACGATCCGGACACTTCTGAATCTGAATCCGAATTGGACTTAGACTCGAAGTTCAGATCCGCAGAAACAAGGTCAGCTGAGAGGCAAGCTGCTATGGACAAACTTGTACCCGGCTTGGATGCATCTGATTATGGAAGAATGCCCGCCAGCTATCACAGCAATTCGCAGCGCGTATTACCTGATAACAAACCTTCCGAAGAACCCGTTTCTGAAGCCAAATCGGAAGATCTACCCAAGCCCAAGACCGTTAGACCTCCAATCATACCAAGAGACAAATACGATGGTGTTGATTCAGATGACGAGACGGATCAGGAGGCAAATGACGAGGATGACGAATCCGAAGAGGACCGCCCACAAGTTGTCGGGGAAATCGAGATAGATATGGAGCAAGAAGAAGAAGAATTTCTTGAATTTTCGCGGCAGGCTCTCGGGATTACTGAAGAGCAATGGTCAGAAATAGTCCAGGATCGCAAAAATAGGGGTGGTATGTTTCTAACCAACATATTGAATAATAAGTTGCCTGACCTCTTTTGTAGTATTCCTTCCTTCCAGCGCTATGAAAACTCCAGCTCCCACAAGGAAGCCACCAATGACCAGTGAAGCTTCTGAGAAAAAGCATACACCTCGTGTGCCAGAATCAGGCCCAAGACCCAACGTCAATCCTGAATTGGATTCGTTTGAGGCTATCATGAATGCGTTAGACGAAGCTTTGGCGCAGTCACGAAAGCCTTCTAAGAAATCTGAAGAGAAAGTCGGTAATGATAAAGGCAAAGGAAAGGATCAGGCCAGCGAATCTTCAGCTATGAATCTAGATGAAGACGACGATTTTGATATCGACGCTGCCATGGAAGCTGAATTGAAAGAGGCGTTGGAAGTGAACGAAGACTCGGACACTGAGCAGCCTGCAGACTATAAAATGATTAAGAATCTCCTCGAAAGCTTCAAAAGCCAGGAAGGTTTATCTGGACCTTTCAGTAATCTCGCTGGAAGACTAAAGCCAGACTTCAAACTTCCACGAGACGAGTCTTAAAATTGTTTGCTCTGCATTTCAGTTTTTACATTGTAATTTATGTCCGAATAGCGTACTTAGCATTGGTCGACTATAGCTACATCCATCATCATCATACTTGCCAAATAGATGTCAATGATGTTCAATGATGCCGCCAATGCCCGCCATGAAGCTAATTTTTTGTCTATAATTTTCCACTCGTTAAGGTCTAATATGTCCTGAGAGTTGCATAGTCTCACCTGTCAATACAAGTCGACCATTCAGCAATCTCTTACAATCTTTATCACGAAACGCCACTGTGCCCTCTTCCGCAATCTTATATTATAAACCTTCAGAATTTGGTTGCATCCAATTCCTGCTTACGATGATTCACGCAGTCTTGATATGTTGAGTGGGCTACTTCTTCCTTGACACTCCCGAGATACTTATCCACGTATCGGTTTTGAATCGTAGTTAACACATCTGGAGTTTCACGACTTGCCAAATTCTATACACCACTCCACCAAACTACGCAATCTGTCGTACAGAAGATATTCTCGTTGGTTAGCACAAGACCTGCAGGGCTCTGTAACTTTCTTGATGCACCAGAACTCGAAGATTTCTTGGGGTTCAAGGGCGACGCTGATGAGCGGTGGAGAGTCGTATACCGCAGCTATGCAACACTCTACTTTGTCTTTGTAGTTGATGGTGCAGAGAGCGAACTGGGCATCTTGGATTTGATACAGGTAAGTATGAACATAAACGCATTTTGGACAGTCGAACGAAATTTATTGCAAAGGTATTTGTGGAATCTCTTGACCGAGCATTCGAAAATGTATGCGAACTGGACTTGGTCTTTCACTTTGACGAGGTATGTCATTGATGTTAGAACCTTCACATACAAGGAGAGTTGATCACAAGAACAAAAAAAGGTTCATCACATTTTAGCGGAAATTATACAAGGAGGCCTTGTCTTGGAGACAAATGTAGAGGAGATTGATCAGGCTGGTACGTACATACTGTGCTACCTTCTCACCCTGGCGGGAAGGTATTCCCCTGCCCAGCCAAGGGTAAGCTCACCAGACACTTTCCGCTGACGTTAATTTCCAGTTCAAGAAGCAGCTCGAGCAAGGAAGGACTCTTTCGCGTCTTCCAACCCTTTGTCTCTGGGTGGAGGGGGCCTGGGACCACGAGGAGGCAATATAAAAACACCGTTAGGTTGGCTGACAGGGAAACTCACTGGTGCTGGGGCGAGATAACCATAACTATCTTTCTTTTGATATTGTAGGTAGGGTATATTTATTGGGAACACTCTACTGGTACCACTCATCTGGGCATTCAGATATGCCATAAAATGTAACCGATGCTGCCTAAGCCCGGACTATCCACTTTGAATAGCCTATCACCATCCATTCCCATAGACGGTTAACGTCACCCACATGAATTACAGAATAACCACCCGCGACGAAAATATTAAGCAAACACGCGTATAGTTCAACAGACGAAGTCGCACCCCGGGCCCGCATTTTAGACGAACATGTGGGCGGGCATTCAGTCCAACCTTTTTTGTCGAGATCTCTGTATCAAAGTGGGAATGCATTAGCTCGGGGCAGGTGGCGGCGCCAATGATATTCCTAAGTTCATGAAATGTCAGTAAAGTAATAGTGTGTAATCGGTCTTGGGTGCGACAAACGTTTCTTCTTTTTCTTAACCACCCCTACTCTGGCAACGTCTGACGGCTGGCTACCAGACGTTTTTTGTGCTGTTTCCTGAGTAGAAGGCGCAGGTGTAGCGGAAGACCGCATTGTAGTTGTAACTGGCGTTTCAGCGCTCATGCTTTCAATGTTTTCAGCAAATTTGGACGCCACGAACGACAACTTGGAGTGTGATGCTGTGGTGGCCATTGCATGCCTCAACAGCATGTTGTTTTGCTGCCTTTTGGGAGTGTTTGATCGTCTTTCATGTTCCACATCGGTTTCACCTTGGCCTTCTGTAGGGTTTGCTTCGATATCTCGTTTCTTACTTGCGTCCAAGGCAGAGGAATCCGAGACGCTGATAGGCCAAACAAAACCTGTGCGGGGAGTGTAGTCGGGCCGGTGTCTACGCAATACATCGAGAGAAGATTGGAGAGCAGATAAAGATGTAAGCTCAAAGGTCCAATCAGCAACGTGCAGGTGGTGGACATATATGGGAAAAAGCTCACCAGACGGTTTGAAAGAACGGTGTAGATGTCCGGGGACTGGTAGATACGATTGTTCATAATAAAGTAAGCTGCCAAGGGCCGCACTGTGGATGTTCCCATGAGATCGCCAAATCCTTGCAAAGGGGTGTAAAGGATACCTTCATCAGGAGACAATCGTTCACGCTTTTGAATGATGAAAAAAGTGGGAGCCTCTGCATGAACGACGGCAAATTCGATACCGACAAACCGCCTGGGCAGCCTATAAACGCGGTGTGCCATGAGTGCACAAATCAACCTACTTGAGTTCATTTGCTTCTTCTGCTGCCGTCATTGGCGTAGCATTGGAATGCTGGGTCTGCATGCGCAGAACCTGATTATTGCTCTGTTTGTCATAGAACATAGACGTAGCAAAGTACACCAGAACATTCTCTGTGGTCAGAGGGCCTTGAGCCTACAATACATGTTATTATTGGCAGGGAAAGAGGCCAGTAAAGCCAACCTGTATCCACTCGTGCCATATAAAAAAACGATGGCTGTAGTCATCTGGAGGGTGGAGGTCATTTATATCCATTAGATGAAAGTAGTAGCCAAAGGAGAGGTTGCGATCAAAAATGCGTGTCTAATCCTTTTCTGTCTCGACCACAACAGTGGTATAATTTAAAACAGATGCGCCAAACACAATTTCGCACGGGAAGCAATATTTCTGTTCACACCTGCCTTTCTATCCGCTGTACTGGTTTGACGCGCTTCATTATGAGCCCTCGTTACCTCCTCATCGCTCCAATCTTCCCCCCCTCGATGGTATGTCACCGTTGCAGTGCCAAGTCAGCCCTCCCCGCTCCCAGTCCTCCACCGCGAGGAGCAGGCTTGTCCAAGGCGCTCGCACACTAGGGCATCACATTAAACGCCATGTCGGCGTTGGCATTATATGTTCCGTTGCTTATTTTGACCCGTAAGCCGTTGTAACAGTCGTGCAGTGCGTGCATCGCTAAGTGCTTGACAGAGGAAACTGGAGTGTTGACCTTCAAGCTGGATCCAACTTTGGCTATAGACCGATGCTTTTTGTCATCCTGGTTGCTGGTCTAGGTGCTATAGTTCTGCAGGTGGGTGACATCATTTAGTCCGTATTCTATCTGTAAGATCGTTAATACTGGTTCATATTGCAGACACTGGCGTGCAAATTAGGTTGTGTAACAGGACTAGGTAATCATCAATTGCCGATTCTCATACTTCATAACGATAACCTTATCCGTGTGCAGATCTTGCTAGCCATTGTAGGCTCCTACTTCACAATAATTCCCGGCATCCGCGACTGGTTCGGAGATTGGTTCTCTACCCGCTTTATGTTCTGTCAGAGATCGCCATTATATCGACCGACCTCGCGGAATTGCTGGGCTCTGCAATTGGATTGTGTTTACTGTTCCCCAAGCTCCCTCTTTGGGGCGGAGTGGTCATTACAGCGGCCGACGTGCTGATATTTCTGTTTTTCGCCGACCCTTCGCGAAGTCAAGGTCGCCCAGTTCGTTTGTTTGAATACACTATAATCGGTCTGGTGAGCAATCATAAAAACTCGGAGTTTTCTAATTGATCCTCAGCGCTGTATACACAGGTACTAGCTGTCTTTGCGTGCTTCGTAGTACTCCTTGTGAAAGCAAGTCCTGACTGGTCAGATGTATTTATGGGCTACATTCCCAACAAGGGTCTATTTCAATCGGAACCTGACGCGGTATATGCTGGTATGTGTATCCTTTACCCTTATCGCAACTACTCTGACCATGGATTGTCAATCCAGCTGTTGGGATACTTGGCGCAACCGTCATGCCTCATGCTCTATTTCTAGGATCTTCTTTGGCCACGCAGGACCGTGTATCCGATGCACCAGTAGATGGGCAACTACCCTCCAATTCCGGCCACCAGATGTCGAGGAGGTCGAATATCCGACAATTCGTATCGTCGTTGTTCCGGATTACCCGCGCGGAGAGAGTAGCTTCAAATATAGACTATCGCAGCAAATACGGGGAGCGAGAAAATAATCCACTTCTATTTATTAGGCAACACCTTGGGCACGGGATCGCGGATGTTGTCACTAGTCTGCTCACACTGGCTGTCCCTATAAACTCTGCGTCAGTTTTTTATCTCTTTCTAACACATTTCACGCCAGTTCACCATCAACATACTCCACTAGTATCTTGATTTTAGCCGCCGCCGTTTTTTACAAAGGTAACGGCCAAAATCACAACACCCCAGCAGGACTATTTGAAGCGTACCAGTTGATTCAAGAGCGTATTGGAGACGGTCAGTCCCAAATCCTTTTTTGTGCAAAAGTTGCAGTGTATTTATAATAGAGGTATATAGGTGGCGCGGTCGTATTCGCTCTTGCCTTGGTATGCGCGGGTCAGACATCGAGTATTACAGTCACTTTAGCCGGCCAAATAGTCTCCGAAGGGTTTATCGAATGGAAAGTCTCGGTAAGTGTTACACCGGTCGTCATTCTCCCATCGGGTTATAGGAAACTCGTATTTACCCGGTTTGTTGACCTTTTCTTTCTTTATTTTTTCGTAGCCCTTTTTCCGCAGATTTATCACACGGTGCATTAGCTTGGTGCCATCTGTAATCGTCGCGATTTCAGTTGGGCGCGATGGGCTAAGTACTCTTCTAGTCGCCTCGCAAGTCGTGCTCTCTGTGGTCCTGCCATTCGTAGCATTCCCGTTGATCTATTTGACCTCAAGCAAGGTGGTTATGCAAGTACGCACGACCCCACCAGAACTGGTCAGATCAGATGTGTGCCTGTACCAGGGGCAAGATGAGCCAGCGCAGGACGACGAACACAACGAAACCGTTTCTAAAATTGAAATAGAAGCGATTGAATCTATCAAGATAGAGCCAGCAACAGTCGAGCAGGTGGTTCCCATTGAGTATCTGGACTTTAGTAACGGGCGCTTTATGACTGCCCTCGCATACGTTATCTGGTGTATCGTGTTGGTCGCTAACGTTTACGCCATAGTAATGCTCATAGTGCGCAGTTAAGAGTATTAATGGACCTCCATGTATTATAACCAATTAGATATATCTATTTCTTTGATTCGCATTTAATTCAAAATTCTTCCCGATGATTTAGACACGACAAGTTAAACATTTTGTATTTCGATTTGACGTTAGAAGAACGAGAGGACACTAGGTTGTATATATGAAAGATGTAAAGAGATTTGTGAGAAAGATAGAGACAAAAAGGAGGCAAGGCGTATACGAAGCAATGTCCACACTATATTATGTAACAAAGAGGTGAAGAGGAAAGGAAAGAAATGAGGAGCAAAAAAAACCAGTCAACAAGTCAAGTAAATGAACGTTTGCAGATAGATTGGTCAAAATGCAAATATAAAAGAAAATTCATATCGAGATCATGTTCGTCGCTGGGTCGAGTAACTTTTACTGGACGGTACGAAACATGACACAACGAATGACGCAGGACGGGACGGCCGACTTGATGCGACATACGCAAAAAGTCATACAATAAATCCACCGACGAGCGTAACGGAGGGCTGCAAGCGAGTGCCTATCGTTTAGAAGTGAGTGAATGTCCAAGGTGGAAGAATGTCGTGACACGTACACAAGGGAAGAATAATCTAAATAAAGCTGGGATTCATTTACTTGATATCGGCGCAGTCGCACTCAGCAGACCTGCCAACCCAACTCTTGCCGCAAGATTCGCACCAGCTGCGAGTGCCACTTTCAACGCCAATGGCCTTCTTAGACCCAGCAGGAAGGAGAGAGGCACTGACAGACTCATCGCGGTGGATACTGATGAGGTGGCGACCGAGATCATGTTTCCGGCTGAAGGAGCGCCCGCATGAGCGCTGAGGGCAGACGTGGGGTTTCAACCTGTTTGGATCATGGGTTGCCATGTGAGTCTTTAAATTGTATGCCCTTGCAAAAGCTACAGATGGCATGAGCATTGATGAAAGGAATTGGAATGATCAGTACTTACCTCTGGGACATGATGGACAACGATATTTCTTGCGTGGGTCACCCTTGTACTCATCAACCGGTTGAGGTGTAACCGTTGCCATAGTGGGAAGTTGGGTGGAGATATGTAAAGGAGAAACGGTAGGATGTCCGTGGGAAGGGCTGTACCCGGAGTGAGAGTAGTAGTCTGATGAAGTGGTGGAACCGCGCCTGGGAGGACCGTAGTCCGAGAAGCTTGTGCGGGGTGGGTAAGACTTGTCGAAAGCCTTGGAAGTATTCATTGAAACTGGGGGGCTGCGGGGGGGTGTGGGAGGCAGGGCGCCAAACGATGTGGGGTCGTTGTCATCTTCCATGATATTCAAAGACGCAGCAGAATATTCGGAGCCACCGACACGAACTCTGTTGAAATCCATGTCCAAGTCAAAGTCGAAAAGCTGACTATTCGCCACTGTAGGAGCGAAAGATTGGATTGGCTCGTTGTAGAAAGACTCGGAGTGGGAGGACAAAGAGTCGTAGGAAGAGACAGTAATAGTAGAAAGGGGTCCCTGCCACTGCGGCTTTTCAGACCTGAAGAAACTAAAGGCGTCGTTTGAGTCTACAGTCAAAAGCTGGAGCTGATCGGGAAAAGCAGCCAAGTTTGAGTCGATATCAGACTCGAAGAGATCCGGATGAGGAGCAACGACGTCTGAAGGCGAGAGGAACGAGAGAAACTCGAGGCCTTGCTGTTTGACGAACTCATTGTTGTATGCGTCAAAGGCTTGCGCATACGACTGTGCTTCAGACATTGTTGACGGCTTGCTGCGCAGGGGAGAACTGAGTGAAGATGGTGGTTGGGAAGAAAAGGCTGAATGACCTATAGTCGTCCTCCATATACAACTGCGCAGCAGTTACGTAATAGCCCCATCCAGCCGACCTCTTGTCACAATCACACGGCCGTGATACGCCGTCCTGCCAAATACTTATAGATCATCACCCATGCTGCCACTGCATGTCCTCCAGGACTTGTCCACTGGCTTTTGATCTTTGCTGAAACGAAACAGCGCTGGCGTTGCTGAAAACATGAACTTGGACGTCGACACAACATATGTCTTTGCATAATTCACTCTGCTGCGTCCCACTGACTGTGCATACCGACCACGCCGAGCGAACGTCTGTTTCGTCTCTGAGGATCTGTATCAGCTGCGCATCCTTGCCGACGCTGCATTCCTACTTCGTCGGAGGACAACCAGCGCTCAACTAGACAACGTCAGCGGTCCCGGCACCGTTTCTTGACAAATATGAATGACACATGTATCGCCTTGCATATCCAGCCGCATGGCAGTGCGCAGCCGGGCGCTTCGTACTTCGTTAAATCGCTGACGAAGGGTACCGCGTGGTTAGAACGCCTAACAGTGGAAACCATGTCATGGCCCGCCTAGCTCAATCGGATAGAGCGTCAGACTCTTAGGCGGGTTGCATAATCCCTTGGATTATCTGAAGGCTGCGAGTTCGACCCTCGCGGTGGGCTATTGTGTATTTTTGCTTTTGTCAGCCCACTTTGAATTGTTGCAAAGTTGACGCCAGCTAGCATCATCAGTGAGTATAATCTTATACCAGTGAACTTATACCAGTGAACACGATCCATCCAATCCTATTTTCTTTGGGCAAAAGTCTGAAAAATGGAGACAAAAGTAAACAGTAGCCCACCGCGAGGGTCGAACTCGCAGCCTTCAGATCACAAGGAACCGATCACCCGGACTTCTTAAAAGTCTGACGCTCTATCCGATTGAGCTAGGCGGGCGATGATTGTTCGTATTTTAAAAGTTACGCATTGGGTCGGAAGGTAATGAAAAAAACTCGCTACACTCTCGGGTCAGCAACATGATATTACAAGTATTGATACTTTTATCAAGTTATGAAGTTTTAACATTCATTTCGTTCCAACAACTCCATTATGTTTTACACAGTACATTAAATACAATACACAAAAAGATAACGTCGACAATAGGAAAATACACAGATCCCTCCCTAATTAAACACCGATTCTATGGACCACTTTTTTCTACAAAGCATTCATCAGTAACTGCATAGCGTAAACATAATCTTAAATACCTGGCCGCTAAACCGAATGATTTCGCGCTTCTCCAAAATGAAAAGCGTCCTCTCAAGAGCATGACTGGAGTAGCCCTGCTGTGTCACAAATTCACGAACAAGACTCTGGTAACTAGTACTCCATCCAACAGGTAGTCGTCGTCGCAGTTCCTTTTCTATCCGTGTCATTTCCTCATTCAGTGCCCCGCGAGACATACCATCAACAGAGCCGGCGGAGACAGCATCCATCGTAGAATATTTGAAGAGTCGGATGGCTTCTTCCACATGGTGGTTCTGGACAACTGGTGTCAAGGTCATCTTGGCTAATGATTCGGAAATTCGAATGATCGCCTCCAGTTGACTGTTTATTTGGCATCAGAAAGTGAATGTAGTAAAAAATATAATCCAATTTGCTAACCGTATCGTAATAGGAATGGAACTGCGCTCATCATTGTCCTGCTCCACTTGTTGCACCTCTTTTCGAAGATTTACGAAATGACTGCTCAACATCTCTTGAGCATTAGCAGATAGACGCGGGGCACATTTGCTGTTGAACTTTTTAGCCTGGATTTAATTTAAAAGAATTAGATATCTACTCACCTCTTGCAATACGCAATGTATGCCTTCATTTTGTCCAGATCGATTTCGCCCACTGCATCGCCATTCTCGTCGCCATTCACGTTAGGCCGATTCATATGAATGTTCATGACGTGTTTCGCGATCATCTGGAAACCCAGGTTAAGCAGGTATAACAAACCGCAGTGAAGCAGGTACTTACCTTATCTCTTGATTCGTTATGCTCGTCCCGAACAATAAAGATCATGTCGAAACGCGACAATATGGTGGTTTGGAAGTCGATGTTCTAAGCCAAAAAAAAAACGAAATTAGACTACGAAGAAGAGAACATAGACCCACGCACTTCTCCTGGGCTCCTTCCTTCGTCGTAACGTCCAAATACAGGATTGGCCGCAGCCAAAACACTGGTTCGAGAGTTGAGCACCGTCGTGATGCCGGCTTTGGCAATTGAAATTGTTTGTTGTTCCATGGCTTCGTGGATGGCTACTCGATCTTCGTCACGCATCTTGTCGAATTCGTCTATGCAAACCACTCCAGTATCCGCTAGAACCATTGCACCTCCTTCAAGGTAAAATTCACGCTGCAACCTAGATGTCAGGCGGGAAAAACAACCAAATTTTAGAGACTCACAGATACTGAGTCCCTCTGTACGGATGCCGTCAAACCAGCAGCGCTGGATCCTTTCCCTGAAGTATACACCGCAATGGGAGCAACCTGAAAAGAGATGTAATTTACGTATTTAAGAAGACTCGAAAGACAAACCTTTTCAACAAACTTGAGCAACTGACTTTTCGCGGTACCAGGATCGCCTAGAAGCAGGACGTTGATATCGCCGCGAAGGCGCATCCCATCTGGGAGAACTTTTTTCGATCCTCCGAAAAGTAGACATGCTATAGCCTTCTTGATATCTTATACATGATGTGAGCGCACGTACAATACGGCATTAGCTTTGAATCATACCAAGGCTGCCAAAAATACTGGGAGCAACACTCTTCGCAAAACGTTCGTAGAAATTTTCACTCCTTGCCATCTCTTGGAATTCCTCTTCTTGTTGAGGTGTAAATTGTGCACCAAATGGATTTGAACCTCCTGAACCCCCAGGTGCCATCAACTCGAGGTGAACGAGACGAAGGTATGGCTGTCGTAAAGCCGCAGTGCCTGCACTTTTCTGTAATAAGACTGGATTTAGAGACATGAACAGGAAAGAAAAACATAGTCCTGACGTTTTTGGAAGACTGAAATTGTGAGTAGATACCAGATGCGATAACCCGTGAACCTGGGACTACTTTGCCTGTTAAGTGACGGTCTGCACTAAGGAGCATATGGCGCGGAAGCTCTCCAACGGGCACCATATCAGGTGCTTCCTGAAGTTTCAAAGTTTGTTGATCGGCAAAGGTTGACTTGGAATGGATAATAAGATATGGGTCGAGGGGACAGTCCTTTTTCTGACCAGGTGGTTCTGGAGCATCACAAACACGAGGAAGACCTTTTTCCGAACCGCCTCCCATTCCTCCTAGGCCACCTTGAGGGTATATAATTTTCGTTGAATGGCATGCACGGCATTGAAGGTGAAGCTTGGTTGCTCGTGACGACAGGACAGAAGCTGAAATAACGATTCCCGGAATACGAACCAACTTGTTTATGGTATTTGCTGTTAGCTCACGTACTTGAAGAAGATTGAGGCCAGATTTAATTGTGATTTGAATTTTGGGGATAGCTTCAGCAGCCGCTTCTGTTCGCTCCTCGGAGTTTCCTGCCAAAGGGTATAGGATGTTACGTGCCACTTTGGTGGCCGCATTCTCAAACTTCACAATGGGTGTTAGTTAACCTAATACTTCACATAATAAAGACCGTACCAATGGCAAAACGTCGGCTGGCTTGTCTTGGATTGCGTGCGCGAGCTCATCATTGTAGAGACCCACGTGTCGTAAATCAACTTCAAGCAAATGCTGCTTTAAAAGGATGTTTCCACGTAAAAGATCGCTGTATAAAGTGATTTATATAAGGGTCCCCTACATAACGCGAGATATTAACGTACCGATAAACGAATTCTCCTCCAACCCGAAATGAGAGAATAAAGTCGACGAGTAATTTTTCAGTTTCTGACGGCGTATCGGGAGTTGTGGCAGCGGGGAGATCATGAACGGAAACAGAGTATACGCGATTTGCGTCGAAACCAGACATGATTTAGTAAAGACGGGTATTGAGGGATGGTTAGTGCAAGAGAACAGAACAACACAAATTGACGCTCCTCGCGTAACGAGATTTAGGGCAGGTTCTTTCGCGTTGAAATTAACTTGAAATTGAATATAGCGTGGTAAAGTATTATTGTTCTCACATGGACTCGAGTCTGTATTACGTCCTGCCTTCCGACCCTTCCAATATTTCTCTAGACCCTTTGGGACTATGCGATGCCGATGAACCCTCAACATGGGGTGTTATTTTTTCTGCCATTGATTCTTTTCGTATCAAGTCATCACTATCGCGAGGCATACATGCACTCCCAGATCTAATACAAGATCTTTCGTACTCTCTTCATATGAACGGTCATCTCGATACAGAATTTCTGCATCAATTTATCTGTCGCCAATACCCTGATCCAAATTCCTTCCTGGCATCTCAGGTTTTGAACAACATTCTTGACGCAGCGCTGGAACTTCCATCGTTGTTTCCAACACACCGAATAGCATATCTCAATCGGCATAATGCACTCCTTGACCTGTCGACGCGTCATATACGATCTTTACTGTCTCATCAGATTCTCACCACCCTTTCCCCACCCAAAGGTAACGATTGGGGCTGTACCTTTTCCTCTTGGTACACGGCACAACCACCTATGCCTCAAGCAGTATATGGCTATCTTGCAGCGCTCTTCGATTACTTTACTTATCCAATTGAGTCGAATGATCATATAACCTATCGATACTATGAAATTTTACCTCATACAGACAGTTTTTCGTTTTGGACGACAGATCAATCATCCCCACTTTTTGATTGTCTGATCATCGAGCCTACTTCAAGTCAATCAGTGGCCTTTCCTCATGAATCAGTTCCATGCACTCTTATTGCATCCAACTCTTCACCTGGGTTTGGCGCCTCCTGTACTCAGGAAGAGCTGGTAACGGGTGCTTGCCCTCCACTACTTCCCATGGGAGCTCTTTTTGTTGCACCTCCCGTATTGCCCCATGCCGCTATTGTGGTTCAGGGGCACGTCCCATTATATCATTGGAGAGGACAAGGAAGAGATGCCCAGTTTCTAGGCAAACATACTATGCGAAATCACACTTTCCTATTTCTAGATGCTTCTGAAGTTGACGCCGTAACCTCAAATACGATTCCAGACATTGACCCAAAGTATTTCTTCCGAGATTTGCACAAAGCTTTTACAGGACTCTCGGCCCTTTCTCAACTCGGCGTAAAAGATGTGATTTCCCCGCTGTGGGGTGCTGGAACCTTTGGAGGCGACCCAGTCGTAAAAACCATCATACTGGCGGCTGCCGCATCCCAAACCAAGGTTTTAATACATCTCTCTGTTGATACAGCACGAATTTATCAGCCGTTCATGCCCCACGAGGACGACCGGCCTACCGTTTTGATCGATTTTTTGCGGGGTTTACAGCAGACTTGGAGACATTTGACGGTGGGAGAAATTGTTAGTAAACTGCATAATGGTGATTGGGGGCATTTGACGAGAAAATCATAGAGCTAAATGATGGTACTAGTCAAAGAATCGTTTTTAATAAAAAACGACAATACACGAGCCAAATGATTATTACACAGACTGGTCAATGGAAGCGATCCCAATCACCCGGAGCACCTTGTCTTCCTATTCTCCTTCGAGGCCCCCCTCTTTCATCTTTACCAGCAGTCAGCACTAGGTGTTTATCAACAAGCTACGTTGAAAATAAGTAAGAATTAGGTATAAAGGCAACAGAAGGAAAATTCTTACATCATTGAGAATATTTGTAGACTTCGTCAAAGAGGCAAGGAAAGCAGTCAATTGAACATCTTCATACTCCTGCATGTATAGCTGAGTGTTCGAATCATGTAGTGCACAATAAGCAAGATACTCACGGTGTCGAACTCTTCTCGGAAATGCTTGTTTTCCGTTGCTGGTAATGAAGCAAGAAGGGCAGACAAAGACCTCAAGATACTCTGATCGGGGCGTGCTTGACCTAAGTGTAACATTCAGAAAACAGAGGCAGGATATTACCACGACACTCGCCTCCAATGACATCCGTTAGATATTTAATGAGAATCAAAATTCGCTCGTGTAACATTTTCACGGCAGACCTTTGGGTCTGCAAATGCGATTCCACTAGAAAGATTTAGACCCATAGACAGCGGATGTGGAAACACACTTGACTTACGACTTGTACCACTTCCTCCACCTCTAGCTGTCCAATCCACTGCGATGCGCTCGGCTTCTCCGGTCTCAACATTATACGGTACTTCGATATACACTGAACGGGATTTACGATCCCGAAGTTCGATAGTTGGTTCGTATGCCTTGAGAGGGAGAGTCTGAGCATGCGCGTCGCCACTGTTAGAGGTTAATACAAGGCTGGGTTGCAATATCAATAAGAGAGGCGTCGAGCAGTATGTCGTGAACTGGGTCTGGTATCAAAAAATGCGAATCAACTTCAGTTTGATCTACTCACCTGGTCATGCAGAGCGATATGCTGCATTGTTGGCTTCGTTGTTACTGTGTACCATCCTATAAACTCGAGTGATGGAAACACCTGTTTGTCTAAACCGCAATGTATCAGTTAGTTTTGCAGCGATCCTCCATATATTGCATACATTGGTCGCGTCTCGAGACAAGAAATTCATGGTCAACCAGGCTTATATCATCGCCGACAACTGCAAGTTCGAAAGTGTTCACGATTTCAACCTCACGTCCATTCTGCGTGCCAAGCAGGGCGCCTAATACTACATGATGGTCAAATAGTTGCTCATTCTCGAGTTGTTCGACATACCAAACGGATCTGGCCTGTTCTGTTGGAGCTTCAGCCTCGTCAAATGTTCTGATATATTCAATATCGGTAGAGGATGTCTAATCTAGAGACTAAGCACATGTTGAGTTCACGTTGATTACTGATCGTCCTTACAATGAAAGAGCCAAGCCAGAAGTCGTTGTGGGTGGTAGAACCACGGAGACTTCGTCGGTTTCCATCGCGTTCATGGTTGACAAAGAAGGCGTGTTTTAATTGAAGAATTGCTTGTAAATGGTCAAAGTAACAAGTGCAGCTTCAAGCCTGTTGAAAGTGATCAATTATCGTACACGCGTGACCTAGTAATCAGTCTCTAAACGCGTCATTTGATTTGAATGCGGGGTGGCCTTGTCTCTCTCAGGTTTTTGCAGTGTCCTGTAGAACCAGAAGGTCTTTGAAAGCCCCCAAAAAGGTCGTATTTTCTGTGTAATTACTATGGTGAATATATACAGCGTAAATAACAATTAGCCATATTTATACAAGCCAAAACTACGATGTGCAAGTCGTTACACTAATATACAAAGGCAGGATAGACAACTATGATATATCGTACGCATAGGAATCAGAATTGGCAGAAGGTTACGTTAGGAAATTCACTTTGAAGAATGACATTAGGCTATTATTTGTCTCCCTTCAACCCTAGATTACTGTACGTTAAGTTATCAACTAAACTGAAACAAAGGAAAGACGAACCAGACGTAAGAGATCGACTCGACGCTCGCGACAGTATACTTCTGCCAGCATTTGAAAACATCCCCTTACCCTTTTCTTTCTCTTTGCGGGGAGTAAGGTCACCATCGGATAGATCGGTGCGCGACGGAGAACCTTTAGTGTTATTCTTCCATCTGTTCCAGAGATTCGGTCCTGGCGATCCGGAATATTTGTTATTGGAAACCTTGTCTTGAGGAGTTGATGTAGATTTGGGTAGCACAGAATTTAGGCCAACAAGCGTAGGTTCGCGGTTATATTCGTTTATGGAGGTAAGCGGACTGTTGTTGTTCTCTGCGGCAGAGGCTGCTTGTAATCTGTGTTCAATCTCGGACGGACTTGTATAAGACGAAGGCGCAGAAGAACTCGGGGGTGTTGAAGAGGGACTCGGTTCCAAATCCGAACTTTGCACACTGGACGTGGAGGTACTCGGAGAAGAAGAAGGGACAAATGCTGATTCTGCGATGGGTTCATTTTGATTGACTGTG
Organism: Psilocybe cubensis; assembly: GCF_017499595.1. NCBI lineage: Eukaryota > Fungi > Basidiomycota > Agaricomycetes > Agaricales > Agrocybaceae > Psilocybe > Psilocybe cubensis. The sequence continues at coordinate 3,326,158 of NC_062999.1, read as the reverse complement.
ACTGGAACTTCGTTATTCGTGCCCCATGAGACGAGCCTGCTTTGATGTCTGGACGATATACGATCGTCATTTATTACACCATCTTCGCTTACAGCAAGGTCTTCCAATGCATGCCTCCTGTAGACACTGGTCGTCGGAGAATTGAGTGTCGTTGCAAAATCCCAGGAAGCGATCGAACTAGCAGAAAGTACAGGTGGCGCGGCACGACGTTCCTGCCGCTGTGCCAGGGGAGGCAAGTCTTCTGTAAAGCCAGTCAGCGTCCAGTTATTGACATCAGGAGCGTGTTGCCTTTACTTAGAATTGTATTAATCAGGTATGTTTGCTTTTTTGCGGCCTTGAAAAAAGGGGTCTGTAGTAGCTCCTCTGCAGTCGGACTAATAGTATTTTAGATACGTACAAGAAATCTCCACCGGGTGAAAGCTTACCGTTTGGAAGGATCTTTAACAAGGCAACTGTCCACAACCTCCTTGAAGGCGCGAGAATATTTGTACACACCTCCTTCACGGTCCAGAGTTGGGGAATCTTCTTGAATACTAGGAAAATATGTCAGAAGTTATCATAAAATGGCAATTAACGTATTTACGTCTTTAGCAAGACTCGTTGTGGTGATTCCCTTGACCGAGGTGGGCGTCCTTGTGTAAGTTCCAGCGCCGTGATACCAAAACTCCAAATGTCAGCAGCAGAATCATATTGTTTTCCTTGAATAAGTTCGGGTGCCATCCAACACGGCTTAAGAGGAAGAAAACTGAGATAGGGCGTCAGAAGAAATTACGATACTCACCGTTCCAACAAATGACTTTCGTTTGCCGATGGTGGGCCTTTGGAGCACAGGTGGCGTCCCGTCAAACAGGACACCGCGTTTTCCATTGGAAGTGGCGGATACTGATCTCGCTTGTGGAAGTGCTGCCGTTGCGGTCACCGAATAGGGTCTTGATGCAGGATTGCTACTTCGTGAAGTATCCTCGGAGAGGTCTGCCGCCACACCCAAGTCCCCCAAAAGAACAGTGCCATCATCGTCAATCAGAAGGTTCGCCGCCTTTACGTCCCTATGAATAAACCCGTTTATGTGAAGATAACTGTGTCAAATTGTTAGAAAGTCGCAACCTTAGTAAAAGGAAATGACATACTTTAATCCCTTCAATGCTTGTGCCAGGATACATCGCACGACGTCTTCTTCCATGCCTCCAGGCCAACCATAACGCATTACGTCGGCTGCACTCCCTTTGTTCATGAGACGCAAGGCAATGTAAAGTTTATGGCCATCCATCCATGAACCACGGACTCTCAAAACATTGGGATGTTTTGAAAGGGACATAAGAGTGGTCTCTCTTTGCAAAAGTTGCAATGATCTTGGCGGCAAAGAATCCAAGTCTAATACCTTCAGAGCGCATGGAATCCCCTTTGCTGCTTTGTTTTTTGGAACGTTGGGTGATGGTTTGGGAGAAGGATGATAGGTTGCAGCGTAGACAATGGAAGAGGCACCAAACCCAATTGGGGCACCAATGGTATAGTCTTTGGCGCAATCACTAGTGAAGAATTTAAGTCTGAAGAACTGACACGCAAGAGAAGAAACATACCTGTACAATTGCCACTCGTCTTCCACTGCACCTATGAATTTTTGTGCCGCAGTCTTCATGGCGTCCTGAACACTCGCTGCCTGAGCAGTGCTCTTTAAGGGCAGTCCGTCAGCAAAGGACATGGTTGCTACGAATATGATATAGGTCCTGATACAGGCTGGTGTAGGCTGGCGTATGTCCGGAGTATTTGATGTTAATGATGTGCCCAAGTCTGAAGTATATCAATGGGGATCCTTGTGATGAAATCACCGTCACGTTCCACCCAGAAACAAAGTATGTAGCGGAACTCGAAAGAGCTTGATAACGCGAATCTTCAAGCCTCGAGGTGTGGGCTCCAATTGAAATGCAACGAGAGAGGTCCAGCCTCCGAAGGACGCCGTACAGGAGACTCGAAAAGACTATTGTGGGTCAAACAGTTTATTTGATTGTGGCCCAAGATTTCGTTTGACTCTTTGAGACCTTGGTAAATGTTGGTCAATGGGAATTAGGGGAGATGGCTGTAGGAATCAGGATACAGAGTGGGGTATTTGAGATTGCGTCCCTTGTTGCGGGCCGATTGTGCAACATATAGCTTGGCGTAAATACCTCCCTTCATTCAATTCATTGCGCCTCCGCGTCCTTCATTGCCGCTATTAGCAATATAGAAACCAATATGACATCGCCGTCAGGATCACCTGAAATAAACCCGAAAAGCATGTCGGGACAAAACTTGTCCCTACTCCACAGGTTGTTCGAAAGACTAAACAGAATCAACACAGGGTCGACCACTTTCTAATTGTAAAAGCATGCCGATGATATTGGGCCCTTATTAACTCGTTTATGTTAGGCGTTACTCCAAGTGTGGTGTAATTGGAAGAGATACAAGTGAGAGCAATATGAGAGACAACTCGCTTCGTGGTGATGGATTAAAGATAGGATATGATCAGTTAAACTTGAAAATAAATGGTCCGAAGATATAATTGAAGGCGGTGTGAATCGTTGTGCTTTCCGCCGAGTAAGTAGACTTCCGCGAAACTTTTTTTGCCATTTCTTTCAAATTAATGCTATCGTTGACTGTCTGCATGGTCGCAATGTGAGCGTTGTTATACTCGATGGTCATCAATATGCGATCGCGGCATGTTTTCTATGCAACTTGCACAACTCTTTTCATGAAATTAGATGAAGCAAACAAAGTTTACATTTTTTTGATGAATGAATTCGCGGAGAACATGACATTGGTAAATCATTCTGAATGGTATGTAAGGAGGTCGTGGCGCAGAAAGCCCTCATTACAATGTGTGAAGTGGAAAACTAGAGACGGAGACGCAAAGGGTCTTTTCGAATCGCTCGACAAACCAGACTGCTCCTCGGCCAAACTGTCTCCATGGCACAGAATGCAACTAGTATAACCCGGTAGTTAGAGATCGGAATCCAGTAAAATCGTCGGCGACATGGATTCGCGGTCTAGACACGTCTACCACGTCTTGCTATAGTTCATTAAAACTGCAGATGTTCTTTTCGTTTCTAAAGGAGCGTTGCTCAATGGAGATACTTCCCTCGCGAGTACAACATTATCATGGCTGAACGGCAAAGTAGACCTCCAGATCACGACCGTCAGTAGTATGGCCTTAAATTATGCATCGCTATCATCGTGAATGTCGGAAACGAATGTGCGGGCCGAAGTATAGGGCATGAGCTTGCCACACGGCCTGGGTTTGAAAAATCGAGTGAACAAAGTTGTAGCGACAACGAGCGTCTAGTCGGTGGCTAAGAGTTGGCTGGACTAGTATAGAGCGTAGCGGCCGCGGCGGATGGAGGAACGGGTGTGACTAAGTGTGACAGTGCCCGAACCGGCAATTGAACCGAGATACGCCACCTTGGCCGCTGTAGTGCCAACCCGCTCTTCTCCTCCTCCCTCCTCCGCCCTCCTTCCCTCTTCCCCGTTCCCCTTCCCCCTCCATCCGATAGATGGCCCCGAAACAACCATGTGCAAAATATCAATATGTTGTCACCTCTAGTGGTCCAAAAATCCTGCCAGTCGACGAACCGTCTTGCAAGGACGAGGAGAGCCCAGCAGAATATAACGCCGGCGGTTATCTTCCAGTCAAAGTCGGCGATTACTTTAACAATAATCGCTATCGTGTAGTTCGCAAGCTTGGGTGTGTTGCATAGTCTCTTTCATTTTTTTTGTGTATTGTTGCTCATCACGCATCGTCTTCGCAAATGTTTTATCAGGTGGGGCCATTTCTCGACCGTCTGGCTTGTCAAAGACTCGCAGTGAGCCCCCTGATGACAAATTGGTCGAGAAAATTTGCTTACCGAACTATAAACTTATAGAACTGCCCGGCACTCTGCTCTCAAGGTCGTTAAATCTGCTGGTCGGTACGCCGAGACAGCCCGAGACGAGATTAAACTGTTGTCTCGTGTTTCGGCTTTTTCTCCATCTCATCCTGGAAGGCAACATATCGTCTCTTTTCTCGACTCTTTCTCACACCAAGGTCCTGAGGCTTCTCATGTCTGCATTGTGTTTGAACCGCTGGGCGAAAACTTGCTCGCACTGATAGAGAGGAATAAGAAGAAAGGTGTTCCCCGCGCCCTTGTGAAGGTTATTGCAAGGCAAATTCTTCTTGGGCTGGAATATCTTCACGATGAATGCGACCTCGTCCATACGGACATTAAGCCAGAGAATATATGTAAGTTTTTCTTTATTTTTCACCCGACAATTCTCTTTCTCTTTGCCCCTACACTCTTTCTTTCAACCCTGTGACTCCTCGCCAAGACACCAGCATAGCACTCGTCACTAGTTGTTCAGCATACATCGGCTACGTATGACTCCTTTGACTGATGTTATTTTTGTTCTTATCCTTATCTCTGTTCAACATAACTTGCATGTGGAAGAGTACTCATCCCCATATAGTAATTTCTATTCCAGACATTGAGGCCCACATCCACAACGAACTTTCGCAATCGCCTTCTCCAACATCACGTCGCGTCGGGATTCCTCTTCCTGTGAAAAGTAGAGCCGGCGTCTCAATACCATATAGTCAGCAACGCACTCGAAGGCAAGTCCAAATTTTCGATTCACAGCCTTTGGCAAGTCCAGGGCGAAGTGGAAGCGCAAATGGGCATGCAAGCCTTAGCATGAATGCGCGCCTGGATAACACTAGCGGAAGTGTTAGTCTTAATGGGAGCTACATTGCTCAGATTCACATGTCAAGAAATGGGTCTGGTCATCCAGGCCATTCCAGTAGTCCTGCGATAAACTTCAGCTCCAGTGCCCCGAAGATTCCAAGCGGCCTGTCGGCGTCGGCACCCAGAAATGAAGCCTCTCTCAAAGAGAAAACTGCTCAAATATACGCTGCCAAAGGGATCACGGCAGTGCCATCTCGGGTTATCAATTCCCCTTCGACTTCATCTTCTTCGTCCTCGATTTCATCTGCTTTGGGCTCCACTACGGCAGGCTCAAGTAGCCTTGTCAGTACTCCTCCAACCTCCCTCTCCCACTCCCTGGGAAACGCCGTCATGGAGTTTGTGGGTACAGGTACCTTTGAGACGGAATTAAGAACCAGGCCTAGGGTTTCGTCTCATGACAAAAAGGGTTCCGGGGACGAGAAAGAAGGTTTCGTCATTGATTCAAAGAAGCTGACGGAGAAAACGAATTTGGAAACTCAAATCAGTTCTGCCATCTCTTCATCCTGGAAGCCTACGGACTCATGGAAGGACCAAGCCTCATCCTCTGTACAATCATCCAAGTCAACTTCAAGTTTCAGCCAGATAAACAAACAGCGCAGTGTTGGACATACCCACACACGCTCTCATTCTGGTATATCCAGCGCTTCATTTTGGAAAGACCTAGGTACAGCAGCCCCAGCCCCTGCTATCCTTGTTTCCGCAGTCGTTGCTGCCGACGGGCGCCAGGATGACTTTTCCAAGCAATCTACCGTTGAGTCTGCTGACACCACTTCAGGAAAGTCCTCAACCACAGCTACCACCGTTCGACCCTCTCCGATTGGCACTCCTCTTCCCATCACTAAGAAGTCAGTGTCCCTAGCTAGCAGTGTTACCAAATTGATTAGCGACACATCAAACCTGCTTTTGAGCGGGACACCTCCTAAAGATTTTACGATCCGTAATGACCTTTCCAGTCATCATCCTTTATCTCTTCTCACTCAATCTGCCCCTTATCGACAATCCCCTACGACTTCGCCCTCGAAACGCTCTACTACACGGGTTTCACCTCCTCAGCAAATTTCACAACTCTCTGCTCACATGCACCTTCATAAGCCTAACTCACAGTGTAATTGTTCCGACCCATCTCATCAACATTCACGTACTTCTTCTGGCATTCGTACTAACACCAAATCGCGTTCGTCACGTCTCAGTGAACATCCACCCATCAGTTCTGTTGTACCTTTATCTGTACCATCCACTTCGACATCTGTAACTCCTACTCCGGCTTCGCCTCCCCCTATCGCTCCACCCCCGACCCCTGTCGATTCTCCATCAATATCTAACTTTATTCCCTCTCCAACTGGCACTCATGATATACCCGAAGGCACTTCTCAGCATCGTACACTCCCTCCTTTACAAACTCCGGCTGATGCACCATTGCCGCCTCCAATTTCCATCAAGATCGCTGACCTAGGAAATGCTACTCCGTCCAAAAAGCATTTCACGGAGGATATTCAAACACGTCAATATCGCGCCCCTGAGGCTATACTTGGTCGCCGTGATTGGGATGCTAGGGCAGATATTTGGAGTGTTGCTTGCGTGGTAAGTCTCCCTTGGCTTGCTAAATTTATGATTGTCAATTTTCTCATTTTTTATCTGGTTTAGATCTTCGAGTTACTGACAGCGGAATTCCTTTTCGACCCACAAGGTCAAGGAGAACTTTTTACAAAGGATGACGACCATATGGCACAGATCATTGAATTGTTGGGTGATTTTCCTTTGGAGGTCAAAATGGGTGGTAAGTACAGTCGTGAATTGTTCGATCACACAGGTCTGTATTGTTTCTATTCTCATGCGTATATGAGGCTGACGCAAACAATATATATCAACAGGTGCACTTCGCTATATCCGAACTCTCAAACATTGGCCCCTCAAGCGAGTAATGATCGAGAAATATCTGTTTTCGGAAGCTGATGCAACTATCCTCTGTGATTTCTTGGAACCCATGCTGGCTGTGGATATGCGAGAACGCAAGTCTGCACGTGAAATGAAGAACCACAAATGGTTGGAACCCACACTGGAGGATGGAATTGTGACCGAGTGGTAGATAACCAGCACAAGCGGGCATGCTTCACACATTCACTGGCTCTTTTTGACTGGTTCATCATTGTTGTTTTCTATTCCGAGTCTGTTCTGACTCTTCGTCACACACATTCAAACACAGAAATCGCCGACCCAGAATCGCATCCACCTAGACAATCATAGATCTTACTGTCGCCTCTCGTCTCGCTGAACCCAGCACCGTATGCCTACTCTTCACTGTCTCTTCCTCTTTCCAACCATACTTTATTCTTCTCTTTATGATTTCATTTGGGTTCTTGGCGTTGGTCCTTTATATTTTTGTCGTATCATTCCTCTCTTGGTTGCAAACATCCTGATTATCCACATACCCGTAGATTTCTCCTCTTTCTTTCGGGCGTTTACCCCCTCTCTAGCATACAAGACCGTCTCGCGGTCCAACTTTAACTTTTAATGGTACCTTTTGTCTTTGGTTACACTACATATTTTCTTCTACGCGCGGACGCTATTCCTTCTCTTCTGGTCTCTGCTTCCGCACTCCAATTCCATTAATACATCGGATGTGGGCCTGGGTATCCGTCTGCTTGTACATACTTCAAAGAGAATAACAGTCTTCAAACAGACACTGAATATAGATCGTCTAATTGTAAACACCTCATCAATAGAATCAATAGATTTTACATATACTTGCTACAACAAAAATTCCTTCGTCGAGTAATTTGCTACGAGATAAAAGCGCATTCATGCAAATTGTTTATTGAAACTAATTGTTTATTTCAAGTCACATCTCTCAAATTACTACCTCTACATAAGATCATTGGAAACGTACTTAAGCATTAGGTATTTCGTCTAAAGAAATCCAGTAGAGGCCAGACGAAGAAGAGCGTGTCAGGCACAGGGCCAAAAGGAATGAGATTGACAACGAATGCGGTGATACTAAGGATGGATCGTAGATACATTAAAGTTGACGCTGACGGGGTTAAGGTGTAGGGGTAATAAGGGTTGAGGGGTATCGTAGGTCTATCACAGCAAGACTTCCATACGTAACGACAGCATTACAATAAAGAACCAAAGAACGAGCGACGGTCGTTTCTTCTAGAGTGCATTCTAGAAGCCACCGTCAACGTCATTAAGCACCAAGAAGCGTGTCCGACTTCAGATGTCCGAGAAAAGCTAGACGCGCGTACGTATATCCTTGTGCAGTTAAGGCAATGTCATGAGTCCGCCGAGAGCGAGGCCGGCGAGTGACCAGAGACTGCCAGCAGTGGATTTGGAAGTGACTGCAGCACTCTTGCCTGTCGACTTGGCTCCGGCAGCCGTTCCAGTCACAGTAACAATACCAGCTGTAGTAGTAGACGGAATGGAAGTTAGAAAAATTACAGAACCATAAAGCTGTCAGCACTGACCCGACACCGCGGCCTGGAAAGCAGGGGGGTTAGTTTTATTGTTGTTAGTCTCAATGTAAGCGTCGGTCATGTCTTTGTTGAGGCAGTGAATAACGGGTTGAATCTTGAAAGGTGGATTCTTGTGGCCCAGGGCGTCTGGCAAGATATATCCGGTAGCAACCTCAACTGACTGTTCGAAAAGATCGTGTTCAAGAACAATAAAACCGGAGTTTCTGGTCGTAGCGTTTCCGATGATATTTTCCCAGTTCTGAATAACCTGTTGCACCGAAGTCTGGCCATTGGCGATGTTGAAGTCTACATATCATAGCTTAAGTTTAAATAAAAATGAAGAAAAAAGACATGAATTCACCATCAGTGTCAAACGTGGCAAGGGGGCTGATGCGGGTCCACATGACGGGAGTAAGGCCCATCGCGAGAGAAATCGCTCGGACACGGTCGCTGAGGAGGCGGTCAGACATTAGACGCCCACAAAAGCACCCCGACTCACTCAATATCTCCGTAAGGCGGACGCATCATGTTGGGAGTGACGCCAAGAACATCCTTGATGATCTTCCTCGACCACCCAAGTTCGGCAATAATTTGTTCGTTTGTCAAAGATGTCAAGGGGAAATGGCTCCAGGTATGAACAGCGATTTGATGCTGACCCATGTACTGACTTTGGAGCATGTTCCAATTGTAGAAAACACGGGAACCGACAACAAAGAAGGTGGCTTTGAGTTGCTCTTGGTCGAGATATTCGAGCAAGTTAGGGGTGTAAAACGCAGGACCATCGTCATAAGTCAAACCCCAGTCCATAGCGGTTGGGCACTCGGTGATATCAGTTGATCGCGTGCATCCTCCACAGGTCCACCAGCATCGTGATGCATCGCTGGCTGCGGCCGTGTTGTTGGCGCAACCTCCGACTAAGAAATTGCAAAATGGTGTCAGGCTTTGTTCTAAAAATAGCACGCGAAACGAACTTACTTCCATTGGTAGGTGAAAATTGCGGGATTACGACACCAGTATCCTGGACTTCCTTGATCCATTGCTGGACCTCTGGAGAATCTGTTGGTGCTGGCCGATCAGGAGGGGGGTAATTCGCAGCCAGAAGGCCGGTTACTAGGGTACATGGTAAAAATCGCCCGAGAAGAAGCAACAGCAAGGGCACTTACTGGTTGGCAAAGGGGGAGCATTCGACAAGAAAGTCGGCACAGACCCTGCAACAGCCGTAGAGGGCAAAGGATGCGTTGCTGCGCTAACTTGGCCGGGGATGATGGATGCTAACGGGACAGCAGTTGGGTTGGTGGCTTGCAACTGAACTGTCAGAGAGGGAACGGCTGCAGACGACACTGAAGAAGTGGTTCCAGCAACGCTAGCTGCCGAAGACCCTGCAGGTAAGGTGGATGTCCCAGCAACAGCAGGTGAGCTGGATTGAGAGGCAGCAACTTGGCTGCTAGTGGTCCCTACAACATTTGCCTGAGAAGAAGAGCCTGCAGCGGACGCGACGGGAGGGGGAGGTGCAGCTGCGGGGACTTGACGAGCATGTTGTTGGGCACGGGCGTGAAGGTGGTGATCAGCGTGGGCAGCGACAAAGACAGGAAGGACAGCAAGGAGCGTGTTAGTAGACAGCCTCATGGTGGGAGAAAAGTTATGGAACAAGGGCAAAAAAAGTGCGGGAACTTGTCCTGGCTTTTTATAACAGCACACTAACAGCCTTCTAAAAATAGTTCTTCATCAACACGTCCTCGGCAGAATCCATTCTCGTTCAGTGAGCGACAGGTTGTTGAACAGCGACACACGCCAATAAATAAGCGCTCATGGAGTGATTACGAATACATGCTAACTTAGACAAGAGAAAAACGAAGGAAAGCCAGACCACCGACGCCAAATCCCATCGCAAGAGTCCCCAATGACATCAGGATGGCCCGCTGGTCTAGCAAGAGCAAATCTGACGAAGATTTTTTGGGGGTTGGTGCCTTTGTCTCTTTAGTCAATCCAGCTGCATTGCGGTCATAAATCAAGTAACGAAAAGGGAACAAAAAATACCTACCGTTCACAGCCGCCGACAATGCAGGCGGATTCGTCGAATTGTCGTTGGTTTCAATGTATGCGTCTGACATCTTCTTTTTCAAGCAGCTAATGACAGGCTGGATAGTGAAACGTGGTTTGTGGGCCAACGCATCGGGAAGAATGTACCCCGTAGCAACTTCAACGGTTTGTTCAAAAAGATCGTGTTCAAGGACAATAAACCCGCTGCTTCTCGACGCAACGTTTGAGAGTATGTTGCCCCAGTTTTGCAAGACTTGTTCAACAGACGTAGCACCACTATGAACGTTGAAATCTATTGAAGGCTTGTGGGGTATTCGATCGAGATATAGAATTAAATTTACCGTCGGTATCAAAGGTGGCCAGCGGACTGATTCGTGTCCACATCACTGGGATAAGTCCCATCGCAAGAGAAATCGCGCGAACGCGATCACTACAAGATCATCATCAGAGTGGAATAGATGTATTTCGTACAGACATACTCAATATCGCCAAAAGGTGGACGCATCATGTTCGGCGTAACTCCAAGAACGTCTTTGATAACCTTCTTCGTCCAGCCCAACTCAGCGATAATCTGCTCGTTCGTCAAAGTGGTCAGAGGCGGGTGGCTCCAAGTATGCACTCCAATCTGATGTTGGCTCATATATTCTGTCTGGAGAATCGCAGGAAACGAGATAACACGAGACCCGACAACAAAGAACGTCGACTTGAGGTTTTCCTGATCCAAATATGCCAGGAGATTCGAAGTATAAAACGAAGGCCCATCGTCATAAGTAAGCCCCCAGTCCAAAGCGGTTGGACAATCAGAGATATCAGTAGGACGTGTACAACCACCGCACGTCCACCAACACCGTGAATCTTCGCCAACAGAGGCCGAATTATTAAGGCATCCTCCTAAACTACCTCATTAATTTTAATCATGCGCTGAAATATGATATGACCAACTAGCCTGGATTAGTAGGGGTGAATTCCGGGACGGCGATTCCGGTATCTTTAACCTCTTGGATCCATCGCTGAACCTCTGGCGAGTCAATTGGAGGTATTTTATCCAAGGCGGGATAATTTGAGGGTTTTAAAAGGGCCACTAACAAGGCAAGAGCGATTTAAATAATATTCACAATATATGCGCCATTGAATTATATCTATGAGATCTCACCATTTGGTATCGCGGGGGCGCCTGGCAAGAAGGTCGGCACAGTTCCTGCAACTACCGTAGAGTCCAGCGGCTTTGTAGCCAAACTGGGTTGGGCGGCATTGATGCTGGCCAGTGGAACTGCTGTTGGGTTGGTGGATTGTAAATGGAAGGTGGGAACTGGGGTCGTCGCCAAAGGCTCTGCCGTTAGAGTTGTATGAGATGAAGATCTTGACAAGCTAGAAACAGCGTTGCCGTCACCGACAGCTGAAGTCAAGGCAGCAGGCGTGGAGATTACTCCAGTCAAACCTTTGGTTGAAGAAGGCGTTGTAACAGAGCTGAAAATTTGGCGAGGACGAAAATCTTCATTCTCAACACGGATATGTAAATCTTGTTGGGCGGCGACAAGAGCGGGAAGAGCGGTGAGAAGAGAGGCTTGTATTAAATATTTCATTGTCGTTGGATATCAATGGAGTTGAGAGGTGATCTATCTTCGGCAAGAAAACGTACAAAAATAGGTGTGCGTTTGCTAAACATAAACAAAATGGTACATTTTTATCCAGCTTCTAACATGGAAGTGGAAGCACGCAACGTCGATTTCGATAACACATACACCGCCGCTTGCTCCAGGCTAGAACTTCATTCCGTAAAGCGGCGACATTAGGGATCGTTTATTGAAAGAGTGTGTCAGGTTGGCGGGTAGAAGGCTCTGCTGCCAGGGTAATAAACAAACAAGGGGTATAACAAAATACACAGACAACAGTCGTAGACTCGTAGTAATAGCAGAATGTCCATGAGGTCCCACCGTCCCTTGTAAAATAAGCAGGCGATATAAGCACCGGAAGATAGGGTTAGAGGATATATGTCCGTGGTAATATGATGATCAAGACAGATTTTTTCAGAATGGCAAAGAGAGCAGGGCACCAACAGCAAGTCCTGCAATGACTGTAGCCATGTAGGCCAATCCAGCGCCATTAAACTGTCCAGAAACCGCAGATGATTTAGATGTATTCGACGCAGACGCTGGCGCCGATGTAACAGTTACAACACCAGCTGCAAGAGATTGATAGTTTTTTCATTAATGACGATATAAGTAGAGATGATACTTTAATGCTTACCAGACACAGCCGCAGACAACGCAGGCGGGTTGGTACTGTTGTCATTCGTTTCAATATAAGCATCAGCCATATTTTTATTGAGGCATTCGATGACGGGTTTAATAGTGAAAGGAGGATTGTGGGCAAGTGCATCAGGAAGAATGTAACCAGTAGCAACTTCGACTGATTGTTCGAAGAGGTCATGTTCAAGAACAATAAACCCGTTGCTCATAGTCGTAGCGTTTCCAAGGATGTTTTCCCAATTTTGCAAGACCTGCTGGACAGAAGTAATACCACCGTGAATGTTGAAGTCTGTCGGCAGAGAAAAGAAGTGGTCAAATAGTGCTGAAAATATAAAAAATGAAGGCTTACCATCGGTGTCAAACGTAGCCAATGGACTGATACGAGTCCACATAACGGGGGTAAGACCCATGGCCATGGAAATGGCTCGAACACGGTCACTGCAAAAGAACGATTAGATCCAAAAAGGCAGAAATCGCCAAAAGCAGCATACTCGATATCTCCGAAAGGAGGACGCATCAAATTAGGAGTTATTCCTAGAACATCCTTAATAACCTTTTTGGACCAGCCAAGTTCAGCAATAATCTGTTCGTTGGTAAGGGTAGTCAAAGATGGATGACTCCACGTGTGGACCGCGATGTGGTGTTGACCGAGGAACTGTGTTTGAAGCGTAGCAGGGAAAGAAATGACGCGTGAACCAACGACGAAGAAAGTCGATTTAAGGTTTGTTTGGTCAAGATAGGATAAAAGGTTGGATGTATAAGGCGCAGGGCCATCATCATATGTCAACCCCCAGTTAAGTGGTGCCGGGCACTGAGTGACATCAGTGCTACGGGTACATCCGCCGCAAGTCCACCAGCACCTAGAAGTATCGGCAACAGCTGCCGTGTTGTTTGGGCAGCCGCCTGACAGATGAAAAAGTTTTAATGAATCGCCTCAAAAATAGAAGTTGAACATGATACACACCAGGTTGCGTAGGATCAAACGAAGGTATAACAATGCCAGTCGCGGTCACCTCGTCTATCCATCCCTTGACTTCAGGGGAATCAACTGGGGGTACTTTGTCCAAAACTGGATAATTAGCAGGATTTAAAAGCGCCGCTAACAAAGAAAACACAGATGTTAGTAGAGTCAAAATCTTTGACTTGCAATGATCAGCGAATGCCTGCAAAACTCACCATTTGGGAGAGGAGGTGCGTTTGGTATGAATGTAGGAATTGTTCCTGGTACTGCAGTAGAGTCTAAAGGCTTGGTGACAGAACTTGGCTGAGCCGCATTGATCACGGAGAGAGGAACTGCAGTAGGGTTAGTCGCGTCTAGCTTGAAAGTAAACGTGGTCGCCAGTGTTGGCGTTGCTGCAGCCGTTCCGGACACGCTCGATGCACTTGTTCCGACAGGCACAGAGGCTGTTGTGGTCGAGCCAGTGGCAGGATTTTGTCGGGCGTTAAGATCGTGTTGACGGGCAAACTGTTGTCCTTGATTGCGTGCCACAACCAAAGCAGGTAAAATAGCAAAAACGGTGGACTGGGAGAACCTCATGGTTGTGAGAGAGGGATGGAGCAAACCAAGTGTGGGAAAGTGTGCAGTCAAAGAAATACCATGTTCTAAAATTAGATTCGTTGGTTTCCGAAATAACTCGTCATATTTAGCTGCCGCGTGGCGGACTAGCATAGGTATCCATTCAAGAATTAAAAAATACATCAGACTGCAACTCAGCATACCAAATCCGTTTACACTTTGCGTTTTTTGGAGCGAGGTTTCTCGAGATCGATTTCCTCAGCGTCGTCATCATCATCATCGTCATCCTCGTCTTCAGAGTCGGTGATTTCACCGTCAACGTTGCCCAGGAAGTATTCAATGGCCTCTGGGAATATTTCATTCGCAATGACAACACCAATCTAAACTAATTTCAGCCAATTTTTCCCAATTGTTGTTTTTCGAAGTGACTTGCCTCAGATGGATCGGCACGGTGCTCGAAGAAGTTAAAGAAGCTTCCAGGGTCGGCGATATCATCTTCATCTTCACCAACCTTACGAGGGTATACCTTTGTCAAGGCCTTGTCAGCGTCCTTCCAGTTGATTTTTGTGGTCTACAGCAATGAATGAAGGAAAGTCAATTCAACGACTCGACTGACATCATAGCGAACACATACCGAAACCTCGACATCACGCTCCCATGAGAAGTCAAGCATGGAGGGGGTAATGCCATTTTCATCAGCCACTTCATTTTCAGCAGCAGGGGGCTTCACAAATTTGTACTCCTTCTTGAGGACGGTGTCAGAGAACAAAGGGTTTTCTTTGAAATACTGGAATAACGTTTCAAAATTTCCCCTTGATTTGGCTTCTGAAGGTAAGCTACTTACGAATTCAATGGTGAAGCATCTGTGTTCATTGGGATCCTTTTCGACCCAGAGATCCTCAAGATAGTTGAGTGCAGTTTGATCAGCACTGTGTTGAGCATGGTACGCAAAGAGGCTGTGGTTCATGAGAGCCACTGGCCAGAAATTAGGAATGGTGCGGACAACAGCACGGCGTTTCTCATAAACTGGGCGCAATGTTGCCTGAGCCTGGCGTTCTACAAAAACTGGGTTTATTTCCTAATACTCTTTTCAGTATTTAGGTTGCTTACCAAGGACGAGCTCAACGCGCGCAAGATCGCGTTGAATCTCTGTTAATTTTTGGGCGTCTTCCTCCCCAAGTTCGGCGTTGGACAAGCCGCTTTTCTCTTCTTCAGCACCAGGGGAAGCTCTTTTGGTACCTTTAGCCATTTTAGTTTCGTGAAAGGGTATATATGCAAGCAAGAAGTGAGTGGTAGTAAAGAAAAGTGATTGTGGTGGACCTGGAACGAAAAAAATTGTTGTTTTGTGGACTGTCACGTGGACGGAGTGAAAGGGACGTACGCGTGGGTGCGCGACACGCGTTTTATGTGGGTCGTGTGGACACTGTTGAAATTTCTCGGAGTCAACAGCTTGTTCCAGCAACAATTTCATAATTAATTGGACTGCGATTCACCCTTGAGAAAGTAGTAAAAGCAACGGTCTATTGAAGTCTGCGCAAGATGGCAGTATATAATAAAACACATCATAAATTAGGCAGTCTCTCTTAACACACAAAGAGTAATATATTTCTACTAGTTAAGATTAATCAACTCTCTTCTTCACAGTGCCAAGCTCGACCTCCTCCACAAGCGACTTCGTCCTCCGTCCAACCCCAGAAACCCACTTGGTTTTCTTCCAACTTGGCTCAGATATCCCTTGCAACCCCTTCCCATGGTGACCAGAGCGATGTCCAGGACCGGAATAGTAGATGATGTCGGTGAGTGGGTTGAGGCGAGGCCACGAAACGTAGTCAATGCCATGAATAAGAATGAATACGATGGCCATGCTGAAGAGCGAGAACCAAAGCATAAAGTAATAAACGAGAGAATAATCTGTTTTAGGCTAGTGAATAAGATGCATTGAAATACGAATAGAATGTATTGACCTGATGTGCGTGGAAGTGTCAAGCCCGCACATATCATAAAAAGGGAGAACGATGCAATGGCAGGCATCTGAGAGTTGGATTAGTCACGTTTCAATGCTCTACTTGGATGAGGACGTACGGAACGTATAATTAGAGGCCGGGGGTCCGTAATCAGGAACAACGCAGAAGATGGATTCTTTCTGGGAATCCATGTTCCGGTGACCAAATCAAAACCATCCTGAAGCGTAATTGTTAGAATTTGAGACAGGCCAGACAAACAATGGCGCCCAAACATACTTGTCTTGCGCCATCGAAGAAATTGTTTTTCAGATATCTCATAACCGACTTATATCCGTCTTCTAAGGCACCCATTTTAGTACGCTTATTTGTTCTGGTAAAATCGGACTTGAGGGCTCCAGAGCCACCGTATGCTTTTGCGATATTATCAGCATGATCGGCCCACACTACAAAAAATGTTCATTAAACAAAACTACACGGATAGATGCAACTTTAACGCACTTTCTCTGAATTCTTTGCTAAAGGCTTCATAGTCATCGACACCGTCATCCGCAGACAAGATACCTAATGATCTAAGCTGCTGGTTCAAGACATATTTGGCAACCGCTGCCTGCACGACATTTGTACGATCAAGGTTGTCCATGCAATTGGTGCGAACAGTGCCTGTTTGCACCTTTTTGGGGGCAGAATCATCATTGTTGATCTGGAAGTACCTAGAGTGAAGAAACGCAATTTAATGATAAGAATGGTCTCATTTTAACGAAAAAATGACTAACCCCTCTCTATCGATATCGTCTTTTAGTTTGTCGATGAGAACACTAATTCTATCCCATCGCATATTCTTGCACTCAGCATGGAAATCGAAGTATTGGTATTTGACGTCGGGCAAATCCAACTGTGAAAGATTACGATGAATACATTCGTTAGCATACGATGTAGCTCACCTGAGCAACAAAACGTTCATAAGCTTCTTTGACAGGTTTCTCGTGGCCTTTCTGATTCACAAGATTGACAAGATACTGCTTTCCGTACGTGTTTGTAAGAGCGGTGAAATGTGTTTGCATGGCATGATCCTACATGAAGAATGAGTGTGGGTATCGTTATGCAGAACTAAATCCCTTCACTCACGGTGTGTGGGAGCTCCATGATTTGCAAATCAGGCTTGTATCGAAGAGTATTGATTTCGGACCAGAAGACGGGCACACTTCCACGAATTTGCACGAAGCTCAATTTAGTAGCGAAGTTGTCGTCACTGATGCGCACTGAACCCGGCGACGTCTGTCCCTCGACTAGTAAAAGTTGTTCAGTCTCGTTGAAGTTGGCAACATGTCCGTTGTGGTCGATACCGCGACGGAAATAACGCGTCCCCGCGCGGAATCGTGATCGACGACTAATAAGAGCCAAATACATGTGTCGTCCATGGAGAAAGGTTGGGCGCACGTCGAAGGCTGAAATTAACGAACGTAATGAGAACTTGTTTAAAACAAAAGGTATGTTACATACTTCCATACATGATAGGGAGAATGAAGGAGCCGTACTATGAAGAAAATGAGCACGGTGCTATGAATAGAAACAAGACAAATCTCACTGCAGCATGAGGGTTTGTAGTGGCCTGATCTATGAGTTTCGTCTGCAAAAATCTGAGTGCGAACGGTGTTTAACTACTGCCAGATATACAGGGTTGTTAAAGAAAGCACCTGTTCCAGAAGAACCGATCGTCGACCTGTTAACCGTCAGTGGGAGTTATGACCTAAGAAACGGTGTGCACGCACAACTTCCCAAAAGGCCTTGCCAGCGTCCGCTTCCCTTGAGTCCCATTGAACTTGCAGTCGACGAGTCAGATCCCAGGTATACGAAAACAAGAAGTTTCCGCCATTTAAATGAGACCGAACGAGTCCAAGTAGTTGTGCTTCCACTGGATGTGGAGGGACGTAAGCAGAGACGGATGCCAAGGGCAGGATATCGAATTCCGTCGCGCGGTATATGTCGTGGCCCATCAAATGGCCTTGCAAAGTGCGCCCAGTTATAATAATTACATATTCCGCTGTATGGGATATTGAAGAGAGGGTAGGTTGAGTGGACGGAGGTTGACATACATAGTGTCAAGGATATTAGGCCAACAATGCCATAGATTGTTTTCTGCGATCTCTGAGCAGCATGAGGTACGGTATATTTCAGTGCTGAGAGTGACCATTGAGCAGCTGAGAATTGAGGTGATAGGAAGTGACTGACAATTTAGTATGATATCCCCCGAAGAGCGGTGTATTGTTAGTGACTGGGCTTCGCCTTCTGGGACGAAGATGTACGTGTCATTGCGCTCGGTATACCTGTGCAGAGGATGCTAGTTAGATTTTGGCTGCATTCGGGTAGTATGGAGCATACAAGGTATAGCGTTGGTGGAGAGGGCGCATAGTGCAGAGAAGGGTATGATATGGATGCTTGTTGAGCTGAGGTTGGATTATTGCCAAAAGCGCGTTGATCTGAGTCTGAACTTTTCCCATTCTGATCCCTGTCTTGGCACAGAGCCGTAGTTGCATCCATCCTCCAATACGCCTCCATTCAATGAAGCTCACCCCAGAGCTGCTAGCCCAGGTCTCCTCTCACCAAAATCCTTTGAAGGAGCGCCAGCTCGACCTCAGAGGTCAGTCCATCCATCCACTAACATGTCCATCTGATAGCCTCTAAATATCTCCTACAGGCTACAAAATACCTGCCATTGAGAATTTGGGTGTGACACGGGTACGTTCATCTCCTGGATGCTCTCGGTATCGTTCTACCAGCTGAATTCACCTTTAGGACCAACATGACTGCATAGATTTCACTGACAACGCCATAATCACCCTGGGCAACCTCCCTCTTCTAAAACGTCTCCAGACTCTCCTTCTCGCCAACAACCGAATACATAACATTTCGGCGTCTATCCATCTATCCGTGCCCAACCTACAGACTCTAGTCCTGACCAACAACAATATCACCGAGCTCGGTGACCTTGAGCCTCTCAAAGAGCTCAAACACCTCAAGTACATCACTCTTTTGGGCAACCCTGTCCAGGAAAAAAAATGGTATAGAGAGTGGCTTGCCTGGAGAATTCCTGGGCTAAGAGTTTTGGATTTTCAGAGAATTCGCGATAAGGTGCGCTCACCTGCACCTTCACTGGTCTCATAGCACGCGACTCAGTGTTTCGTTGGATACGTACAGGAACGCGCCCATGCAAAATCATTGTTTGTGACAGCAGATGGTCTGCCTACCGCTTTGGCGACCACCATATCTTCGACTGTCACTGCACACTCAACTAAGACTTCTCTCACCATCGACGAGCCAAAGGCAGCACCAACAGTAAAAGCTGGTCGTTTGATGTCGAAAGAGGATCAGGAGAAGGTCAAGGCTGCTATCGCAAAGGCGACATCGATAGAGGAAGTCAGAAGGCTAGAAAGAAGTTTGCGCGAAGGATATGTGCCAGAATTTGACTCAGTGGGGGCATAGTCGCATGGGCGTCAACCTCACATTGTCAAATACTGTACTTCTGTTTATCTTTGTCTTATAAATTCTTAAAAGGTGCTAATCAGCACATGTGTAAATCTTTTAGCAAGCATGCTATTCCAATTCTTTAGAAGGTCAGTTCCAAAATCCTCAATATCCTTTTACGCCAGCGTTGCCAATCCATAAGCCATGGAAACCCAACGCTAGAACTGCCCCGAGGTTGGCCAGTGAACTGATGCCATGTAACGAACCAAAACGACGATTTAAGGCCTTCATTTCGTCGGAAACCTGTTACATCCTTTGAGTATTACAATGCTGAATCGTCCAAAATGAATCCTACTCACACCCGGATCATTGTAAACTTTGCCTTCTTCTTTCTCAAGCCGTTGCCTCTGGAACATGGTCCTGTGAATATATCAGCAACTTCCTTGTAATACAAAGAAATATAAAGTGGCTTACTTGCTAGTCAAAGGCCCAATGACAAAATAGTTCAGTGCTTGCGAGGAAAATACAGTGGCAAGAGCATAGAATTGGGCCACGTCAGCGACATTAGGACGAGCTAGATAGACTAGGATGTCTGGGTGTTTGAAGGTCCATATAGCCATAAGGCCCGACGAAAGCAGCATGGACAACACAAAATAGACCGGGAAAGTTTTGTGTTGCAGAGCACCGAACTGATGACGTGCTGGATTCCAACGGTTAAGCCCAAACGTGTACTACATGAGACGAACAAATACGGTGGACATACGAAGAGCCCTGTACGCGATGATGCCTTTCAAATTGAACCATCAGTATTGTTTGCCCCTGAAAACCAATACTTTGCGCCTCACCTCCAAAGAAAGTTACCCACACGGCTACAAGAGTATAGAAATAAGCATGCTGGATATAACAGTGACCAATTCCATCTAGGGAGAAACTCACACATGCCGAAGAGCCATGCATATCCAGTAAGATAGACAGCATTGAGGTTAAAGAGGCCTGATAAAGAAGCAATTGAAAGGAGCTGTACTCTTGCCATGGCTCTCTAGACCTTGTCGATGTGGATGAAATCGAGTCTGAAGGTGGTGGTCAAGTCGAAAGGTGAGAAACACCGAGTATGACGGCATTAATATGTAGGTGAGATCTTTACCGGGAACCAAACTTCCAGACTGAGACTACACGGGCTCGGCCTCGGGATACATAGTCTTAGTCGCTCTCTTAAAAGGCTATACCGCGTTGAATTCGTTGTACAGTAAAAAGAACTTCTCCAAGGTTTCAACAAACACACTTCATTGATGGGTCTAATATAAAAACTCCACAGGTCTCTAAAGTAAACAAATTAACCAATGACGAGTTTATCTTCTGTCTCGTTGAATTCGTATACGGGAACCTCCAAGTTCAACTGAGAAAAGAAATAGAATTGTAAGCAAATGTTTGTTTATGATTGGGAGGATGCTTACAGGAGCAGGGCCTTTGCGGGCACGACCGGCTAGAATAAAAGGTCAGAATACAGCCATCAAACTCAACAAATATTACGCACAGATATCGTAGTGAGAGCCGTGGCAAGGGCAGAACCTAAATACATTTATTGACAAATGCGAACAAGTTTGAAGAGCAAGCCAACTCACCAGCCTCCATAGTCACCAGCCTCGCCAATGGGGACACATCCCAGATGGGTGCAAACGCCCAACATGACCAACCACTCCGGCTTCTTCACTCGGTCCTCATCGGCTTGAGGATCCCTGAAAGACTTCCAGTCGGAGCTGCGGGCTTCGTCGATTTCGGACTGAGTCCTGTGCCTGATGAACACTGGCTTTCCTCGCCATTTGATGATAACGTTTTTGCCCTCGGGAATGGTGGTGAGGTCAACCTCGACCTTGGCCAAGGCGAGAACGTCGGCAGAGGCAGCCATGCTCTGGAGGAACTCTGACACGCTGGACTTTGCAGCGGAAGCAGAGATAACACCGAGGGAGCCGACCATGAAGTAGGAGAGAGCACGGTTGGTCTCGGGGTTGGTGCGATAAGCAGAGAAATCTGGGACTTCAGGCGCGTCTTTCCTGGCAACAGAGGTGTGGATGTATCGCTGCTGGAAGTTGGAGGTAGGAGAGACTGCATATCTTTGTGAGATTTTGGATACAATGAATAGAGAAATAGAGACCTGTGGTGAACGTCTTGGACACCAGACCCGAAGCAGTGCGGGAAACGCCTCCAGCCCATTGTGGGGCAGCGTCAGCGCGAGGACCTGCGGCACCATGGGCATGGGGATCATGGGGAGCCCTGGCGGCGAGGTTCAGAAGGGGAGCATGGGGAATGCCGCTGGGGAGGGCGCGGACGGTGGGGGTGAGGGTGACCGCCTTTTTGACGGCCTGAAATGTAGCCATTAGAGGAGAGCGAGTATGTTGACTGAAATAAAAGTAACGACGACTACACTTTCCTCTCGGTCCTTGCCGAGAATCTCCGTTCCGTTCCGGCATGACTGGTCACTGACTCCTGTTATTCACAACCACGCGGATATTATTCCTCTGTCTACTAAAGTATGGGTATTTATCGTCTTATAGATATACTACGCTTTCTGCAAGTGCTTGTTCAGGCATCCCAGCACCGTCTTTTTGCTAAAAGCCGGCGCAACTGGCTTTCCGCGCTGTTCAGCTAGCCTGCGAACCGTCGCTGGGTAATCTGTGATGATTCCATCGACACCCCAGTCGAGGATTTGTTCTGCGATGTTGAGCCGGTTAATCTGTCGAATGAACCGTTAGGCAAATTCTACGGTTAAATCGTTAAAGGCATACAGTCCAGGGCTTCACCAGCATTCCGAGTTCATGCGCCTTGTCAATCATGTCCTTGGTTGCAAAAGGGATATAGCCTTCCTCGCTAGGGTCAGCGCTACTCGCACTGGAATAAACTCCTGGCGACACAATGCTCGCTTTGATTGACTTGGCGGCATATGCAATTTTTTCCCCCGTGGTTTTCCCCTTGAAGTCGTCGAGGCGGAGCCCTCCGAGCCACACCGAAGTGGTGTTGTTGGGTCCATACAGGGTTGTACTTATCAAAGTATTAGATGTGGAGTAATTGGAATTGAGGTCATTTCGACGTACTCGTCAAGCAACGCGGCAGTTGGAACCCGGGGTTCAAGAGCCTATCTCAAGCTTTAGCTGTCTTTCTTTCTTATCGCATGACAAACACACCTTCATACCCATCAGCGTCCTCCAGTCGAAACTTTGGTACTACAATTACGCTTCAGTAATCATCATTTCATGCCACTCGAAGGGGGCTCACTGTGATCTGAGAGAGTTTATACGAGCTCTTCTTGAATTCTGCTAGCTGGAGCTTCACAAAGTCGTCAACTCCCCGGGTAGAATTAGTCTGTTCAGGATTGATTTTGGATTCAATATTCCATTGGATTCTGCGTTCTGGGTCAACGCATTGGGCAAACTTGAAGAGCTCTCCAAGCGTCGAAATTTTGGTTCCTGGATAAGTCAACTGGAGCGCTGTGAAACGTCAATTAATGTAATCCTTTAAATCAAAAGCATCCAACTCACGGAAAGAAGACAGACGCTTCGAACCACAATCAAGAGTCTTGATCTGCGCTAAAGTCAGGTTGGCGACATGTTTGCCGACGTAGGGGAAATCAGGATCGTTCTTAAACTACAACATGCAGGTACGTCAAGCACTATCTCCTGCAAAGGTGTATGTTTTCAAACTACACATACCGCAGGCTTGGTATCGTTGCACTTGTCAGCTTCAATGACCTCATCATGCCAAACTATCACAGCACCATCCTGTACAATCGGCGTTAGCAATATTATCTTCTTTAAAATAACAAAAAAAAGTTATTCAACCTTTGTGATACCATTGTCGAGCTCAAGCGTTACCACACCGTCAATCAATCCCCTGTTCAAAGGTGTATCAAGGTTTGAAAGATAGTTCATATATTTCCTCGCAGACAAACCACGCGAATGATGGCAAAGTACTTTCCACCGCCTCACCACGGCTACCCCGATGTCCCTGAAAGCTCCTCGTCAGAAAATAAACGTACGAAACCCATTAATTAACTACTTTACCTGTACGTCAAAGTACTGTCCTTTTGGCGCCCTTCGATCTACAGGGCTTGCCACCACCAGACCAAGTCCGGCGAGAATGTAAAGGCTTTCAGAGACAACTGCCAAACGCATGGTGAAGAGGCGGGTGCGAGATCTTTACGCGTTCTGTTAGGACTAAGAGGCAGCCTCTGTTTCACGGGTTTTCTCGCTAAATAAATAAATACTCGCACCATTTACCCAAATACAGTGGCAGCATGGCTGTCGCAATCAGCGGAAGGATGCATCATTCGGAATGAAGTGCTCCATATGCGACGATCTGGCCAGTGTTTGGCAACAGACGAACGTTCAGGTGGCTGCAAAATTCCGATTGGGGACCAGAATGGCTAAACTGACGCTGGGTAACGGGGCTGCGGGCGAGAGGCTTATCGCTCCGTTCAACGTTCTTCTGTGTTGTCTCTGTATATTTTTAATACTTCGTGACCACGTTCCGCCTTCGCACCATAAAAGGCGGAGCCGCAAAAAAAATCTCTGCCAAGTTTCCAACTGGAGTTGGACTACTTTCACCGGACTGCCCATACTGCTGAGGGCTTGTTCTCATCGATTTATTGTTGGTCACGAACGTGCCGGACATTCGCAACGCAACCAATTTTAACTTGTGATTGATAAAGCTCGTGCAAAACGATTTTGGATGCCAAGTTGGCATATTATTGCCAGTGAGCATGGCCTGCTATCGACTGCTACTGGTTAATACAAAAGCCATGGACAGTTAAAAAAATGATGATTCATTAGTATTTAATTGTCAACATCGCCGAACACATCTAGGCAACAAAGCCTTGGCGTGACCGACGAGCACTGGCCGTCGGGCATATTGCGTAGCGGAGAGACACCAACGGGGGCCGGGATAGTGTTCGGGAAAAAGGACACACAAGTGGACTTGTAACAACACTTTATCCTACACCCCGTAGGTAGCTTTCTGCGCGGTGGTAAAGAGAATGTGATTCATAGAGCCTCGGGCATTCCATTCCCACTTGTGGTTCCCTACGCGCGGCATTGAGTTGACGACTTGTCGTCTGATGCAGAGGCCCCTGCATTGGTTGATTCAGAAGGTTTAGACTTGTTATCTACATTGGAGAGACCAAGGTTTTTCCACTCGTCCCGCTCCATGAGACCTCTGTAATTGCCGGATCATTCAATAGGGTTACATTGACTTGAAACTGGCGACACGACTTACTTGTTCATGCGGCAGTCAAGATATTCCTTGCTCAGATTCCTGCAAGGAGTAGATGTGCTCCCGTTTTGCTTCAAACATGCCATATATTGCTGCATTTTATCCTTGCACTCCCCTGGTTGGGTGTACCTATTATCAGCCCTGAACAAAATGTTTACTTGAAATTTCCACGCACCATAATGATCCAGGGGAAACGATCCGCGATCCGGGGCAGTGACCTTGAAACCTACATTAATAGAAGGAGGTCTTCCAAAAGACATTGAGAGAGAGATATGCCAAGTGGTGTGCAAGTACTAAAGAACACAAATCAGTCGCGGCTGACCATCCGCTTGAGCAGTAGAAGATGCGTGGGAACCGGATTTTCGCCCGATGGCAAGGGTTCCGCCGCTTTGATGCACCGAACCTGGCTATAAATTCAGCTCACTGCCGTTCTTTTTCTGTGCCCCTCCATCTCGACAAAGCCGGACTGTACGTTAATTGGGTGTCCAAGGTATGAGAATAGGTTTATATGAAGTAAATACCACTAAATGAGCCTTCCTTAAAAATATATAGACCTACAAAGACAAGCAGGAAAGAGAAGATAAAAACGACAGAAGACCGCAGGAGAAAAGTTGAAAAGTAGGCCCATATCACTCATTTTTTGACGATTTCTTCCCCTTCCCCTTGGTCTTTGACTTTTTTTCCTCAACATCGGATGACTCTGATTCTGATCGCTCGGACTCTGATGCCTCTCCCTTCCGAGTCGAACTACCCGCAGGTTCCCTGGACGCGTCTGTATAACCACCAGTTGCGAGAGCAGCGGCCTGACTCAATGCTTCCCTATGTGCCGCGTTATTTGCGGCAAATCTGGTGCCTTTGAGCATGACGATTTCTTTTAACCATCCGTTCTCTCTACGCAAGTCGGCAGCCTCTCTCTCTAGTTCTTCTGCCCTCCCAGTCAGGTCCGACACGGATCGCTCGAGTCCCAGAGTTTTGTGCTTCTTCTTGATTCGAAAACGCGCTGCGATGTTTATAGCTCAGTGAATTATCGTTCTTGAGATGAGTTTCTCTTACCGGATGCTGCTGTATTTCTGCGTCTTTTCTCGTCTGCGATGGCTGCGCGTTCCGCTTCCGTCATATCGACCTCCGGAGAACTTGTTGATCGATTCTCATTCACCGTGGAGCTTGATGCCGCTTTCCCTCGCTTGCTCTCTTTAGTCGTCTGAGCAGGGCGGGGCCCAGACGGTGTAAACTGCGCGTCCATATATGGTGGTAAAGTATGCATTCTTGTATTTGGATCTTCTTGACGGTGGTCGTAATGACTGGAACTAGCCTGCGGTTGCTGGGGGACGTTATTCCATGGAAAGTCAAGTGAAGATAGCGGAGGCAGTTGCGTCGGCATCGAACCGTGGTGCAAGAAGTTTCCGTAAAAGCCAGGCGTTGGGCCCATGGATGGATAAGGGTTTTGGGCCATTATATTGGAATACACCTGACTGAGGTCGCCGCCCCCTGTGGCAGCGGCAAATTGGGCCAGTAATGCAGCATCTTGTACGCCTAACGGACACGACGGTTCGAACGCGGAACAGAAATGCAAATATATATGGCTTACTTGGAGCTCCTGAATGTATACGCGAATGCTGCGCTGTCGTATTAGACGTAGAAGTAGAGCGTGATCTTTGTGGGTCTCGAGGATTCCGAGAGTTTGCGTGTTGCTCCCGCTCCATGTCAAATGCAAATGTTTCCCAGAATTGTAATTCCTGAGCACCAGATGGTTCTGGGGACGTAAGGCAAACTGTGTCCTCTAGAGCCTCGCTTTTGAGAGATAGCATAACACGCAACAAAGAGATGTGGTAATAATACTTTGAGTATTGGGTTGGAGGCGAGGCAAAACATACGGTAAGAGCCTTGATTCGCCATCGGTACACAAAATTGCGACAGTTCGAACGAGTAGCACGGCAATGCTTCTAAAAGCCAAATCCATCTGATGCACAGTCGCTTGCAGGCCTTATAAACATTATACATTAAATAACTTGTAATCTTTCGAGGAAATACGGCGCTTCCTGCGATGTGGGAGGCGTTAGTCGAGTACGAGTCTATCACGCCTGATCGGCACATTATTTGCTGTAATCTCGCCACAAGAAGTTAGTCGGTATTCAAAATCCTTCACCGGACCCACTACACGGGCAGTCCTGCCAATTTACTCCAGTCAAATTCTAACGCCGCCTTCTGTACCACCTGATAGCAGCCCAAAGCTTTCAGACGCATTGTAAGAACAAGGACGCCTACAATGAGCAAGAATGAAGGCCTGCTTCAGTAGAGCCACCGGTGCCGGTTAATAGGAGCTCCACTCAATCAGGAAAGTTTGATCGGGACGGTGCTGAGTCAGCCATTACGCGTCTTGGGCCTGACGCGTCGTCCCCGAAGACGCATACATCCAACACTTGCGATTCAAACTTGTTGTCTTATTCTACATACAATCGCCCCAAATACTGCACAGTATGGTATGTGAATGATCTTCTGGATTGTTAGCTATTCAACTCACTATCCATAGTTGATCAGGATCAGATCGAAAGACGGCAACTTTCGTTATGACTTCTCCCCAGATGATGACATTTCCAAATTGTTGGAAAAGGTAGAATAGAGTGTGCCCAAGTGTTAAGAAACGCTGATATCTTTTTTAGATTTTAGAGACATCAACCGATCCCGATGTTTCCAGTATAACAATATCAAATCAACCTCGAGGAAATGAAGTCAAGATCTCTGCTTTGAAGGGCCAGACGTTGAAAAAATTGGGTCTCAAGTGAGTGGTCCTCATATCGGTCGTGTATCTTAATGACTTACAGTATACCATAGCCATGGCGATCTTGTCTTTGTATCGTACAAACCGAAATCGGAAAGCAATGATGCTACGCCCGCTCCCTCTACGTCAGCTGCGACGTCGAGTACGGGCGCCGCAAAAGAAAGTGCGAAACGTCCCTGGGAGCTCGTGCAAGAGGATCCTGTGGATACCTACTGGAGATCTACATCAGGCAAAATTCCCCGGCAGCGAGATTCACGATTCTGCAAACACGCATTGAACGGGATGTGTGATTATTGCATGCCCTTGGAACCTTACGATGCCGCATACCACAAGGAACACTCTATTAAGCATCTATCGTATCATGCATATTTGCAGAAGATTACGCCAAAACCATCGGCATCCGCTGCATCCCAATTGCCTCCTTTGAACCCACTTTCGTACAAAGTCAAAGTGCCATGTCCGACTGCCACACATCCTCCGTGGCCCGCAGGCATCTGTACTGCGTGCCAACCTTCTTCGATAACCCTGCAGTCGCAGCCGTTTCGAATGGTTGATCACCTGGAGATAGCGTCATTGGAGATCATCGATCGGTTCCTTCAAGCGTGGAGAAAGACTGGTCTTCAGCGCTTTGGATGGTTGATAGGTCGCTATGAACCATATGACAAGGTTCCGATGGGCGTCAAGGCCGTAGTGGAAGCTATCTACGAACCACCTCAGCAAGGAGAAATTGATGGACTGACTCTGGGCTGGCCATGGGAGGAAGAAACACGTATTCGTCAACTAGCAAGTGAGGCGTCGACGCCTCTCTCAGTCGTCGGATACATCTTCACGGACTTGGATCCAACTCCCGAGGATCGTACCAAGAACGTGTATAAGCGGCACCCCCAATCATTCTACCTGTCATCTTTGGAGGCTATTTTTGCGGCGACTGTGCAGAAGAGCAACCCGACGGCCAGTAAATCGTCTCCCACTGGACAGTACGCGTCACGACTTGTTACGGCTGTCCTAACAGCCACTGAGGATGGGCAAGTCGACGTGTCTGCGTATCAAGTCTCTGAGCAAGCTGTGGCTATGGTTGAGGCGGATATGATTGAGGCAAGCGTAGACCCAGGCATCGTTCGTGTGAAGGAAGAAGACAGGACGAACGATTCAGCAAGATACGTTCCTGATGTTTTCTTCTCGTACCGGAACGAGTACAACCTTGAAGTGAAGAAAAGCGCCAAACCTTGTTTCCCGGTTGAATATCTTTTGGTGAATGTATGTTTTCTGTTGCACTCTTGCCGTTTACAAACTTGCTGATGTTTGATGACTCAAAGGTTACGCATGGTTTCCCACAAAACCCGTCACCGATCTTCCAGTCTACTGCATTTGCCATTGAAAACAGACCTGGATTGGAAAACCAAAGTCTCGAGACTGCCATGTCGGCGCTTAACAGACTGGAAGCGCCATCATTGTATCCAGGAAGCGAAAGCTATAAAAAGATCGAACTGGCGAAATGGCTGAGCGACTGGCACTTTGTCGCGTTCCTGCAAACCACTCAATTGTTTTCCAATGTACGTTTTTGTCTACCTATGTTTACCCCCGAAAACGGATGTTGTGTCTGATGATTAAGCGCCTGTGCGCTTACGTGAGTATAGGATGATATTAAGGTTTTAATGCGTACTATCACGTCACCTACACTCCTGGAGGACGCCAAGAATATCGATCCTGTTTTGGAGACTGAAGGATGGCATACCTTGATGACGTTCACCCGGGAAAGTGCTCGTACGTTTCACATTTTTCATTTCCGCAGAAATGGAATCGGCTTGCTGATGCTTTTTTTTTAATTATTTACTTCAGCTGCTCGACGGAGTAGTTCTGGTCCCAGCGCAAGTGGTGCCGACAGAATGGACGACGACGATATCCCCCCGGAAGTGTACGACCAGATCGCAGCAGACGATGCGGCACGCGCGGCAGCAGCAGCAGCTGCATCCGGCGACTCAAGTGCAGGCGGGTCGTCGAATATTCAGATTTGCCCGCATTGCACGTTCGAAAACGACCATGGCGGGGACTGTGATGTCTGTGGACTGCCTCTAGCGTGATTGGTTCTTTGGACTTGTTGAATCAGCCAACATTCGGTTGATGTTATCTCTTTTTCGATGTCGTGTGCGAGGGGGTCGCCGGCTGTCGTTTTTTGGATAAGGTACATCTGGGACTTTTTTTTTTGGCTGGAGGAGTAGAAGCGAAACGTAAATAAGCGATGGGTGTAGTATGTGTATCAATATTGAGACTTTGTTCAAGTTTGAGAGTGTACCGTGTTTGTTTGAAGCTTGGACTCATATTTTGAACGCTCTCTCGACTTTTACAGGTACAGGTTCTCCTCCGAGTAAACTTGGAATTGAATTGGTTACATCAAGGGCTACTTCTCAGGGTCCATTTTATATAGTATACCGTTTCCATTTATCAAAAGGTAAACTGACCGCGTTCATCTGTCCCGTCTCCGACACTGACACAGTATAGCAAGTAAGAAGGATGCGACTGATTGAGTGATAGTGATAGTAATCCGACTCATCTCCGAATCAGAGTCAATCATGACATTTTTTGTGTAATGTAAAGGGCCATTGGCCAAATGTATAGAGTCTCGGTACGTACAGATACAAATCCTAAGTAGGTGATGATAAGAAAAGGGACAAGAGAAGTCAAGACAAGTAATCTATATGTCAGGTTCAGCTCAGGTTCAATCATCCACAAAACACCATACAAATTCAAGCTAAACTTCAGAAAAATGACACTAGCAAGGTCCAATTCCATGTGATATTCTCGTTCCTTTCACTGTGATCATGTTACACCTTGACGTTCGAATGTCGATGGACATGTGCATGAACGTTGATATATTGAATTGACATTCCGTATCCGTATATAAGAAAAGAGATGGAGATGGGAGAGACGTGTAGCTTCTTCCTTTAACCCATCCCCAATCCCATCCACGGCAATAAACGTTAAACGTTAAACCCTCCACAATCAACCTTACCTCACTCAACGAAGATCCAATATCTGACCTGGGAGATACAAAAATCTCGGAACCGGTGCGTGAAGTTGTATGTATATATACATGAAAAATAAACTACATATACATATACATACATCTAATATCTGCTAATCGCAGATTTACTCCTCTCCTCTCCATTCGCGGCGCCTCGGGATTTGGGGAGTAGCAATGCCTTTTTCGAGAGTACGTCCACCCAAATCTTAATTCTTGCACAACTTGCCAGATCCCAAAGTCGTAAATTGGTAAACTCCACCAAAAGAAAAGAA
This sequence comes from Psilocybe cubensis, assembly GCF_017499595.1. Lineage (NCBI taxonomy): Eukaryota > Fungi > Basidiomycota > Agaricomycetes > Agaricales > Agrocybaceae > Psilocybe > Psilocybe cubensis. The sequence continues at coordinate 3,295,392 of NC_062999.1, read as the reverse complement.
GAAAAAAAAAGCGAATCGACGGATATAAATCGAATCATCCAACATATCGAAGAAGAAGGAAAAAAAATTGTAAAAAAAGGGTAAAAAGAAAAGAAAAACATCATCTCCATATCCCCAACACACAGATACTCCGTCAAATTGAAAAATGTTAAAAAATCAAATCAGCTGAATATCCACCAGAGCGCGAACGATACGCCAAATAGCACGCCTAAAGCCCGCGCGACAATGACGACGACAAGAGCCTTGCGAATCGCAGCGTAAAACGTATTAAGCGCCGATCCCGACCAGTTGACTCTATATCGGGAGTGAACAAGATGAATTGGATATAGGGTATACACGTACCTGCGATCGTTTGTACCGCCATCGCGTACGCTGGCTTCCCAGCCCCTTACAACTTCTCGATATCGCTTGCCGAACACCCTGAAGAAAAAAAGGGTCAGAGATAACGCGGCGGGATGATGAATGGAGGGAATAGGGGCAAATACCAGATCCAGAAATTGACATCCGGGTATGAGAACCGGGGGAAGACGCTGGCGAGGCTGGGCGCGATGTATTCCATTCTAAAGTCCTCGGCGACGGGCTGGTACGGAAGCTGCATAACGGAAGAGAGGGGTGAGGTCGGGTTGGGATTGGGGCGGGAGCCGTTGGAGGCGTTGGATGTGGAGGGGGTGAGAATCATGTAGGACATGAGATCGAGGGTCATGCCGAGGGAGAGACCCCACAGCTTGAGCTGTTTGTGTTTTGCAGAGGGAGAGGATTGGAGGGCAGCCTTTTCTTTGTCAGAGGGTAGAGAGGAGTTGTCTGTAGAGGGCTGAATGATGATTGCGGGGAACTGCATGCTGCCAATAAAGACGCGAACGAGGAAACGGAGGATGGTGGAATGCTTAGGGGCGAGGCGAGAGGCAGCGTCGACGGTGACAGAGCTCCATTTTGGAGGGGAATGGATGGAGACGAGAGAGGCGAGGGGAGTCCAGTGGAGAGAGGTGGAAGGAACAGGGTCTGGCGGAGGCGCGTGTGGAGTGAGCTGGAGAAAGACGAAGGGAGAGAGAATCATGAGTAGGCGCTTTCCGAGGGAGGTTGTTATTTCGCGGTCGTCTAGCTGGCCAATGTACGAGTAGCATGGCTCGGCGAGGTCGATGCCGATTTCCTCCCAAGTTTGTCTCATGGCTGTATTGTGTGAGGAACAAGAGTGAGTAGAGTCATGCAGGTTGACGCACCGGTGTAGAGACCTCCCTCGTCGTCTGGTTCAGTCCTTCCTCCGGGGAAGGCGACATGGGCCTCTGTAGTGTTGTGGCGAAGCTTTGCCTGCCAGAGAGAGGCGTCTGTTGCTGGAGCAGCCTCGTCGCGGTGGAGAAAGAGGATCTCTGGACGGGCAGCGGGGTGGTTTACCCAGTCTGCATCGAAAAAGTCGGAGAGGGAGGCTGGCTTGTCTGTGTTGTGGGGCGCTGGAGCGAGGGGCGAAGGGACGACGCGGATGATGAGGGCGACGGCAGCGCGGCGTGGTTCTGCAACAGGGCGTCAGAGAGACACAGGGGAGAGAGAGAGATATATACAGACGAGTAGGAGGGGAGGCAATGACTCTGGGCGGGGTAGAGCGGATGCGGTTGAGTGCGCGTGCGAGCAGAGGGACAGTCGAGGGTTCTGCAGCAGACATACCTTTGGCCATGGCGGTCTTGTCCAAATGCCCCAAACTATTTTACTGACGTCCTTCATCGGCAATTCCCGTCAATGTCTCATTTATTAATATCCACTATCTACTTGTACTATATCTCTGCCCATCCAGAGTCCGCCTCGTCCCGTCCACCTACTAGTGCCAGCACAAACACGACCGCACTCGCACTCAGCCGCATCCCCAGTCCCCGGTACAGCTGTCCCAGCCCTGTGTTGCGGAACCAGCTCTCATACTCGTCTGCTGCCTCTCGTTCCTCTGCCTCTTCCCGCTCCTTGCCTTTCACAGACGGTCGCCGCCGCCGCACGTTCTGTCGGATGGGCAGGTCTGACCGCTCCTCCGTCAGAATGTGCCAGAACGCGTCCACCACCCCATTGTATGCCGCTGGCCGCAGCTCAACACATCCCTTCACCGCCTCTGCCGACCCCCGCACCTGCACCTGCAGCCGCCGCCGGATCGTCTCCACAGGCAGCGTCGCCAGCAGCCCTACGCAGCTCCCTCCCAGCTCTGCCATACCCCAGCCAATTGGGTGCGTGTCTTCTGTGATGTGTCCCCATCCAAAGTACGACAGCAGCATCCCCGGCAGCGCAACAGACACCATCGGCCGCAGCGCGTTGTCGATCAGTGTTGGAATCAAAAGGTGTGGGTGGAAATACATCCCGTACAGTCCTCCCTCATCCCGCAGTATTTGTCGGAATGCATCCAGCGGTCCTGTGTACTTTCGGTAGCGAGCCGTAAACGACTGCACGATCAATCGCGTTCGAATCAGATCAAGAGGTGACAGAATAAATCCGGTGATCAGATGCGACACCACTGGGATCACGATCGGTGGCTGGTGGAATGCGCTCAGTGAGGGAAAGAATAGCGACTGCAGGAATCCATGAATCATCGGCTGCAGGCTGTCAGACACCACCTCCGTCACACATGAAGTCAGAAGCCCTGTTTTGCAAAATAAGCTCTTTCAATACAATAGCCATTCTTGTAGTTCCTGTACCTTTCCATAGCGCAAGCCAGCCCTCTGCACGGAATCGTCCTACACGTTTCATCATCCCCCACACTCCATCCGCGCTCCCTACAGGTATGATATACTCTGGCCGTGTCCCTTCCTCCAAAACAGACCGTCGTATGACGTAACCCTGTTCGTCCACCCGTGCTCTTGGCGCAGGCGGTCGATTTGACGGTGCTGCGTGAGGATCAGCAAAATAAGAGTCGTTTTCTGTTGAATCGTCGCTCAACTTTTAAAACGTCAAAAACGTGTATTTTTGGATTGCAAAAAAGTAGACACATACCGCATCGTCGTTGTCGTCTTCACCCATTTCTAGCGGTATAGGTTCTGGATCTCCTGCGTCTCGGGGCACCCACTGCACCTGCAGCAGCAGCTTGCCCACCTCCCATGGCATCACGATGGCCGTGCTGGTGTACTGCAGCACCGCCGAGGCGAGAAACGCCTTGAAGAGCTGGGCGACATTGATCCCAGACGGTTCAGACAGATCCAGAGAAGGAGAGAGATCGAATATCGAGTTGTGAGAAGGGCGTGTAGACCATTGAAATGAGTGCACTTTCGCGGTGTCGGCAGGGGGCAGGGGCGCAGCGGAGCTTGAGCTGTTTGCGACCGCTGGTGTGGTTGGGGGGACAAATGCCCACGCCTGCGAGGGGTCAATATACAGGTCTCGAAGGGAACTTGGAGGGTTCATGACATGGGTTTAACCCGAATATTAGGAGAATGCTTTGAGATCCGAAAAGTTGTGCTCGCTGTTGCAAGTGTCCTGTCTGACGTCCTCGGCGAGCAAACTGAGACGAGCATGCCAAACAGACGCATACAGGTGATGCACGTGAAAGTACGAATCGGGCATATTTTGTGCGGTCACCGGTGTGGCGCGTCGGCGCGTCCGATGGCGGCTGCGGTGCGCGTTATGCTGTACTGACAGGCGCCTGAAATTAGATATCTATTGGCATGTATGTGAATACGGTGCCTGGCACTGCCGAGGTGTCTTTTCAAATTCCTTGATTCTAGAGGTAGCGTTCGAATCTCTTTTCTGCCCGCTGCTGGGGCATTCTCCTCTGTATTCTGGGTCAAAGGAGGTCAGAAACAGAGACAGAGACCCGAGTATGATGCGGCGGGGGGCCTCCGGAATGTGCCGGGACGTGACAAAATGAATGTAGGGGCTAGACAAATGCGGTGCGGTGACATCAGGCATGGACACCTCTTTTTAAATAAGTACAGCTGCGACCGAGCAGAAAGACGGTTGGCACAGCCTGACAAAGCGATCGGCGCCATCGGTCACAGCGTTACGATCGACCCTAACCCTCGCACAACCCTCGCACGAGAGGTGTGCCGAGGTGCCCTCGATCACTCAAAACGGGTTCAAACGGCGTCGCCGTGGAGGGCCTCGGGATGGCAGCAGCAAGAAAAACGAAAAGTTCTGAGGGCACAAGTAACAGTAAAAGCATGGAGCAAGCTTGCGACCAGATAGTACATAAAACCCTACTCACTGCCATACTAGGGCGGATGAATCAATTGCAACAGGCATTTTTTTCGAGATGCTTTGACACCGACGACGGACGCAGAAAGATGGAAAGAAGGAGAGGGGGAACAAGGCTTGTTTTAAAGCTACATATTCGTGCTGATTTGTAGTTTACCGGATCTAACTAATATGACATATTATTACGACTCAGATTCTGACCTTCTGTAAAAACTTAGAGTTTGCTGGAGCACGTTCAAGGGACCCGTTCCATAGAGAAATTCCTCGCAGGAGGGCAGTGGGTTTTGAGTTTGGCTAAGCTTAAGGTTCAATGCCGCACTACACACCATAACCGTAGAATTGAACAATAAAACATTCTTTTTTACGTAGGGTGGATTGCCGTGGATTGGTGTGACTAACGTATTGACTAATTGGCGAGATTGGAAACTACGAAATTGAGCCAAGGCTCAGAAATGACGATCAGAAGGCAAATACGGCATCAAGCTTACCTCAATTGGGCCAATAAAAGACAGTTCTACTGTAAAAAAAGACAGTTCATAGTGAGAGAATGACGTTCACACCTTGTTATCTCACGTACTACACTAATGCCTGCTGCCGAGGCACGACACTGCCATATACAACGTGCGTAACGCGTGTTTTAACCAGGGAGTCGCGTGAATCTTACAGGAGTCGCGTGAATTTACAGGAGTCGCGTGAATTACAATCAGCACGTCCAATCACGTGTAGTGCTGGCACGCGTGTTGGTTGAATCGATGATTCCTGCTCTCTCCCGTTCATGCACCTCCTCCTTGCGTCCCATCCATGCACATCTCCCTCCATCAGCTGTGTGGTGCTATAATTTATGAGATACGTCTGTCTCGTAGGTTGGTCAAGAGGCTCACTCCGGTAAGTATCTTAGCATTTTTTTTGCAGTGTTGTCGCTCAACGGAGCCGTTTAGTCATGCAAATTGCCCTGCAGCGCAAGCTAGATTGTTTGATTTAGGGTGCTACGTAGAGGATAGAATTGGAATCTAGGTGTGTTCTGATACTTTATTATGGAATACCCCCATCCTTTTCGTCGCACAATGGCAGCCCAGGAATACTCATGCCTGGGCATACACTAGGCTGCCAGTGCCCTCTTCTTTGATTCTTGATTTTATTCGTATTACTGAGTATAAGCTATAGATACACATTCACACCATCCATCATCTTTCCTTGCATCACTGCCGCCACCTCAAATCCTTTCTTCGCATGCATGCAGACACGTACACAGGCCTATGGTTGTGCTTTTCAAGTACTGAAAAATATTATTCTATTATATTGCCGTGTCTGCTAGGCACCACATGCTAGCCGTACAGAAGAAACTAAGGATCATCCCTGGGCCGAGGCGCTTCTGTATGGCTAGCATGAGGTGTTTATTGCCGTGCATTTGTTCTACTACTCCGCTTTTACAAAATTAATATGATTTATTTTAAATTACAGCTAGAACTCTTGAGTTTTTTGTGTAGATCACAATCTTTGCTCAAATAATACCCCTTTTGTAATAGTTTGGCTCATTATCGTGGTCTGTATGCGTTTCTGTTCACAGACATTGATGCTTAGACATTTGCAAAACATTTCGGGTGGGTTTATCTTATATCTATCTTTTGTCCGCTATTGATCTAGCTTTCGTTTAGCCTCCATACGATGGGCGTTAAAGGCCTGTGGAAGGTGCGTATGACTTTCTATGACTCTTGCACGTAGCTGCTGACAGATTGGATTTATGTAGCTACTAGACCCTGTAGCAACACGAGCCTCGTTTCAACGTCTGGCTGTTGAGGATGGATTTATGTCAAACCGTCAAGGAACCCGAGGATATAGGCTTGGTGTTGATGCAATGTATGTATATATTGTTGATTTCTTTTTCAAAAACATAAATTGATTCGGTGTTATTGACAATAGGGGGTGGATTTACCGTGCATGCTACCGACACGGTGCTACAAAGAATATGGAGCTTGCTACTCTAAATGCTCGCTGTAGCCGCCTATACTCGCTTCCTATTCTGCCCATCTTTGTCTTTGATGGCCCCAACAAACCAAGTATAAAGCGCAAAAAGAACATAAGGGGAAATCGCCACTGGATTGAAGCTGATTTCAAATCGCTGTTAGATGCTTACGGTTTTATTTGGTGTGAGGTATGTTCTTTATTGGTTATTGCAGTAGCCTAAGGCTTGGGCGGCTCATACATATTATGGGAATAGGCACCTGGTGAAGCTGAAGCGGAGCTTGCCAGACTTACAAAGGAGGACTATCTCGATGCCGTTCTTACAGAAGACTCTGATAGTATTGTATTTGGTACCACAACTGTCTTGCGAATGTAAGTACACTTTTAGCTCAACTCAATCTAAATTTTAATATGGCATTTTAATAGCGATGAAGATGTGTCCGATGATGAACAGGTGGTTGTATATCGATCATCTGATATTCTTCAAGCTCTTCAGATGAATAGCGAGGATATGGTTCTTATTGCACTATTGGTTGGTGGCGACTACAATCCTGTAATTTTCCAATTTATTCTTTCTATTAATTGTATTATAACTTTTTTTTATTAAGGGTGGAGTCAAAGGCTGTGGCATTGAAACAGCACTTGGACTTGCAAAAGCTGGTTTTGGTCGATCACTAGCGTGTGGCCTTAAGGAAAACAACTACAGTCAAGAAGCACAGCAACAATTCCTACATGAATGGCGAAGCCAGCTAATAAGTGAAGCTCATAGCAATTCTTCATTTCATTTACCTCGCCGCTGCCCATCTTTGGCCCACAATCTTCCGGCAGACTTTCCCTCTTCCGATATACTAAGCTATTATCTCCATCCTGTTGTATCCGATGATCTCATTCCAGTTCTTTTTTCTCGTCAACTATCTCTTCCAGCCATGATGCTATTTGCCGAAGATCATTTCGTATGGGGTACAGATGCTGTGGTTATGTTACGCCACCTGTCTAACAGCATTCTTCCTGGAATTGCACTTAGGTCGGCAATGCAAATTGCTCGAGCTCGGGATATTGGCTTTCATTATTATGGCCACATGTTTTTTGGCCAAATTGTTGGGAAGCGACAATCTAGCAAGCGCTCTCCGGAATTACGTGTCAAGATTGATTTTCCAAAAGACATTATTCAAGATGGCATTAATAGGCTTCGAGCGGCTCAAGAAAATCCTCGATTTGATCAATCAAGTGTCGATTCTTGGATTCAAAATTGTCTTCCAAAGCTACGTGCATGGATTCCAAGTAATATGATGGAGGGTATTTAGAATTAGGTATGGCTTATATTTGTTTTTTTACGTGTTTGAGCGTGTCTTCACCATAATGCCACTAGATCGCCTCCTTGCTGTAAATTGCCTTCTTACAATGTGTTTCAAATGAGTCTACTACTCCTATCTGTTTTGTCCGCAGTAAGCTTTACAAAAGTATATATTCTAATCAGTGTACTCCTTTCCGCTACAATTTCTTAAATCTAATCCCTACTATGCTTTCCTCAATGGTGGTGCCCTCAAACTCAATCTATGCCGGTCTAAACTCCATTATATCTGGCAGTCCTTCTCCTACTATTGAAAATGAACCATTTATACCAGAAGACGTTGAAAACGATCTCGACGGTGAAACAGAGACTCTGCCCAATCTGTCACTTCATGATCTTTCTAGTGAAGATTTAGATAGCCACAATCCAACAGCTTCCAAGTGGCGAGATACAATTACTGGTGCATCTAAAGGAGTCACAGACAAAACTGATGCTGATTATCAGCGGTAATACTATCCTGTCTTCATTTCTAAATAGTGCGCTTATTTTGTTTTTATTCTAGTCTTATCAAGCAATGTATCAAGTTTCTGATTAGCAAGAACATGATTAAAAAACGTGAAGATTTTGCTTGTTGCAATCCACCCGACGATGCACCTTTTTTCATTGCGGCATGGATTATGGACAAGTAAGCTTATTGATTTTCTCTATTGGAATTTTTTTCAAACTACCGTATTTTCTAGATGCGATGATATTTATCTTGATGGAACTTTAAAGCCAACACATGTTGTCCGTGATTCCTATGTACATGGCCAAAAGATGAGAGCGTCTATGACATATCTTTTTGGACGTGAACTTGGTTTAGGCTCAGATAGGTGGAGAAGAAATGAGCTTACGGGTAAAATGATAGGAAATCCATCAGTATCCGACACCGTAGCAACATACATGATGAGTTTGCGTGCTCGGAAGGTAATGTTCAAGTTGCACTCAAATTGCTTGATTGGCTGTAGTTTTGACTATATATCTCCTTTTTAGATTCGAAATGGTGAAACACCAACAAGTGCACGCGCAATCACCTCAGCTACTCTAAAAGCTCTTTATGATGAAAATCATAAATCCGAAAACTATGATATCAAACCCTATGCTCCAGGGTCTAGAAAAGAACAAGATAGCAACCATTGGGGAGGAGGATTAGCCCGACGCGCTCTTGAGGCAATTTATACAATTGCTTTTCTCTGTCTACTCCGATCAGATGAGGTATTGAAAATCCGACGTGAACATATTGTTTATCAGATGAATCCACCTGGACTGGTTCTTACACTACCATTTCGCAAAACACATCAGCATGGCGGTAAAACTTTTTTAAACTATTTGAAGTCTATTCTAATATATATTTCTTTAGGAATTAAGCCATTTTATCTGCGGTTACTAGCAGAAAATGAGGCTCATCTTTGTCCTGTTCGTGCAATGGCAAATTGGCTTGATGCAAGCGAGATTACCGATGGCTACATTTTTCGAAAGATTGCATCTGGGGATAGGCCATCGGCTGATAACATACCCATGGTATGCTATTTATACAAATGCTTCTACTTATTTCTCATTCAAATAGACATCAGAGCAATTTCTTGAGCTGTTCCGAAACAATCTTCTTGATATTGGCGTTGATCCAATACCATATGGAACACACTCTTTCCGTCGTGGTGGTTGCCAATACCTTTCATCAGAAAGACGTTGGTCTATTCGCACTATTTGTGAATGGGGTGGATGGAGTACTGAATTTTCTAATCTCACTATTGTGAGATATCTAATATCTTGGAATGATAACCCAACACAGCGTCGAGAAGACTTTTTTAATTCTGATAAACCACCTGCAGTCAAGTGCTTTATGTGTGGACGAACATGTCACTGTGCATAGTAAAATTATATATAATTGATGTAAGATATTGGAGCAAAAACATAATCAACTAATTATCCTCATCATTGTCGTCTTCGTTAATGAGACCCTTCATCCTACGGTACTGCTTAATAATATGACAAGGTTTTGTCTTGACATGTCTTGTCCCATTCTTAACATAAGAAAAAATAGATGAAAATTGATTACCATACTCGTGCATAATCTGTTGTGCAAAAAGTGCATCATGAGCAGTTCTTTGTTCAGCGAGTTGATCAAGAATTTGACGATAGCCCAGTATCTTGCCGTCTTTGGTGAATTTAGCCCAGAAATCTTCGGGAGATCCTTGTCGCCATTGATGGACAAGAATCTGAGCAAAAAGCGGTCAAAACATATTCATCAAGATTCAAGAATGAACATTAGCCAGTTACCTTCCAATCAAAAAATTTCCCTTTGAGTGACTCCCACTGCTTCGGCTTCCATTCAACACTACCCTTAGAGGTGTATATCTCCTTCCAGTATACAATAGGAATGGCCGTTCCCTTAATTGTAAGCACAGAATATCCATCCCAATAAATGCTTGTATCGTCCCACATGCGATTCAATCCAGGAATATCAGAAGCAAATGAAACAGCGGGTGGTGGTGGAACATCGGATGATGAAAAAGTAATAGATCCACTAGCCATAGTTACTGTGCGAGTAGGAGTGGTTGTGGTAGAAGCAGAAATTGAATGACCTTGAGAATTTTGCAAATCCTTAGTAGCTGCCACCGAAAAGTGGGATGTGCTTGGTTGAAGCTGATGAGAGGGCGATGGAGTTGGATGAGGAGAAGTAGTCCCAGCTTCAACCCAGTTGACAATTTTTAAGAGATGGCCATTCGCTATCTCAATCCCAGCCTTAACGTCATCGTCATTTGAGCTTGAGAACTAGATATATAGATACAATTAATGATAAAACAATAATAAGAATGTTTACTACTTACCAGTCGTTTCTGATTAAATTGTGCCGCATCACGCTCTGCCAACCTATTCCTAGTTTCTTCTCTACGATATGGGTATAAATTGACAATATAACGTGCCTGTAGCATCAAATGAGGGCTTAGTATGAGTTGTAGGGCAACTAAACAAATATACAACATGCGTACCCAATCAAGATCGGCAGCTCGACGAGTTTGACACCATTGATGAGAGGGCTGAACTGCCGTTGATAGAATAGATGGAAGAGATTTCGGATTGCCATTTTCTGTATTTGTTGACTCCAAAAACATTTTTTCACGACGCTGCACTGACTTTTTGTGGCTGGCTGTTGGTTTTGTAGAAGAATGGGTGCTAAACCCAAGATGAGAACGACGAGCAACACCTGTAGTGAGTCTTGTAGGAATAGATTAGCTATAATAAACACCTAGAAGGAAAGCACAGAGAGAGTAGGCTAACCGGTCCCATTGTTCTCGCTGACCACTAAACTCCTGTAATCTCTCGATAAGAACCTTGATTGTACCGGAAACAGGAAGCTTGTATTGGCGACACAGGTCTACCAAATCAGCTTTCTTCATATTAAAACTATAAAACTACATTAGAAATGGAATATATAAGTAAAAACAGAAAGACTCACACATCGACGTAGCAAACCGTGATCCCTGAACCTCCTTTGGACTGAGCGGGAAGCGGAAGCCTGCTTGCATCTGACTGAGGCGGCCCTTTCTCAACATCAACCTCCAACAGAATTGATGACTTATTGATGCTTTGAAGTTCTTCCATTGCCCCAGGAAGAAGAGCGAGGACTGTCAAGACAAAGATGAGAGCCAACACAAGCGTAGGTCCATAGAGATTCCTGATCGGATTTGTTGATGTTGCTGCTGCTGGCAATTCAAAGCCTTTGGAAATGAGGTCATAGTTGCATCTGTAATTAAGAGAAATTAGCAAAAGCGGTAACGATAGACGGAGAAGCGAATAAAAGAGGTATAGAGGCAACGGGGAGCAATAGGTTGAGTACGAAACATGCGTAAAGCGAGGTGACGATCGACCATCACGCCTTCCCAAAATGGAAGACGACGGTCAGCGTGACACATTTACAGTGAGGGGGGTGACAGGCTGTTACGCCGCGCCTCCTCACGTGCGTCAACCGTCCGTTTTCCGAGAGAAGTACAGCTGCGACCGAGCAGAAAGACGGTTGGCACAGCCTGACAAAGCGATCGGCGCCATCGGTCACAGCGTTACGATCGACCCTAACCCTCGCACAACCCTCGCACGAGAGGTGTGCCGAGGTGCCCTCGATCACTCAAAACGGGTTCAAACGGCGTCGCCGTGGAGGGCCTCGGGATGGCAGCAGCAAGAAAAACGAAAAGTTCTGAGGGCACAAGTAACAGTAAAAGCATGGAGCAAGCTTGCGACCAGATAGTACATAAAACCCTACTCACTGCCATACTAGGGCGGATGAATCAATTGCAACAGGCATTTTTTTCGAGATGCTTTGACACCGACGACGGACGCAGAAAGATGGAAAGAAGGAGAGGGGGAACAAGGCTTGTTTTAAAGCTACATATTCGTGCTGATTTGTAGTTTACCGGATCTAACTAATATGACATATTATTACGACTCAGATTCTGACCTTCTGTAAAAACTTAGAGTTTGCTGGAGCACGTTCAAGGGACCCGTTCCATAGAGAAATTCCTCGCAGGAGGGCAGTGGGTTTTGAGTTTGGCTAAGCTTAAGGTTCAATGCCGCACTACACACCATAACCGTAGAATTGAACAATAAAACATTCTTTTTTACGTAGGGTGGATTGCCGTGGATTGGTGTGACTAACGTATTGACTAATTGGCGAGATTGGAAACTACGAAATTGAGCCAAGGCTCAGAAATGACGATCAGAAGGCAAATACGGCATCAAGCTTACCTCAATTGGGCCAATAAAAGACAGTTCTACTGTAAAAAAAGACAGTTCATAGTGAGAGAATGACGTTCACACCTTGTTATCTCACGTACTACACTAATGCCTGCTGCCGAGGCACGACACTGCCATATACAACGTGCGTAACGCGTGTTTTAACCAGGGAGTCGCGTGAATCTTACAGGAGTCGCGTGAATTTACAGGAGTCGCGTGAATTACAATCAGCACGTCCAATCACGTGTAGTGCTGGCACGCGTGTTGGTTGAATCGATGATTCCTGCTCTCTCCCGTTCATGCACCTCCTCCTTGCGTCCCATCCATGCACATCTCCCTCCATCAGCTGTGTGGTGCTATAATTTATGAGATACGTCTGTCTCGTAGGTTGGTCAAGAGGCTCACTCCGGTAAGTATCTTAGCATTTTTTTTGCAGTGTTGTCGCTCAACGGAGCCGTTTAGTCATGCAAATTGCCCTGCAGCGCAAGCTAGATTGTTTGATTTAGGGTGCTACGTAGAGGATAGAATTGGAATCTAGGTGTGTTCTGATACTTTATTATGGAATACCCCCATCCTTTTCGTCGCACAATGGCAGCCCAGGAATACTCATGCCTGGGCATACACTAGGCTGCCAGTGCCCTCTTCTTTGATTCTTGATTTTATTCGTATTACTGAGTATAAGCTATAGATACACATTCACACCATCCATCATCTTTCCTTGCATCACTGCCGCCACCTCAAATCCTTTCTTCGCATGCATGCAGACACGTACACAGGCCTATGGTTGTGCTTTTCAAGTACTGAAAAATATTATTCTATTATATTGCCGTGTCTGCTAGGCACCACATGCTAGCCGTACAGAAGAAACTAAGGATCATCCCTGGGCCGAGGCGCTTCTGTATGGCTAGCATGAGGTGTTTATTGCCGTGCATTTGTTCTACTACTCCGCTTTTACAAAATTAATATGATTTATTTTAAATTACAGCTAGAACTCTTGAGTTTTTTGTGTAGATCACAATCTTTGCTCAAATAATACCCCTTTTGTAATAGTTTGGCTCATTATCGTGGTCTGTATGCGTTTCTGTTCACAGACATTGATGCTTAGACATTTGCAAAACATTTCGGGTGGGTTTATCTTATATCTATCTTTTGTCCGCTATTGATCTAGCTTTCGTTTAGCCTCCATACGATGGGCGTTAAAGGCCTGTGGAAGGTGCGTATGACTTTCTATGACTCTTGCACGTAGCTGCTGACAGATTGGATTTATGTAGCTACTAGACCCTGTAGCAACACGAGCCTCGTTTCAACGTCTGGCTGTTGAGGATGGATTTATGTCAAACCGTCAAGGAACCCGAGGATATAGGCTTGGTGTTGATGCAATGTATGTATATATTGTTGATTTCTTTTTCAAAAACATAAATTGATTCGGTGTTATTGACAATAGGGGGTGGATTTACCGTGCATGCTACCGACACGGTGCTACAAAGAATATGGAGCTTGCTACTCTAAATGCTCGCTGTAGCCGCCTATACTCGCTTCCTATTCTGCCCATCTTTGTCTTTGATGGCCCCAACAAACCAAGTATAAAGCGCAAAAAGAACATAAGGGGAAATCGCCACTGGATTGAAGCTGATTTCAAATCGCTGTTAGATGCTTACGGTTTTATTTGGTGTGAGGTATGTTCTTTATTGGTTATTGCAGTAGCCTAAGGCTTGGGCGGCTCATACATATTATGGGAATAGGCACCTGGTGAAGCTGAAGCGGAGCTTGCCAGACTTACAAAGGAGGACTATCTCGATGCCGTTCTTACAGAAGACTCTGATAGTATTGTATTTGGTACCACAACTGTCTTGCGAATGTAAGTACACTTTTAGCTCAACTCAATCTAAATTTTAATATGGCATTTTAATAGCGATGAAGATGTGTCCGATGATGAACAGGTGGTTGTATATCGATCATCTGATATTCTTCAAGCTCTTCAGATGAATAGCGAGGATATGGTTCTTATTGCACTATTGGTTGGTGGCGACTACAATCCTGTAATTTTCCAATTTATTCTTTCTATTAATTGTATTATAACTTTTTTTTATTAAGGGTGGAGTCAAAGGCTGTGGCATTGAAACAGCACTTGGACTTGCAAAAGCTGGTTTTGGTCGATCACTAGCGTGTGGCCTTAAGGAAAACAACTACAGTCAAGAAGCACAGCAACAATTCCTACATGAATGGCGAAGCCAGCTAATAAGTGAAGCTCATAGCAATTCTTCATTTCATTTACCTCGCCGCTGCCCATCTTTGGCCCACAATCTTCCGGCAGACTTTCCCTCTTCCGATATACTAAGCTATTATCTCCATCCTGTTGTATCCGATGATCTCATTCCAGTTCTTTTTTCTCGTCAACTATCTCTTCCAGCCATGATGCTATTTGCCGAAGATCATTTCGTATGGGGTACAGATGCTGTGGTTATGTTACGCCACCTGTCTAACAGCATTCTTCCTGGAATTGCACTTAGGTCGGCAATGCAAATTGCTCGAGCTCGGGATATTGGCTTTCATTATTATGGCCACATGTTTTTTGGCCAAATTGTTGGGAAGCGACAATCTAGCAAGCGCTCTCCGGAATTACGTGTCAAGATTGATTTTCCAAAAGACATTATTCAAGATGGCATTAATAGGCTTCGAGCGGCTCAAGAAAATCCTCGATTTGATCAATCAAGTGTCGATTCTTGGATTCAAAATTGTCTTCCAAAGCTACGTGCATGGATTCCAAGTAATATGATGGAGGGTATTTAGAATTAGGTATGGCTTATATTTGTTTTTTTACGTGTTTGAGCGTGTCTTCACCATAATGCCACTAGATCGCCTCCTTGCTGTAAATTGCCTTCTTACAATGTGTTTCAAATGAGTCTACTACTCCTATCTGTTTTGTCCGCAGTAAGCTTTACAAAAGTATATATTCTAATCAGTGTACTCCTTTCCGCTACAATTTCTTAAATCTAATCCCTACTATGCTTTCCTCAATGGTGGTGCCCTCAAACTCAATCTATGCCGGTCTAAACTCCATTATATCTGGCAGTCCTTCTCCTACTATTGAAAATGAACCATTTATACCAGAAGACGTTGAAAACGATCTCGACGGTGAAACAGAGACTCTGCCCAATCTGTCACTTCATGATCTTTCTAGTGAAGATTTAGATAGCCACAATCCAACAGCTTCCAAGTGGCGAGATACAATTACTGGTGCATCTAAAGGAGTCACAGACAAAACTGATGCTGATTATCAGCGGTAATACTATCCTGTCTTCATTTCTAAATAGTGCGCTTATTTTGTTTTTATTCTAGTCTTATCAAGCAATGTATCAAGTTTCTGATTAGCAAGAACATGATTAAAAAACGTGAAGATTTTGCTTGTTGCAATCCACCCGACGATGCACCTTTTTTCATTGCGGCATGGATTATGGACAAGTAAGCTTATTGATTTTCTCTATTGGAATTTTTTTCAAACTACCGTATTTTCTAGATGCGATGATATTTATCTTGATGGAACTTTAAAGCCAACACATGTTGTCCGTGATTCCTATGTACATGGCCAAAAGATGAGAGCGTCTATGACATATCTTTTTGGACGTGAACTTGGTTTAGGCTCAGATAGGTGGAGAAGAAATGAGCTTACGGGTAAAATGATAGGAAATCCATCAGTATCCGACACCGTAGCAACATACATGATGAGTTTGCGTGCTCGGAAGGTAATGTTCAAGTTGCACTCAAATTGCTTGATTGGCTGTAGTTTTGACTATATATCTCCTTTTTAGATTCGAAATGGTGAAACACCAACAAGTGCACGCGCAATCACCTCAGCTACTCTAAAAGCTCTTTATGATGAAAATCATAAATCCGAAAACTATGATATCAAACCCTATGCTCCAGGGTCTAGAAAAGAACAAGATAGCAACCATTGGGGAGGAGGATTAGCCCGACGCGCTCTTGAGGCAATTTATACAATTGCTTTTCTCTGTCTACTCCGATCAGATGAGGTATTGAAAATCCGACGTGAACATATTGTTTATCAGATGAATCCACCTGGACTGGTTCTTACACTACCATTTCGCAAAACACATCAGCATGGCGGTAAAACTTTTTTAAACTATTTGAAGTCTATTCTAATATATATTTCTTTAGGAATTAAGCCATTTTATCTGCGGTTACTAGCAGAAAATGAGGCTCATCTTTGTCCTGTTCGTGCAATGGCAAATTGGCTTGATGCAAGCGAGATTACCGATGGCTACATTTTTCGAAAGATTGCATCTGGGGATAGGCCATCGGCTGATAACATACCCATGGTATGCTATTTATACAAATGCTTCTACTTATTTCTCATTCAAATAGACATCAGAGCAATTTCTTGAGCTGTTCCGAAACAATCTTCTTGATATTGGCGTTGATCCAATACCATATGGAACACACTCTTTCCGTCGTGGTGGTTGCCAATACCTTTCATCAGAAAGACGTTGGTCTATTCGCACTATTTGTGAATGGGGTGGATGGAGTACTGAATTTTCTAATCTCACTATTGTGAGATATCTAATATCTTGGAATGATAACCCAACACAGCGTCGAGAAGACTTTTTTAATTCTGATAAACCACCTGCAGTCAAGTGCTTTATGTGTGGACGAACATGTCACTGTGCATAGTAAAATTATATATAATTGATGTAAGATATTGGAGCAAAAACATAATCAACTAATTATCCTCATCATTGTCGTCTTCGTTAATGAGACCCTTCATCCTACGGTACTGCTTAATAATATGACAAGGTTTTGTCTTGACATGTCTTGTCCCATTCTTAACATAAGAAAAAATAGATGAAAATTGATTACCATACTCGTGCATAATCTGTTGTGCAAAAAGTGCATCATGAGCAGTTCTTTGTTCAGCGAGTTGATCAAGAATTTGACGATAGCCCAGTATCTTGCCGTCTTTGGTGAATTTAGCCCAGAAATCTTCGGGAGATCCTTGTCGCCATTGATGGACAAGAATCTGAGCAAAAAGCGGTCAAAACATATTCATCAAGATTCAAGAATGAACATTAGCCAGTTACCTTCCAATCAAAAAATTTCCCTTTGAGTGACTCCCACTGCTTCGGCTTCCATTCAACACTACCCTTAGAGGTGTATATCTCCTTCCAGTATACAATAGGAATGGCCGTTCCCTTAATTGTAAGCACAGAATATCCATCCCAATAAATGCTTGTATCGTCCCACATGCGATTCAATCCAGGAATATCAGAAGCAAATGAAACAGCGGGTGGTGGTGGAACATCGGATGATGAAAAAGTAATAGATCCACTAGCCATAGTTACTGTGCGAGTAGGAGTGGTTGTGGTAGAAGCAGAAATTGAATGACCTTGAGAATTTTGCAAATCCTTAGTAGCTGCCACCGAAAAGTGGGATGTGCTTGGTTGAAGCTGATGAGAGGGCGATGGAGTTGGATGAGGAGAAGTAGTCCCAGCTTCAACCCAGTTGACAATTTTTAAGAGATGGCCATTCGCTATCTCAATCCCAGCCTTAACGTCATCGTCATTTGAGCTTGAGAACTAGATATATAGATACAATTAATGATAAAACAATAATAAGAATGTTTACTACTTACCAGTCGTTTCTGATTAAATTGTGCCGCATCACGCTCTGCCAACCTATTCCTAGTTTCTTCTCTACGATATGGGTATAAATTGACAATATAACGTGCCTGTAGCATCAAATGAGGGCTTAGTATGAGTTGTAGGGCAACTAAACAAATATACAACATGCGTACCCAATCAAGATCGGCAGCTCGACGAGTTTGACACCATTGATGAGAGGGCTGAACTGCCGTTGATAGAATAGATGGAAGAGATTTCGGATTGCCATTTTCTGTATTTGTTGACTCCAAAAACATTTTTTCACGACGCTGCACTGACTTTTTGTGGCTGGCTGTTGGTTTTGTAGAAGAATGGGTGCTAAACCCAAGATGAGAACGACGAGCAACACCTGTAGTGAGTCTTGTAGGAATAGATTAGCTATAATAAACACCTAGAAGGAAAGCACAGAGAGAGTAGGCTAACCGGTCCCATTGTTCTCGCTGACCACTAAACTCCTGTAATCTCTCGATAAGAACCTTGATTGTACCGGAAACAGGAAGCTTGTATTGGCGACACAGGTCTACCAAATCAGCTTTCTTCATATTAAAACTATAAAACTACATTAGAAATGGAATATATAAGTAAAAACAGAAAGACTCACACATCGACGTAGCAAACCGTGATCCCTGAACCTCCTTTGGACTGAGCGGGAAGCGGAAGCCTGCTTGCATCTGACTGAGGCGGCCCTTTCTCAACATCAACCTCCAACAGAATTGATGACTTATTGATGCTTTGAAGTTCTTCCATTGCCCCAGGAAGAAGAGCGAGGACTGTCAAGACAAAGATGAGAGCCAACACAAGCGTAGGTCCATAGAGATTCCTGATCGGATTTGTTGATGTTGCTGCTGCTGGCAATTCAAAGCCTTTGGAAATGAGGTCATAGTTGCATCTGTAATTAAGAGAAATTAGCAAAAGCGGTAACGATAGACGGAGAAGCGAATAAAAGAGGTATAGAGGCAACGGGGAGCAATAGGTTGAGTACGAAACATGCGTAAAGCGAGGTGACGATCGACCATCACGCCTTCCCAAAATGGAAGACGACGGTCAGCGTGACACATTTACAGTGAGGGGGGTGACAGGCTGTTACGCCGCGCCTCCTCACGTGCGTCAACCGTCCGTTTTCCGAGAGAAGTAGTAGCACACCATCTTAACTTAGCACACACACTCGACCTCTTCTTATTCGCGTCTTCCTGTTTCTCACCCTTCCTTATCGCCCCTTCCTATCGTCTACGCCGCCATGTCTGCTCTTCTCAACGTCGTAGCAGACAACGCCCCGGACGCTATTATGGGCAAGGATGCCGAAAAGGGCGCTGCTGTCCACTCTTTCGACCCAGACGCCTCCCCCCAGGAAAAGGGCGCACAAGCTGGCAAGGGTAAAGAGGACCTGCAAAGTGTCAGGACCCAACCACCCATTCAGACAGGCAAGTACTGTTCGTTTCTTCGTCGCTCGTCTGCTGTAGCCCCTCTCTTGTTTGACTTTTGTGCGGTGCCTCCATATTACTATTTCATTTGCTCCGCAGCCCACAGTCTCGACATTCCAATCTACACGTTTACTGAATGTGTTTCTACTCTAGAGCTCAAAATGGAGCCTGCACCGTCGCCCCAGCCAGCAGTGCCTACCATCGTCATTGAAGACGCAGGTGGTGAAGACGAAAAGAAACCCATCGTCACGGCCAAAGATACAGACCAAGTTGCCCAGGACATCCAGGACGAGGCCGCAGACGAAATCCCTGGCTCCTTCAACAAAGGCCCATATGTCATTCCTGACTGGTACAAAGTCGGCTGGCGGCAAATGTCAGGTATTGACAATCCACCCTTGTCCGAGGGCGAGGAACGGGACAAGGGGATCCTCGACAGGTTCCTCTCAGAGCAGTATTACG
Source organism: Psilocybe cubensis (assembly GCF_017499595.1). Classification (NCBI taxonomy): domain Eukaryota; kingdom Fungi; phylum Basidiomycota; class Agaricomycetes; order Agaricales; family Agrocybaceae; genus Psilocybe; species Psilocybe cubensis. Next base: position 3,275,662 of record NC_062999.1, on the reverse strand, counting down.
GCACCTGGTATCATAATGCTGGCATTATTGTCTTCGTGCGTGTTTTCGTCTCGTCATAAGATGCCAAGCTGATCAATAGCTTGTCCCACTCCCCACTTGCCTCGTTTCCACCTCACTTGTCTACGCCGCGTTCATATATTTTCTGATCCATCTAGGCTGTCTTGGCTACACACTACCTCACCGTCTTCAGATTTGGTTGGGGATGGCTCTTCATCGTGCTCGCCGTCTGCAATACATATTACTCAACCTCCATGGAGCGTGTCAGACGCTACGCACGCGACGACATTCAACGCGAGCTCGTCAAAACGCGTCTCGCTTCCGAGCACGAGACCGCTGACTGGATAAACAACTTTCTCGACCGGTTCTGGCTCATGTACGAGCCCGTGCTCTCGCAAACTATCGTCTCTTCTGTTGACCAAATCCTGAGCACCAACACACCTGCCTTCCTCGATTCGCTGAGGTTGACCCACTTTACTTTGGGCACTAAAGCGCCGCGCATCGACAAAGTCCGCACCTTCCCCAAAACGGAAGAGGACATTGTAATGATGGACTGGGGGCTATCGTTTACCCCTAAAGACACCTCGGAGATGACTGAGAGGCAGATTCTAGATCAGGTTAAACCGAAGATTACGCTCTCAGTGCGGTTGGGTAAGGGTCTGGCGACTGCGGCGCTGCCTATTCTAGTGGAAGACATTTCATTTAGTGGGCTTCTGCGAATTCGCATGAAGCTCATGTCCAACTTCCCCCACGTCCAGGTCGTGGACATTTGTTTCTTGGAAAAACCCGTCATTGGATATGTGCTCAAGCCTATCGGTGGAGAAACGTTCGGATTCGATATTGCAAATGTACGTCGTTCCATGAATGTGCTTATTGGGCCTTATTACTGAAAATGACGTAAAATGGTCTAGATTCCAGGGCTCTCGAGCTTCATTAGAGATATGACGCACGCGACGCTTGGGCCGATGATGTATGACCCTAATGTGTTCAGCTTGAACTTGGAGCAGATGCTTTCGGGTAAACCGTTGGATGCTGCTATTGGTGTTATCCAGGTTATCGTGCGCTCTGCGCGTGGAATCACGGGCACCAAAATCGGTGGTGGCACTCCGGATCCTTACGTCAGTTTGACCATCAATAACCGCGCTGAACTGGCTGCGACGAAGTACAAGAAAAACACGTACGTTCTTTTCGCCATTTGTTGATATTTGCCTTCTCGTACTAATTTATCTATCAATTGATATAGGTACAACCCAACATGGATGGAGACTAAATACATTCTTATCAACTCCTTGAAGGACCGTCTGGATCTCAATGTCCTTGATTACAATGATCACCGCAAGAACACTTTGATGGGTTCTGCCACCTTTGAATTAGCTAAATTGCTGGAGGATTCAACGCAAGAGGATCTCGTGTCTCCACTGTTGAAGGACGGAAAGGAACGCGGTGAATTGCGCTACGATGTCAACTACTATCCTGTCGTTGAAGTTGAAGAGGGCAAAGAGGAATTGCTCGATTCCAGTGCGTGTATTTCTGGGTGTTTACTCTGGTTCGCGCTGATGTATTTGATTTTGTTAATAGCTGTTGGCATTGTGCGCCTGGTTATCCATCAAGCCAAGGAGCTGGATCACACCAAGTCGCTATCTGGCGATCTGAACCCCCTCGCAAAAGTCTACCTCAACGGCGCTCGATCCGCGGCTTATTCTACCCCATGCTTCAAGCACACCAACAACCCCGTCTGGGAAGCCTCATACGAGTACCTATGCACGGACAAGAACGCGGCGACGGTCACCATCAAGGCTATCGACGACCGCGACTTTTTGAAAGACCCGGTTGTAGGTTATATGACGATTGCCCTGCAGGATCTGCTTGCGTCGAGTGGTCAGGCTGGGAAGGATTGGTTCCCTCTGAGCGGGTGCAAGACCGGTCGTGTGAGGTTGTCGGCCGAGTGGAAGCCGCTTAGCATGGCGGGTGCGCTCCATGGTTCCGAGCAGTATGCACCGCCCATTGGTGTCGTCAAGTTGGTAATTGACAAGGCGGTTGATGTAAAGTGAGTTTGTCTTGTTTGTTTGTTTTGGTGTCGAACTGTGTTGCTGATTGCATTTTTTGCGTTTCTAGGAACGTAGAAGCCACGCTGGGCGGCAAGAGTGATCCTTATGTCCGAGTGCAAGTACAGAATGTCACAAAGGGTAGAACCGAGGTTATCAATAACAGTGAGCGCTTGTTCTGTTCTGTTTATAGTAACCCCTTGCTGATTTCCGTGAAGATTTGAATCCTGTCTGGGACCAGATTATTTACATTCCTGGTGAGCTTTTATCATTTCTTTGGGGGGAATACAACGTACTGAGGCTTGAGTAAAGTCCACACTTTGAAGGAGGTTAGGAACATTCCCTCTTGAATTATTTAAATCACTTTCTGACCTGTTTTTAGACTCTCATGCTCGAATGCATGGATTATCAACACTTGACAAAAGACCGATCACTAGGCTCTGTCGACCTCCATGTGTCCGACCTGGCTACAGAAACACCAGACGACGTACAACACCGCTATCAATCACGCGGTGTCAAGACCATGGCCGACCCTATACGTCTCGACAAGGGTAACGCGCACAAGGGAACACTCTACTATTCGGCAGAATTCATCCCCACGCTCAACGTCAAATTCCACAAGTTCGAGACGCAGAACACTGAAGCGGGACAGCTTGCGCGTCAGCAGGGAGGCGACGACGACGGCGGCTACGTGACGGACTCTTCGTCTTCGGACGGACACGATGTTCCTCCGGGTGTGACGATCACGTCCGACCCGAAGAGCCCTGTCAAGCCTGCCAAGTCGTCGGATTCGATGAGCATTTCTGGGCAATCGACCAAGAGCTCGAAATCCCAGAAGTCGAATGGAACGGACTCGGCAAGGAGGAACTCTGGAGGGAGTGCACCGACCAGTCCCGTTACACCTGTTACTCCAGCGACGCCAGCGACTTCTACGCCAGAGAAGAAGGAAGTATTTGTCGAGATGAGCGACGAGGAATTGCTTGCCCAACGTGAGCTTTTTCGTTTTTGTTTTTCTTACATTGTAACTTGATTCTCATTCGTTTTTTTCGTGTAGAATCTGGAATTATTGTGTTCCATGTGATCTCTGGTAGACTTGCAAAGAAGGGGCGTGTGGAAGTGCTTCTTGACGATGGGTACTGGCCATGCTTCAGCACTGTCAAGGCTCGCAGTGTGCACGCCCAGTTCGGTTATGTCGGTGAAGGGTTTGTCAAGGAAGTCGACTTTGGACGCGTCTGGCTCCGTTTGAACGAGGCGGACGAAAACTCGAAGGATGATATCGTTGCAGAATGGAAGGGCGATTCAAAAGCATTCCTGCAAGCAACCATGGTGCGTTTTTTCAAAAAAAGTTCCTTTATGCATTTTCTGACTTTTTTTAACTTGATCAGTCGGGTCCACGTACCTATGAGCTTATGGATGAGGATGGCAAGAATGTATCATCTGTGACCGTCGAGGCCCGCTATATCCCTGTTCCCGTCAAGCTGGAGCCACGCGAAAGTGTCAACAGTATGTGATATCGTCTTCAAGCTTCAGACCTGCATCTTGACCTGAAATATTCAGACCAAGGCATTCTGCGTGTTGATCTTATTGATGGCCATGAGATCCGTGGTGTTGACAGAGGAGGTATGTGTGGAGTTTCGTCGCGTGTATAACTAGGATTCTAATATTGTTGTTCAGGAAAATCTGATCCTTATGCTGTCTTCCAACTCAATGGCCAAAAGGTTTTCAAGTCCCAGACTAAAAAGAAGACAGTTACTCCCGAATGGAATGAACACTTTGAAGTCTCTGTGGTGCGTATCTCTTGCGCTGTAAACAAACTTTGTCGTCTGATGTGCATTTTTGCTGTAGCCTTCACGATACAATGCGGACTTTTCACTCGAGCTCTTTGATTGGAACCAGATAGAACAGGCCAAGAGCTTGGGAACAGCTAAAATTGATCTTTCTGACATCGAACCTTTCCTGGCTCAAGAACGCACTCTCAACCTCGTCAGCCAGAAACACGGCGAAAAGGGTCAAATCCGCGTGCGGTTAGTATTCCAGCCTGAAATCATTGCCAAATCGAGGAAGAACACTTCGACCTTTACTACCGCTGGACGTGCGATGACCACTCTGGGTGGCTTGCCCGTTAACGCCGGAAAGGGTGTTTTCCATGGTGTCACTGGTGTATTCAAACGCAGCGGAGGGGACAAGGACGTGGTAGAAGAAGCTGCCGGTGTGCCTGCGGACTTGCCCACTGGACAAGCTTCTCAGCCGGTTGGCGTGTCTGATCATATGCAGTCGGGGCATGCAAACTTCCCATCATCCGAAAGTAATGGACATGCAGCTGTCGCCATCAATGAGCCAGGCACTCTCCGAGTCACTGTGCTGGATGCTAAAGACCTTCCTCACCACGACGTCAAACCTTACGCCACGGTCCGCTTGGGCGATAAGGAGCACAAAACAAAGCATACCGGCAAAACCGATTCGCCAGAATGGTGAGCTTTTATTGCCGTTGTGTATCTTGCGGTACTCTGATCATTACTTCATTGTTTTAGGAACGAATCTTTCATTTTTGCAGCGTCTGCTATGACGCCCAAAATGTTCATCTGGCTTCACGATCACAAAACTCTTGGGAAAGATAAAGAGATTGGCGAGGGAGAAATCGATGTAGGAATCTTCATTGTTTCATAATTTGAGTTACCCATCCTGATTTTCTACTTTGCTTTGCAGATCTGGCGTCACATCAAGCCAGTAGGTATTTCGTCAGCAGATGTCTTTGTCGAACTGCGACAAGGAGGACTTGTCAGACTGCGCTTCGAGTTCGATGCATCATCCAATCCGAACCTAAGCAGTAGTGCTTCGACACATTCTGGAGAGCAGATGACGAGGACGACATCTATTCTTTCATCTCCCTCGCGCTTTAGCATACGAGGACGACGCCCTAACGAGCATGACGACTCATGATCAAAACCTTTATTAACTAGTTCTCTGTGGACTCGTACCGGCTTTTATAGGCACTTTCTCACTTTTTTTTATTTACTTTCATTCATTATCATGTCTTCATCAGGACTTATTCGTAGCTTACTGTAATAATTTATGCTTTCAATCGTCACTTTGTAGGAACGCATTGCGTTTTAAATTGTGCTAATGCCCGATTCTATTTCATTGATTTAGTGTCTTATTTCCCCTTAGAAATCGGATTATAAACAAGTGTTCCCGACCAGCACGTCGTTGCAACACGATCTATCAAAGATTAACTTTGTATAATGAGGAAAGAGTGAGGATAAGTACCTCGCCACACAGTTGAAATCGTTGTTCCATGGTTTGCAATATTTTAGGGATGTCGTTTTGTTTCAAAGCGACGAGATAAAACCGTCCGTTTGGCGATAATAATGCCTGCGTAAAAATTAGTTGATCGGGGCTGAAATACTGATGTAATAACGAAATTTGTACTTCGATACGTTGCAAAAGAACATTTGTGACCAGCATGCCATCTGAGCCACCAGCCCAGGCACCCCCAATGTTACGAGAGCTTTGAGCGATCATAGCTTCTTCTTCAGAAGTGGGAACGTATGGAGGATTGAATATAATGACGTCAATTTTGCGGGATAATCGTTGTTGAAATGGCTCGTCTAACGAGCCATTCACAACATGAATATCAACCTATGAAGTCAATATTGGATAAGACCAGAGAATAAAGAGTACGATCAAAGCTACCAACATGATTTTGCACGCCCGTTCGAAGAGTGCATTGGCATGCATGTGGGTTTATGTCAGTGCATAGATAAACTGTACAAATTGTCAGCGAATTGTAGATGTTTGGCAGCAAGCGGAAACGCACGCACGGAAGGACCGAGAATATTTGCGATGAAACTAGTGACACATCCTGACCCTGACCTTGAGAGAAATCAGCGAGTACAATGCGCCATTCATTCTAGGGGTCGTACCCAACCTCTAGGCATACCCTTGGCTTTGAGTTCTTCAGATTGTCTGCATCAACCTCGAGCGCGTCAAGAAGCAGAAATGTGTCTTCTATTTTGGTTATGTTCAGATGTCCATGTTACTGATGAAAGATCAGGTTGGTATGCTACCTGCAGGTTCGTATATAAGATCATAATCACTTTGCTTTAAGTGTGATAGATTTGGAGTGGGTATCATTGATATATAATGGAGGAGAAGTTTCAAGGTGGTAAATGTTGGGTACTCGAAATACTCTACACCCGGATCAATTTCAAAGGCTCCCGAGATTAATACTCACAATCAAAAAGGCAAATATACTTGGGGGCACCGGACGAAAGGTGTGCTTTTAACATGCAACACACACGAGTCACTCTTTCCAATCGATGCCTCGCCCTTGGCGAGAATTTTAGCGAAGCTAAAGTATCTGAAAGTTACCCAGTCCTTGAACCAGTTTCGCTTTCTGAAGCACTCATGACTACATTCATGATCTCCGACCCACCGACTCATTGAAATATTTGTCGCTGTGTCTTGTCAATTTGTATGAAATTTGACATTGTCTATTCTTCAAAAAGGTTATTACTCGAGGATATTATATTCTTAGGCCGCCCTCAGGTTACACATTGGATCCGGAGAGGGTTTGTCTCTTACCCTAATCTGCTTTGGTAGGAAGATATTTCTAGATTGATGCTACATGCTGCAGACTACCTTCATAGTTATGTTGCGGAAAGCACGATGTTTTCATTCTTCTATTTTAATTTCTATCTTAAAAGTCATAGGCCTTTCCCCTGTCACCATGCAAAGAATTCTCTCTCGTTATACTGTTCAGGGCCCAACTCATGGCATCGAAAATCCGGGAAAATTTCTCCGTATGTTTGGTTTCCACTTCATGGCGTGGATGCTTAAGTAGCTGTCAGATACGGTCTATCTACACCTTTATTATTGAATTTTTTCGAGGGGAAAATAGCCATCGCTATGTATCTATCACACCAAGCATACAAATTCCACATCCAGATGCAATTGGAATCGCTCGTGTGGTGATACAAGCTGCCAACATCAAACGACGATTTCTAAATCCTCGTCCCTCTGTTTCCATCGGTGTTCAAGGTCGCTCCGAAAAGAAATCCACTACCCAAAAACCTAGAACGTAGGGTATTGCTGTTAGTCTAGATCTGTAATGATTCTGACACATTTTGATAGTCAATCGCCTACTTGGTTCTCAGAATCAACATATATCATATTATATTCTCTGCAAGAGAAATTGGATTTAAAAATCCTGAATCATCACAAATTTTTTAGAACCACAACTATCGGCCATTGTTTGTTTCCTCTCGTTCTCCTACAGGATGAACCAGTGCGGGCTGGTCAAGAATCCTCTATCTGCAACAAGGCCAAAATAAATAGAGGGACTGTACTTTTTGACATTTTTTATTACCCCGTTTCAAACCCCAAAGCAATCACCCGTTCTAGCATAAGCGGTCGGTGAGCTTGGTTACTTGCCACAGAAAGAGTACTCAACTTATGTCTGTTCAGAGGTTGGAGTTGTAACAATTCGAATACAACGTGCAAAGAACCTCCAGTGGTCCACCTACTCAAGAAAGGCAAGAAAACTAATCGCCATAGCTAGCTTTGGTTGGAGCGACAACCCATTCCATATCACGGAGCCCTCCTATTGCTCTGATTTTCCAATATGGAATTCAGTGTTTGATTTCGTATGCTTTGAAAAGTCATCTACTATAATCGTCATCAAAGTCGCCGAACGTTATGAGGGTGTTAAAACCATTGTTTATGGACATCTGACCCTGGGTCTTGACGAACTTTTAGTAGCACAAGATGAATCAAGTCGGAAATGGTGGCCGTTGAGTGGATGCCCGGACGGAGAATTGCGTCTCGCTGCGGAGTGGAAACCTATAGAATCAGACACCTCAGGCATACATAAAGTTCAATAAGAATCGGTAGAAGGATATATATATATACAGCTGGTAAATAAGCGCAAATTAAATAGGGTATAGACAGGTATAGATTATGCACCGGCGCACACCAATGTAAAATATCAAAAGCTTATAAATTTGAGGACAGTACCATCCAGTCGATTTCAGCCTCTTTCCCGTACTTCTCGTTCAGCCATTCGTTTGCTTTACGGAAGTGTTCATTTCCAAGGAATCCTCTGTGAGCGGAAAGAGGGGAAGGGTGGGCAGACCTAAGTAGAAACATATGAATGGTGCTGTTAATATATTTCGCGGTGCAGAATAAACATACTGAAGCAGAAGGTGCTTTGTCTATACCATTGTTAGAATCGACCAGTGTTAAACCGGACAAAAACTACGCACTTGGTCTATACCAATAGAGGTAAATGTCTTCTGAGCCGGTAAACCCCAGGCCATGAAAACGACACCTTGCTTGACATTTTTACGATTAAGGACTGCGCGGATTACTTGAGTGGTAAAGATTTCCCATCCTTTCTTTGCATGCGATCCGGCATTGTGTGCGCGAACAGTCAAACTGGTGTTGAGCCATAAAACACCTTGTTTGGCTATAGGCGTTAGGTCCCTATCAAAAAACAAGAGGAAGTTGGGTTCAATTTTTTTTATCAAGTTGGCAACATGAATCAGGTTTACCCAGATTTTGGAGTTTTAAATCCAGGAAAGTCAGCCTCTAACTGCTTGTATATGTTTTTTAATGATGGGGGTGGTTTTGTGGGAGCAAGCACCGAAAATGATAGGCCTGGGGATGGTTTTAATTTCATAGAGACAAAGATTTCAAATAAATTACCATGAGCCTGCCCTACATCATGATATGGATCCTGAACACAATTGCTTAAGGAAATATACACACATTTTAATGGCATTGGCTAACCTGTCCCAGTATAACGACCTTGACTCGGTCGAGAGGTGTCAATCGGGACCACGAATAGATGTTGTCCACTGTCAAACTGTATTAGTCCTAAATCAATCATGTGTATAATCATTTGTTACCGCTTGGGTATACAGTGTAGGAAGTACACTCGGTTAGAAGGAATTTTTTCAGCTACGCATGGGTGAAAAACCGTTTTTCTCCCTTTAATTTTACGGAAAACTCACTGCGGTGAAATAGGACTTCTGAAACTCAGCAGCAAGAACGTTGCGCCATGATTCCTCCATCGTATCTTTTTCCAGGGAGTCTAGAATAGCTCGAGTGAGAGCAACCAATGTTTTCGAGGGACCGCCTGTGGAAGAGGATGGTGGGTTTGTAGAGCCATTAGACTGAGCTTCTTCAGCGGAGGGATTCCTAAAGGATGGATGGAAAAAGTGAGGCAATATACAAGGGCGGCTTTTAACAAAGGCTCACTTTGTAGATGCTGCGGCCTTTTTAGTTTTCGTAGTTGCGTTCGTTGCAGTTTTAGTCGTTTCCGTCGTCTTCTTCCCCCACAATTCAGTTAGTGTTGAGGCCTTTGTGGCACTACGCGCCGAAGTATTTCGTTCAACAGTGACAGTGGATTCGACAGCTAACACGTCTGGTACACTTGAAGCTTGGGTGTCCCCTTTGCTGGTGTCTTTCGGCATTTTGGCGAGAAGAGAAATGAATTCCGTAGCTCAGGGTCGAGCACTGAGTTCTAAGTAGCTAGTGGCAGGTGCCGAATATTTGACGGTCCAATTAACGGCGTTGTTGACGTGTTATTTGGTCGCACTGATGGCGACGCGTGAGCCCCACGCACCCTCTCGCAGTTCACACAACCAACCTTTTACATGCAAATTGTAACTTACTAACTTCCTCAGGCCGCGTCATTTGAGTACTTAGAGAGTTCTCGGAGCATTACAAGTTAAACTAGTTTGGCTAAAATCCAAACAACATTGCAAATGACAGAAAGATAACATCGAACAGTAATAACCGAGTAAATTCAAGTGTCTTGACTGCAACTACTTGCCGAAACGACGCATTGTACCCCCTCGTGCTATCTGTTTCTCTGCATTAGATGCTTCCCTTTCGATGTCTTCTTCTGTCATGACAGTTTTACTGGAGATTATTCTGTGGTGGATAAAAAGTAAATGGTGGTGCATATAAAAATTGAGCATTGGCTTTCCTTTTTTTCTTTTTCACCACAGGACGTGACAATTCGTCATCCTCATCAGAATCTGTGAGACAAAAAAGATAATCAATGTTTTGTTTGAATGGAAAAAGCAGAGGAGGTTACCAGCGGATTGGTCGTTGATTTGTAATTTGTTTACGCCTTTCGTTAATTTGGAGATTCTAGGTCGATTTGAAGAGGCTGGAGGAGATACACGGGGAGAGGGAGGTTTCGTTTCTTTCTGCCTCTTAGTTGGGGGCTCCCATTCATCCTCATCCCCCTCCTCTTCAGTATAATCGTCATCGTCATCGCCCTCATCATCCAGATTTGACTTGGTTGCTGTAGTAGTGTGTGAAGGAGCTGCACTTGGCGTCTCTCCATCACTCTCTTCGGTTTCAGTCAGCTGTGCATCCTCAGTATCTGAAGGCAGCATAGGAGGGTCAGGAACAAAAGCCCGTTTTTCAATAATAGGTCGAGGGGCGACACTAGATTTCCTTGGTAATTTATTTGTCTTCGCCGCAAGAGGCGATTGTGACATTGAACGATCATCATTTTCATCGTCCGAAGGCTCTTCTTCACCATATTCAACCTTGCATTTTTGATAAGTGCTCAATAATACATAGAGAAAAGCAGATTACTTGCCAAACTCATTTCTACATCCTCCTCTTCGGAGAGGTCTTCATCCACAGGAATATAGCGCGAGGGTTTCGTCGGGCTACCGAACAAGCCAGATTGGTGTAGCATGTCAATCTTAGCATCTGTCTTTTGTTCATTTCGTTCTAGCTACAGTTTTTCCCGTCAGAAGGGAATGTAAACTGGATTGACAATCACTCACTTCGCTCATCAATCTCCTGGAGTACATTTCTTCCATCATCCTCATTCGTTCCTCCATTTCTCTCATCACTTCTTCGCGTGTTTCGGCTTCAATGAGAGCGCATCTCATCTCAGATTCGAAAAGCTGATGTAAAACAGTGAGATATTATTAAAAAACTAGTATCGGTAAAATGCGACATACCTGAAGGCGAAGATGTTCCACTTCATCAAATAGGGCATCGACTAAGGGATTGATAGGATAGTCCTCATCATCATCCTGGTCTTTATTGATTTCTTCATGCGGTTCATCATCTGCAAATATATAATCAGCTATGTATTTGTTAACATAAACATTCTAAGCACCTTCGCGGACTTCGAGGATGGCTTCCACAGGCTTTTTACCATGTTCGGGACCATTCATTGAAATAGTAACCTTTCTTGTGAATGGACGAGGGGCAATATCGGGATCACTCAGGGTGAGAGGTCCTAAACTCTTTATTTTCTTGCCATGCATAGCACCTGGGCCTATTGCAGGCACTCTCTGGAGAGGTGCTGGTGCTGGTGTAACGTAAACTTCTCTTGCAAGAGCGGCAAACTTCATTACATGCGAGTTCTCGTCGTAACCGGTATCGTATGGATTGACATTAACAATCATAACCTAATCAAGCGAGAGGGTTAGAATGCCTTTATTTGTCCTATGACCAGTTCCACATACCGTCCTACCGTCTCCCACGAAGTAATCCATTAACACTTCAGTCAGTTTACTGTGTCTGAAAGGGACAACGGCCAAGCCTTTTTTGACATCTCTTGTATCGACACGCCCTTCTTTGAGTGAGTCGCTGGAGAGACTCATTGCGATTTTCCGCTGGTTAGAACGCATGACTTCCATGCATTGTCCAAGGACCATGAGAGATTTATTGATGTTCCCTGCTTCCTTGAGCCTATCACCTGTTGTGTGGGTATGTTTTGTGCGTTCAGACCCTGCAAGGTCGACGAGAGTTAGTCTGGAAATTTGCAGTGAAGTTGGGTCCTGATTTATTTTCAATTCAGTTCTTCATACTGTTTTCGTAAAATGGGAAGAAATACATTTCGTTCGCCTCTATGACCTCTCACAACCTTGATGATGACCATCCCATGACTTCTGCTGCTCTCACTGTTTGCCAATGTGCCAAAGACACGACGATGCAATTGGCCAAGTTTGACAAGTGCCTTCGCTTGTGCAGCACTATGAACGCGGAACTGACGAAGACCGGCAATATATTTTCCACCAACATCGGTATCAGCTGAATCGGAGGCTGGGGATGGCCTCAAAGGTAAAGCTTGTCTTGTTAGAAAAAGAGATTTTCCTCCGGTTGGTCGTGGGCGTCCGCCATCGGGGGGTGCATTGGTTTCATCTTTGACAGAGGCTAGGAGATCGTATACCTTCTCGTTGTATACTTCTGCATAAGAAATCCAGATCGTATACTCATGGTTGCGATCCACCGAGATGACTGTCGGGTCAATATCAAACTCCGTGTCATATGTGTCGAAGGATCCCAGAACATCGGCTAAAGCAGGCTCAGGCATAATTGGCGGCGCCGTCGAATCAAGATCATCGGACAGTTCTACCCCATGCAAGCGAACGGGTCGGTACTGAGATTAAGAAATCCATGAGAACTTGTTGTGTCAATGCAATATCTTAACTTACACGTCCATCACCATGCAACCCTTCAATACTATTAAAGATGACATCCAAAGATCTGGGTAAGATGCCTGCAGCTCCTTTATCTTCTCCGCCTTGCACAGTGTACGTCTTACCAGAATTCGTGACACCGTAAGTAAACAAAAGGCCGTTTTGACCAACCAAGACGTCCTTCACGAGGGGGAGCGTGGTTTTGGTGAAGAATTCAGACTGTGTGGTATTTGGAGGAAACACATGAGAAAATGTGTACAGCGACGAAGGAGTCACTGTAGAAAATCGATATTTGGAGCGACCACTTTGAGAGTCATGGGGATCTGTCATATTCACAGTTGTGTCTGATAGTGGGGTCAAATAAGGTGACGCTGCTGGCCCTTCCTCTCCCATGCGTGGCCTTATACGAAGGAATGCCTTGACAAAGCTAACTGTAGTGAACTTTACGCCACAAAATGAAGCTCACCATGATAGGTTCCCTTTCAGAATCCTCATTTGCTGACTTTCCCTTTCGAACAGGAGGAGCAACCTTTGCTTTAGATTTGGTAGTAGGTGCAGGAATATCAAGGGAGTTGTCCTTGCTCGTGAGAGGCTTTCTTCCGGCAGTCTTTTTGACGGGTGCTGGAATTGCTGATGCGTCGGCAACAACTAGCGCAGCATTCTTGCCAGTGGCAGTCCGTGCCCTAGTTGTTCTCGTCGCAATTGGAATGACAGTTGCTGTTGCTGTTGCTGTAGCTTTGGTTCTTGCTGATGCCCTCGTCGCTGTTTGTTTACCCGACATAGTGGAAGGATGTTGTGAATGAGAAACGATGAAAGTTGAATCGGTGGCACAGTCACTCTATCTTTCTGGCATGTAGTAATTTCTCAATCAGGAAATGATGGCCGTAACGCGGGACGAACATGCGCGTGATGAACGCGTCTATAATCACATGACGGCGTTTAGTTAGGAGATGCAGTAGACCAAATAATCAGAAAATGCGGATTTTGACAACGCTTTTCTGTGTGAATCTCAATAAACATTTTTGGAGACTTTATAACCCACCTGGAATCTTATACTCATACGTTATTAACACAATGTTTAAATTGTATTCGAAGATATCTAGTTTCCACTACATCACGTGATATAATCAATTGCACCCGCGATATCGACGACAATTCAACGCGTCTGTTTATTTGCCACTTTCCACATTCCCCCCTGCATCTATCTGGATCTCTGTTTATTTCTTGCTTTTTATCTCCCTCTGACGTGTATAGGTCTCTGTAGGGTATAACATGGCGCCAAAGAAAGTATCTCCCAACCGCCGGCGGTCCATCGCGGTACCAAACCAGAACTTGCCTTCACTTGTGCCGAAGGGTAGACGGCGAGCACATAGTATAGTTCCAGGTGCCACGCTGAGCCCATTGGCCAAGGCACGACGCTCTCTTGTATGTATTGTTCAACGCGTATGGTCTGTTATTCTGACACTCCATCGAACTAGGCTCCGCGGAAGAGTATTCTTAAAGCTTCTATCAACACCCTGAATGTCGACTCGTCCTCTCAACCCACGAACCAGCAGCCTTCGTCAACTGGAGATGACTCTAGCATCACCCGGTCGATGGATATAACGCATGACAATACTACCCGCAAATCATTAGGTAGACGCGTTAGCTTCGCTGCTCATTCACATGTCCGCATGTTTGAAACAAATAACACCAACGAATCTTCTACTCCCAGCTCGGATCCAGCCTCACCGGAACCATCTCAGGCACAAAATATCTCGAACGAAAACGATTATCCTGGCCAAACGTCTCGGAGAAGGCGTAGCTCTATCCGTTATTCTGTAGCCGGAAGCGAGGATATGGATATAACTGCAGTTATCCCTGGAGGGATGGCCGCTAGAGGGACAGCCATTCTTGATGAAGAGTTTGATTACGAAGAAGATGAGGACTATGAAGACGCGGATATGGATGTGACTGAAGCGATACGTGGAGACTTTGCCCGAAAGCACTCTCTTTCAATTGCTGGCCGTCGACCTCTTTCTCAGCTGCAGTCACCTTCGCAGCAGCAATTCAACGAAGCAGACGAAACGCGTTCGGATAATGCAAATGAATCCTTTCAGTCAGAAGCGACATCTGAGCAATCCGAACAGTCGATGGCAATGGAATTTACGATACCTCTCGGACAGTCGCTAAAGCCAGCAGAGAAAGATGAAGCTTGGCTTGCACTCAAACAGATGACACATTCAGGCAATAATCCTTCTGAACCCGAGCTCAGTTCAGAGGATGAAATGACACAGGAAGGGGATATGAACTTGGACGATGCTATGGAACGATTAAGACGTGCCCGCGATTCTTTGCCAGCCTCTCAAAAAGCAGAGCAACAAGCAAGTCATGGTCAAGATGATACATTTACCAGTACAGAAGATAGTTTGGACATGGACGACAATCCGGAAGAAGGGAACAAAACATTAAATCTCAGTGTAGTCATGGGCCGAGCTAGCCTTGCTCGCAATTCACGTATAAGTTTAGGATACCAAGACTCTAATATGGACGAATCCGAAATTTATGGCGATATTGTAGCGCCAGTTTCGCGTGATTCTCTTGTTCCTCAGTCCTCCTCATCCTCTTCTGAAAACGTCACCGGAAAACTCACATTATCGTCTGTATTCCAACCACCGCGCCAGGACCCCAAACCAAAACCTTCAATTGAGATCTCCGCACCATCAGCGAAGCCCTCCGTCCCATTTTCTTTCACTCCTAGAGCCCCTTCTCCTACCAAGTCAAGTGATGCCTCGAAACTGAAGCCTAAACCCACATTTTCAGCCGCTTTCGCCCCTCCTGTCGCTAGAAAGTCACCCAAAAAGGTAGCAACTTCACCAAGCCCAGCCGTTAAGCGAACGCGTTCTTCTCCACAGGATGAGAATGATATTTATGAGTGTGACCAACCCAGCCCAGCCAAACGACAAGCCTTGACAAAAGACCTTTCTACCGTCACTTCTCAATCGAGCAAAAATTCTTCGAGTTTGCCTTCATCATCTGCTACTGAAGCTGACTCTTCCCAATTGCTTTCGCCTATCAAGAAAGGATCATTCTCGACATCGACCGCCGCAGCTGAGCCACCATCTCGTCCATCTACTGCACTGAGGAGACCCTCTGGATATTTTGCTAAAAGAAAGAGTTTGGCTGTTGGGTTCGAGCAGTCCTCAACGACCAAAGATTTCTTGAACACTGGTAACTCGTCGCAAAATAGCTCTACACATGCCCGAGCGAGTATGGGCTCGGCACCTCCTGATGCTTGGACGCGATTCAACAGGGAAGTTGGATTTGACGCTGCTAAAGTCGTAGGAACGTCAAACGTGGTATCTATAGACAGGATTGCAGAAGCAGGTGATGTTAGGCAGGAAGACGTGGAGCAGCCTAATACCACACATTCCGCCCAGAGTTCTCCAGGGTCCATCCAATCCACTGCAGTGATTGAGTCCAGAGATCCCTCACCAGAAATACAGAACAACCCAGCTCTCGTGGTACCTAACATGGAAACCCAATTTCCGATACCGAAAATGCAAATTGATAGAGACTCTACGCAACACTGGCGCGAAGGTGTTGAACAGACAGAATATGAAGAGGAGAACGAAGAAGTGGTAGGATATACTACTGATATATGTCTCTGAGTTTACTGACAATCTTCGTGCTAGCCCTCAATATCTGTTACACAGTTTTTTGCAATGACTGGAGTCAAATTCATGGACGAATTGACTGCTCCCAGACGATCAATGCATCCTTCACAACAACCAATTCGACAACCTCGAAATACCACAGAAATTCCATTGGCCGAGTATTTTACTGCGATGGCTATTGATATTCCTCAGCTTGATCTCTATTCGAGAGTGTCAAAGGATTTAGAAGGTTGGATGGAAAAAAGCAAAGCAGTATTCGCGCAGACTGAAGAGGAAGCCGCCAAAGTTACACCGGAGCTTTTTGTAGAGTATGCCAGGGCAGATGAAGAGGGCCAAGCGGAACTTCTCGTGGGTAAAATATTCGACGTTACCAGCCAAACACTGATGTTTTTTTTTCAAAGCAACAACTTAATCTTATACGGACACATACGCGCTTCTTAGCGAGATCGGATTGGTACGACTGGAAACTACAATGGGTTGAAGGCCTGAGAATGACGGCAGAGAGTGCCTTCACTTCGCTGGAAAATGTAAATGTTATTTATGGCTCCTTCGGTATCTTATTGAACTAAAATTTCCTAGGACGCCCGAGCGTTAGAAGGACCCAAGAAAGTCATTACCAGTATTATTCCTGCTTTAGAGAAGGAATACGAAGACATTATGCGTGAACTGGAAAAGGAGCAGACTGAAGTGGCCGAAATTGAAGATTGCGATCAAGATTACCTTAACGAACTCAAGGCTACAATAGCAGAGCAAAAGTAAGCCCCCTTTGATTAAAACAAACTATCGGGATCTAATTAGTTTAGCATCGAAATTGAGTCACTAAAGGCAGAACTTGCTGAAGGGAATGATCAGGTCAGATGGCTTCAGGAACGCCTGGAGGAAATCGATACCCAGACACAGGAAGCCAAGCAAACGATTAGCACTGCAGAGCGAGTGTTGCGGATGAAGCAAACGTCGACTCGTGCGGAGGTATTTAGGCTCAAAGGTAATTTACCCAATGCTATCCTTTTGACAAGACCCTCATTGTTTTCTTTCACAAGGCGAACTAGAAGCCCTAGAAGACCTCCATAGGTGTCGCATCACTAAAGTGAACTCGAACTTGTTTGAATACGTGTATTCATCTCTTTTTCAAGTCTCAATACCTTGCAAAAATTTTGTTCCGATTGTCAAGAAAGTGACAATCACTCGACACGGAAAGCCAGAGACAAGATACAAGGATGATTATCCTCAGCTCAGTTCCTTCCTCTTGAACTGTGCCAAACGGCTGATCGTGGAAGGCGACGATATGACCGTTCGCGAGGTAGGTGTCCGTCACCTTTCATCTGAACAAAACATATTAATTGTAGGTAGATTGTTCAACGACTGGCAGATTACTGGTCATCGTGTGCTCGACTACGTTTGCAGCTCACGCTTCTGAACGTCAAATTTCCCTTGGAGATCTCTGTTCAACATGGAGACTCTACACCACCACAGTTCAAAGCTTCTGTCATGGTTATGTTCCCATCTGTGAAGGCCAAGGCTGTCGTCTCTTTTTTATTCTCATTTGACACTATTTCTCGATGGCCAATGGCTATTGACTCTCTGGATTGTGATGTTGAGGTCTCTTATGGCCCTATCGAGTATGCTTAACATCCTCCTCTGTATTCCAAGATATATAACTGATTTCTTGTTTTAGTCGTTCGGCGATACTCACTGCATTATCGTCACGACTCAGCCAGGCCTCGCCTATGGATAACTTCGCATGCTTACTCGACGCATGCATAGAAGCTCAGGACGTCTATCACTAATATTATTATAGTATTCATATTCATCCATCTTCTGTATGATATTACTACTTTTATGTATTTTCTTGCATTGGAACAATTTCATGGCTTTCAAATCATTATAATTGTTATCATCAACATCCACATTTACAGATAGTTACGATGGACTTAAATAAGGTATGTGAATGACACATGTTGCCAATGTGTCTAAAAGTCTAGAAATACAAAAATCGGAAGTAACAAGAAACGATCCACATGTTGAAATCTGATCAATTCAAAACAAAACAAAAAAAGTTAAATCGCAGAAACAAAAAAAAAGTCATCAAAAAGCGTAACACATCTGGTCAAGTTGTGCTAAAAGAACCGATAGTAACGCCTTATCCCCCTGTAACAGGCTCAATTCCATGTCGCAAGCTTCATGGAATGTTTCCCAGCTAGAAGATGCCAGCCGTGCCGAAGTCAATGCTTCCTGCTTCAGCTGCTCTGCCTTGATAGTAAATCCAGTGGCAATACGGGCATCTTCCTGACAACGAGCGACCGCCTCAGCAACTGCTTCATCTCGCAATCTTTGAATTTGTTCCTCAAGAAAAGCTACTGGAGGATTCTGCTCCTCGCTTGCCCGCCATTGAGTTTCCATGTATTGCATTTGCATTCGCATTTCCTCGATTTGTAAGTTATGCGCTTGTTGGATATGGTGGAACTCTTCTTCCATAGCTTGAATCTGAAACAGGCGTTCTTTTGCCGTATTTTCGGCAGCAGCCAATTGTAGGCGTAGAAGTGTTAAAGTCGAAGCATCCATGGCAGCTGTGTCTGGGGATAAATTGAATCGGCTTTGTGCGAGACTTTGGTGTATCGCCGGAGAGGGAGTCACCTCCGGAAGCAAGACTTGTGAAATCGATCCATATCCGCCAGGAGAATCAATTGCGCTCAAACAAGGACTTTCAGGCATGTCAATATGGGAGCTTAAGCTTGGGGAGGCCGCTCCAGAACGAAAGGGAGCAGGTATTTCCGAGAGCATACGTCCGAATTCATCCTCTCCTAATGACACAGATTGCTCATTTGCAAGTTGTTCCCATGACATGATTGACCCGCGCATCGCGCGTTGACTGGCTGTTTCGCGCGGTGGAGGTCTAAGATGCCCTGATGTCTTCTCCCCAGCGTCAGGTGGGAGAGGAGATGAATATGACATGTTGCCTCGAGAAGGGAGGTTGACCCTAGTAGGCGTTTGTGGTACGAGACGTTGCCGACTAGTTGTTATTTTGGGCATGGCAGGTGTTGGTGCAGTAATGGCCGCAACAGGAGCAAGGAGCAAGGCAACATCGTCAGCGTCGCTATCTTCGTCTTCGCTATTGCCCTCTGAGATGTGGGACATGTTGCTGGATTGTGCAGATAAACTAGAGGATGCAGGGGTAGGTGCCTTGACATTTTTTCTCGTACGTTGGGCAAGTGGCGAAGGCGAATCTCTACTTGGTGGATTATGAACATTTGTTGAACCACTAGTCAGTTTGGCTTTATCTTGTGCAGAACGCGATAATCCAAGTTTGGCCTTGAGGCCTGTAGCTTTAGGCGTTGACCCTTTCGGAGTGGATGACTTGGGAAGAATAGACGAAGTAGCAACTGGAGGTGCTAAGAGAGATGATGAACTAGAGGATGGTGGCCTAGAAATAGTGGTGGTAGCTTGAGTAGTTTTGACGATCTTGGCGGGTCTCGAAGGAGAACCCTTGGCAGACCCTGGGGTAGCTAGCTTGGTTTTAGATGGAGTCGCTGGAGGCGTAGCATTGACAGAGTTCGTGAGGTTCGTTTTCAGTGCAGCTCTTTGGGGAAGAGGACTGATTGGGCGTGAGGTCTTTTCTGCTGGAGAGACGGATGGCGTCGGTTTCAACTGTTCCTTCTTTTCATCGTCCGACGCGCTGAATCGACGACGGGTGCCAGCCCTTGTCGGAGAAGGTGGTTTTACAATTTCGGTAACGGCAGATTTTGGTCGATACTTTGGCAACGCAGAGGCGCCATTGATATTCCGGGGACGGAGAGTGGAGGTGCGTGTAATAGGTGCTATCGGCTGTGGGGTGGCACTTTCGCTAGGTTTAGGAGATGGCTCCTCTGGAGATGCGCGTTGGTTAGATGTAGAGACTCGCCTTCGAGAAATTGGCTTGGAGTCTGGGGTTGATGTTCTCTTTGAATTCTGTGAGGATGGTCTTGCGTCGCCCATGGATGCACGAGGAGCCGGTGGTAATGAGACGAGGGAGCTGTTACGTCTTGAAGTATCTTTAATCTTCTTAGCGTTTTTACTAGCCTCCCTCCCATCCTTGCTTATTGCATCTGCAAAAGCTTTACCAACAGATGCTAGATTGAGAGACTGCCGAATGGAGCTTCTTGTGACCGGCTTCGACTTTGGACTTGTGTTTGATTTAGAATCGTCAGGCATTTCAAGACAAATATATAGGGTTTTGATAGATATGAGATGAAAAAGAAAGGGGCACGTCGCCGTCGATGAAAAACGCGTCGTTACCTACAAAGTAGTACGGTAACCGAAATTGTGGTGGTGGAATCCAAGTTCAAAGCCACTCCTTCCTTTTCCAGCCTCAACCGATCCCGACTCCGTTTGTCCCTATTTGCTCATCACCACATAAATCGACCAACCCCTTCTCGGGGAAGGTACAAAAAAACACCCATTGTAACAGCGTTAATAGCTATATACCATGCTCCTTCCAAGATCATTCCCCATTCTGGTGTATCGCTCATTTGTGAGCGAAGTAGTATGTAAGGGATCAAAAAATATCGTGGCTCCAGTAAAGGGGTTGGCAGAAGGGTTGGGATTACACAAACAGGTAACACCAAAGACTGCATCAGTGTTTGCTCACGGCCTACAAAATGTTTTAATTGATTGGCTAAATGAGTATATGCTTTGACCCACCGATCCGCAAGAACCATGCCCATCCACATGCCAGATAAATAGGAGCCAACAGAAAAGGGACCAAAGGATGCAGCATAAAGATTCTACGCCACACATAAAACGTGTAGTGTCTGTTATCGGAAAGCAGGAAGGGGTGATGAATCCTTGAAACGAAATATGAATAAACCGCAATCCAATTGTTGATACAAAACAGAACAGACGTGAATAACTTAATGGTCACAGAGAAGATGGCACAAAGAACCATCGTAATTAAAGTACGTCTATACACACCATCGGTCAGCATTGTAATGAGAAGCTATAACACACAAACATTTTGCTGCCAAACATGCGTGCCCGCAGGCTTGAGAACAACTCCATTGGACCCCCTGGGCCAGAAATGAGAGTCGGCCATCCAAAGAATGTAGCGGCTGTAACAAAATAATATAATTGGGGTATATGAAAAGAGGGTATGTGATTCGATTTATCACCTAACAAACAAGCTTAAACCAAAAGAAAACGAAAAGCCTAATAACGTACCCAATACGATCCCACCATTCCAGACGACGAAGGCGCCAAAGATGGCAAGAACGAACGTGTAGGGGATGAATGCAAACAGGATGTCCGGCAAGACCTTAGGCACAGTCGTGACCAACTGTAACAGGTCTCCTGGATATTATGCAAAATTAATATGAAAGGAAGCAACAGGCCTCTTGCCTACATACCGGGGCCAGCTTCAAGGGCAGGTGGATCATGTAATTTGGCTAATGCAGGTTTGCCAGAAATTGGTCTTCTGAACCGTAAATACATAAGCTGGCTTGAAGCATATGCATATAGCACCCATATAATGTTTGTCTGTCGGAAGGTGCAGCTCACAGCACCTAGCTACTGATCGTCAGGCTCTCAAACGCCATAATGAAAACTTGGGAAACACACCAAGGCTGCCAGCCAATGTTTATTTTCGAACGCTGCCACAACAGTACATACAACGAGGAGAAGGCTTGGAACTTCCGTGTAATACAAAAAGCCAAAGAACCACGCTATCGGAAATGTCGCAATTACAACGGCTTCCGGAAGGGGTGACAGTATGGAAGCTGGCGGTCTTTCGCGCTTGTGATAACTGACCAGACGCGTTAACGCGAGTGGTAGGGCCATCAGAGTCAGCAGGGGAGTAAGCCTCAACATGGAGATATTGCATTTGAATAGAAACACCCGTTTCATGAACACGGAGACCAGGTATCTGCAGAAGTGTAAACTGCTGTTTTCCAAATGTAAGAAGCACCGAATGTGACTAACTTACAGTCCAGGTGGAGTGGTAATCTTAGGGTCCCATGAGGAGAATTCCCCGCGACAGTACGCCTGAGCCTGTGGAATATGGAAAGGCTCGTCCTTGAGGTAACCAGCAAGTCAATGAATAGGCGTTGCACGAGTACAAGTCACAGAAATAATTGCACCATGTAAGGCTCATCGACGATCGTGTTCATTTCTTTCAGTACAGTGACACATATTGTGCAAAATATGGCATAAAGCGGCGACATGCCTCTTTATAAAACGAGTATATGAGAAGAAATCGTTTTAACGGAGAATGTGAAGATTGATCGTTGAAGGTTTGGTCATGACGTCGGAGCCTACCGAGGTTTACGTTTAGAACTAGTAGTCAATGGGCCGGGCCGCCTCCCTTACACTCAGATAAAACCCTGTGATAAAAGACGACCTTTTTTTTTCTCTCGCTTCTTTGTAAAATGGGTAATCGGCCATGAGACATAGTCCGCAAACACTTTAAATCTGAACGAAGCGCACTAAAACACCAAATTTTCATTGAACTTGCATGGGGTTTGCGAATAACCATCAGAATGTTGAATATGACATTCAACCACACCGTACGTTGTACGCTTTTTGATACATATTAATACACTAAACAGATTACAATGAAAGGTCAAGGCCATCGAGAGCTGGAATGGGACGTTCTGCTTGGGGTGTGATGCGAGCACCGTGACGCGCTTCACCGCTCTCCTTGAAGTCGATAATGGCAGACTGAAGAAAAATTGTAAGAAGAAACCGCTGTACACTCGAGATTCTGACATACATGAGCGGTAATCCTGTTATCCCACAGCACAACTGTGTTAGGCCGCCACCTGATGCGAACCTGATTATCGGGACTCCTGTCGATGTGATCATATAGGAAGTTCAAGATAGCAGCTACGGACAACGCATTGGTAATAAGACTCTCAGTCAAAGGTATCTCGACACGGACCTGATTCTTCGCGCTTGAGGCCAATGATGCGTCGGGTAAATTGTCGGTTGACGTAGAGAGCTTCCTCTCCAGTCACTGGGTGCTTCCTAATCACAGGATGTATATGCTCGACGGGCTCACGACGGACAGTGCCACCTCGGCGGCCTCCACGAGAAAATTCTGCTTGCTCGAAACCCGAGTGGAGTGCTTTTAGCGTGCGCAAGAAAGCGACAAATTGAGGAGACAGTTTCTTCAATGTAGACACCTGCGAAGTAAAAAGGGTATCACCTCCGCTTTTCGGCTGTGCAAGAAGGAAAAATGTTGTTAAACCGGGAGGTTGCAGCTCATATGAAACGTCTGAGTGCCAAACTGTGGGTGTAACAGCATCGTCATATTCAAAGTTGAAGGATTTCTTTAAATCTCTGGCGCGCATTCCATATCAGACTCTGGATATTCTTAACTTGCACGCTCATACCTGTAGACCAAATGAATCTCTGGAAAACCTTCTGGATGTCCCGAGGTGGGATGAATATGCAAACTAGGTGAATGTAAGTAACCCAAGTGCTTTGTACTGGACAGGCTTTAGCCTCACCGTCCGAAATGACTCCCCCATTCACGATAAAATTCGGGACCCCGATCAATGAAATCCTCTTGATCACGGAAAACCATGAGGCCCCTTCGCGCTACCTATTTTTACCTCGCATTAGAAAACGGAACTTGTACCGAGAGGGCTGACAAACCTCTAAAGCCACTTGATCCCTGCCTGCACTATCCAGCTCTGCAAGGTTCACACCAACGACTTCAGTCCCGAGATGTGGAGTCAGCTCGTCCACGCTACTCGCGCTATCTAGGAATGAACGGGGGTTTGGGTGCGATAGAGCACGATGACCAGGATCTACGTGCTCAAAAGGTGTAAGAGGTGGGTAACGATCAGCAGAAAAATGGGGGAGAAGATGTGCATATTTGTATGGCGGCTCCTCCCCTTTATTCTCTTCCTGAGGCCGCAACTTGAGAGTAGCTACACCGTGTCCTTGTTCAGCTTCAGTCACTGAGGCAATGATGGTAGTCATTTTGAAGTTATAGATGAATATACTCAACGAGATATAAGGGTAATGCCATGTCTTTGAGTTATATACCTACAGTTTAAGGCATTTTTCGTCATCTGGGCTTCGAAAAACGCAATCCTGTCGTATACTGAGAATACAGCTGAAAATAATGCCCCGTTTCGGCTTGTCATGCGCAAGACTCCAAAAATCTCCAATTATATGCACGTTAAAGTTCCACGGACCGCTCTCAGCCCTGCATGCACTCCTAATGTTCAGTCAGTACGGTGTAATGCAATGTTGCGAAGGACCTTTTTTCAAATGTTCATTCCGAGCAATTCACTTCTTATTCATAGCAAAATTCGCCAGGAGCCAATGAACCATAATCACAAATCAAGTGGCATAACAAGCTGGTTGCGGGGACGTATATCAACAGATTGCTCTCAAAAGTTCATCAAATGTATGCTTATGGAAGGAAAAACAAATTCTATTGCACCTATTCTGATGTGATTTTAAAGTTGAATATGGTCATTGGTGAGTGCCAAAATACACTTGAAGCCAGAGTCAGTCTGCTCGAGCTGGCTCGAGCGCTCAAGAGTTTTAAATTTTAATCAACGACAGCGAGAGTCAAACTCCCGAAAGCTATCACTGCTGCAAGGTGCTTCCTTAACCATTATTAAACAGACAGTTGGCAGTTAGATACCTGGATGAAGGTAGGAGTATCAGAACTGGAACTTTAAGAACGACGCAATTGCAATTGCAAGCACTGAACGATGAATGTCTTATCTTATCTTATCTCCGGCCACAAAACGGTTTTGTGGCACTTTAGTACGGCATAAATTTAGATTAGATGGGCTTTAGCATAATAGCATCCGACGATCATGATCGTGCCAGATCGTGCCCTGTGAGTCGTTTGTGTGCCAGTGCTCAGCGCTTCAGCGCCTATCATAGATGACATGTTACTGTGAATGGAAATTTAAAAAAGCGAACAGGTAGCATAAAGTTGACCTGTCTCGATAACAATATAAATACGCTGAATTAACCCAAAAGCTGTGATTCAAAGCTTTTGGACCTTGTGATACTTGAGTTAGCGAACTTCATCGGAGGCCCGAGCAAATTCGAAAAAAGAGACATATAGAAGGAGCAATCAAACAAGATGTGAGGACAAGGAAATGAAACATCAATGTCAGTCAATGTTATAAGAGCACGAGAAAACCACGCATTTTATGTGATCGACTGATCTGCTGTAATGTACGGAGTCAAAAACATCAAATTGAGGTATGTAATTCCAGCACGTATATTTTCGTTTCAATGCGAAACTGAATGCCAGTCAGAAATCCAAAGTAACTGGAGTATGGGTTGGAAGTGATATCAAAAGTTAGATTTTCCAAAAAAGCAGTAAAATCAAGTCGGAGGCCATAAATACATTTTGGGTGGTCAGAATTAATGAAAGTAATCGTTAGTGACACTTATACAGCCATGTACCGACGCCCTTTCGCAATACTACCAACACCCCTGCAAAAATTTATCTCAAGGCCAACGATTGTGAATGCTTAGCTTTAGTTGCGTAAATACGCCGTCCATATGATACAAACCGCATCTCGGATGTACCTGTTACAGTACGAGTCACTGAACAAAACAGATATCTACTGGGAGTGAAAAGACAAGTTCTAGCTCGCTAGTTGTAGTAAGATTTGCACTCCGCATTGTTCAAGGCATCTAGGTAGCAGTAATGTATAATAAGGTGAAAGTTGATAAAGCCGAGCGCGGATCTAACAAAAGACGTAGGGAAGAGAGATAATAGGTAGAGACGTCAGGGCATGATATCTAGTGGCCAACTGCCATAAGATCTGAATTCATAAAGCTTGGTAGAAAGTATACGTAGGATGTGGGAAGATGATCGGATATGTGGTGATGGCGAAGAACAAAAAGAAAAGGGGAACACCTGACCAAACGCGTCCCGAAATGGAACCACTCCCGGACTCGCGCGCTCGAACACAATAGCGTCGGGAACCGCTTCTCCTTCACTTATCTCACATAGATCTCCTCTTTCTCTCTATCGTCTGTCTTTCCAACTGTTTCTACCTCTCTCTCTGCGTCTTTCTAGGTCGATTATAGGTATTTACTGCCAAAACTGTACTTCATTCAGCCACCCATTAGTTTTCCTGGTCAAAGGAGTATCGCGAGGGACCATGGGAATCAATTAAAGTTCAAAATATCCGAGGCGGAACCAATCTCATTGGTTCTAATTGTCTAATTGTTCGGGCAATCTGGGTCCTGTCTTCCATCGCTAGACTGGGTTCTGTCAGGAAATGTAATCTTATGGCCTCTCTCATGCGCCTCAACCCGCCGTGCCCTCATAAGCCCGCACTGTTTTTAAAATTCACTACCCCGCCATCCTCCCCTTGCGGTACCCCCTCCCTTCTTTCTTCTGCCAACTTTTCCTCCGTACCATATTGACACCATGGACGCCTACAAACTGGAGGAAGGCACACATTATTCTTCTGCAGCTGAGCGGGTCGATACCTCTAGCTTGCGCATCCGCCCTGCGCCCGATGTCCCACAGGATATCTTTGATGACGATCTTCAGTCCAAGTTTATCCAGGAGCATTTGAACGATCCTAACTTCGATCTCCATAAGAATTACCCCCCTTCGTTTGTATCTGACAACGAGCACGGCCCTACTCCTCCCTACGAACGAGACTCGAAGAAGCTCGACTACTCCGATGCTGATTCTCACTACTCAACGTCGAGAGCGGAATCTAGGGTGTCAACGGCAATTGAATTCGATGAGTACGTATTTATGTTGTCTATTCATTATATTTGCATACTAACCTCTACCGCAGTGAATCACCATATCCAGAAGTTCGAGCAGCTGTGGCCAGTGTTGATGATCCTACCATGCCCGTTAATACCTTCCGGATGTGGTTCTTGGGTATCCTTTTATCGCTTTTGACTTCTGGCTTCAACCAAATCTTTTCTATGAGATGTGAGTGCTTTCTCTTTGCGACAGGCTTATGGCAGTTGACAATTTCATAGATCCTTCCGTCTACATCACAGGAATCGTTGCACAGCTTGTATCTCTTCCTTTGGGACGCGGTCTTGCAGCTATCCTTCCGACCACCGTCTTCAATACCTTTGGCTACAAGTGGTCACTCAACCCAGGACCATTCACCATCAAGGAGCACGTTTGTATCACTGTCATGGCCAATGTTGTATGGGGAGGCGCCTACTCCACCGAAGTAGTCCTCAGTCAGCGGGTCTTCTATGGCCAAAAAACTCCCATGAGCTATCAGATTCTCCTCGCTCTCGGGTCACAAATCATTGGATTCTCTTTGGGTGGTCTTCTTCGCCAGTTTGTTGTATGGCCTTCGAGCATGATCTGGCCTGGTGCTTTGGTCAACTCCGCCTTGTTCAACACGCTTCATAAAAATTACGGAAAGCGTGATCGCGGCCACATCACCCGCGAACGTTTCTTCGTCATTGCCATGATTTGCAGCTTCATTTGGTACTGGATTCCCGGATTCCTGTTTACCGCCCTCAGCATGTTTAACTGGGTTTGCTGGATTGCACCCAACAACATTGTTGTCAATGCGTTATTTGGTACCAACACCGGTTTGGGTATGAGTATGCTCAGTTTTGACTGGTCAATGATCGCTTTCATTGGTAGTCCTCTCGTCACACCCGTGAGTTCCTGCTTCTGTTCGCTTACTTTTACATTTTCTCAATAAAATACTCAGTGGTGGTCTCAAATGAACACTGGTGTTGCATTTATTATCATGTTTTGGTTTATCGCTCCAATCCTTTACTGTAAGTCGCCCTTTTGCCTCTCTGTCAATCTTTAATTTTAATCTCATTCGCATTAATTAGTTACCAACGTTTGGAACTCAGCATTCTTCCCAATATCCGCCCCAGTAACTTTCGACAACACTGGAGCACCGTATCAAGCTATTCAGATCATTACCGACGGTGTCTTTGATCTCGCAAAATATCAAGCTTATTCACCTGTCTTCTTGACAACCACACTGGCTTTGGCGTACGGTATCGCATTTGCCGCTTTCCCCGCTGTCTTTGTTCACACTTTCCGTACGTCTTACCCTTATTAAGATATGTCTGAACTCATTTCATTCTTTTAGTATGGTTCCGCAAGGATATCGTGCGACGATTCCGAAGCTCTTTGAAAGACGAGCGAGACGTCCACTCGCGCCTTATGTTGGCGTATCGCGAGGTTCCTGCCTGGTGGTATGGTCTCGTCGGTATAATAGCCTTCGCCTTTTTCTGCACCGCCATCGAGATTGTTCCCACTCAATTGCCAATCTGGGCTGCAGTTGTCGGTATCATCCTTGCTTCGATCCTCGCCATCCCTCTCGCCATGCTCCAAGCCATCACCAACCAACAAGTTCCGACCCAGGTCATGCACGAACTCATCGCTGGTTATATGCTTCCCGGAAAACCTATTGCGAATATCATCTTCAAGACCATTGCTTTCATTACTTCCAATCAAGCCGTTAACTTTGCTGGCGACCTTAAACTTGGACATTACATGAAGATCCCCCCTAGAATCATGTTTATGATTCAGGTTGTCGCGTCCATCGTGGCGTGCATCTGGGTTACTCTCATTCAAGACTGGATGTTGAACAACGTCGAAGATATTTGCACTCCCGGTCAAAAACAGGGATTCCGCTGCCCGGGTTCGACGACCTTCTATAGCGCCTCTGTCATCTGGGGCGCCGTTGGTCCTCGTCGTCTCTTCAGCCCAGGCGCGCCTTACTCTGGCCTGCTCTGGTTCTTCCCTGTCGGTATCCTTGCACCCATCCCATTCTACTTCCTCGCTCGCCGCTTCCCCTTGTCGTTTTACCGATATGTCAATATCCCCGTCTTCTTTGCTGGTCTCGCTGCCATGCCTCCCGCTTCCGGAATTAATTATGCATCCTGGGTGCTTGCCGGCTTTATCTTCAACTACGTTATCCGCCGCTTCCATTTCAGGTGGTGGATGCGCTATAACTACATTCTTTCTGCCGCTCTTGACGCAGGGGCCGTATTTGCGATGGTCGTTTTGTTTTTCGCATTTGGTCTCCCAAAGACAGGCGGAATTGAACTCAACTGGTGGGGAAATACGTGAGTTTCTGTTTTTTTCCTCTTGAAAGCTTGAAGCTAACTTAATTTCGCAGTGTATGGCAAAATACCGCAGATGCCAATGGTATTCCTTTCAAAGCGATGCCCGACTCTGGCTTCGTCGGTCCTTCGACATGGTCCTAGAATCTTTACCCTTTTCATTTCGGTTTGACAAGATGACTTTTCACGCATACCCAGTGTATCATTTACTGTAATTCATATGTATGAATTCTGCGCCCTTCATTCTTCTTTGTTATAACTATTATTTACTTCACATTCACATCACATCATTTTGGGCGTTACCCCCCGTGCATTTTACACAACCATTTCATGTATCTCCAACGACTGCAATGACAATACCATGATTCACACATTGTATATCTCACTTTAAACATTGTGCAGATTCAAAAACAAGTTGACACATCGTCAGGTCAAATGACGGTTTGTTTTCGCGGTAAGCGCACGGAACACAGTATATGTATATTTAATTGTATGTAGAAGAAACGCAGGAATAAAAAAAGTAAACCACACGATGTTACAAACGTCAAAACGACGAAAAATATTTAGCTGGCAGGCAAGCCCCAGGTCCTCACTTCTCTACCTGTCACCCCCCATATTTCTTTACTGTAGGGCCCAAAGGCGAGGTTTGTAATCTCTCCCCCTTCCTCAAGAGTGAGGAGATCGTTCCATGTTTTATGGGCAAATATTCTGGCACCTTGATTAGTTGCAACTCCAAGGAATTGTCCACTGAGATCGCATGCGACATGATTGACTTTGCAGTCGTCACCAAGAGGGATGCTCTTGGCCAGTGTTTGGTAACGAAGATCCCAAACTGCAACGGAGGAGAGAGAGTCGGGGGCTAGTAGATGATAGCCATTTTGGGAGAAAGCAAGGGTGTGTACAGTGAACGGCGAAGAGTCGGTGGGTGTCAAAACGGCAGCAATGGAACCACTTCGTATATCATAAATTTGAATCGTTGACGTAGGGGTACCCAATGCAATCAAAGTTCCATCCGGATGTATACCGAGAGAGGTGAATGGGTCATCGAATGGAGTAGACCGGAAGACTTGAGTGAAAGTGTTTAAATCGTGAAGCGAATACGTCTTATCAGTCGAAGAGAGAGCGAACAAGGTCGAAGTTGGGTGGACAGCCAAGCCAGTCAGTTCGCCCTTGTGAGTACGGACCGTCAATTTAGGGAGATATTCGCCGGAGCTGGTATCGTGGGCCCAAACTTTGGCAATTTTATCTGCACCAGCCGAAAGTAAAAGCGTATTTTCGCCCTCCTGTTCACGGAAAGCAACATGATTGACCTTTTTTGTGTGTCCTTTGAGGGAAGCCAATACTTTATCGGTGTTTTGATCGTACAGTTGGACAATTTTGTCGTTACCACCAGTCAAAAATTGCGAGGGGTTGGTTTGTGAAATAGCCAAGGAGGTGATGCCAGCGGGAGACGCCGAATGGAGAGAAGGGACAGTATGAGTGGCAACATAGGTTTTCACGTCTGCAGAAGCCGCAAATCCTGGAGGGGGGGCATTCTTTCGCTGCTTACGCGAAGCACTTAACTTTTGATGTACTTCATCGATTTTTGCAACAACACTGGCAGGAAGACCTGCATCTTCAACCATTTCTACATCTTCAGTAGGCGCCGAAGCCGTAGGCGCAATTCCCATTGAAGCTGAGACGTTAGCAAGAGCCCTAAAGGACGAAGTACATTAGTTTCGATGGTCGGCGGAAACCCAAAAAGGCGTACTCTCGTGCTGCGTCGCGCTCTCGAATGAGACGTGCGATCACACGGCTTGCGGCATCCTGTGAGTAAAGTGCGTAACTTAGTTCCTGCCGAGTTGCGTTGTATTTCTGCTCCAGGTTATACATGGACAAAGCCACTGCATCCCATTCGTTTGAAAGTAGCTGAAGGAGGGCTGGGATCGATGTATGTGTTGGGGGACGAGGTGCTGCAGAGTTGGGAGCTGCAGATTGCATCCCAACTTAAGAAAGATACAAATAAATAAAGTAGAAAACGACGTACAAGCTTTAACCTCAATGAGGTCTGCCTCCTCTAACTTTTCCCCCGTTATTGGGTCAGTTCCATTCTCGTTGATGTATTTTGTGATGAGGCGCTTCTCGTATAGATGCCCAGAGGTTTTGGAGATGACAGGTGTCTGGGGAGGCTCTCCAGATATCGCGCAGAACATGGCAAGGCAAAAGGGAAGGTTCGAAATGTAAGGTAAGAGGCAGAAGGATGAATGAGTATTTTTGTTTAACGCGCAATTGCAACTTGTTGTCGCTTGTTTACGTCCAGTTACAACATATCCCTTGCGTGTCGATTATCATGTCCGAGAAACAGCAAAAGCTCGTATATTCTATTATCGAGTTTCTTAACCAGTCTATTCAAGATGGAACCGTCAAGGCAGATGATCAGGAGAGTCTTGAGGTTGCTAGTACGTTTTATGATTAAAATCCAGGTTAGGCAAGACTGATTCCATCTTGCCGTAGTCCAATGTATCGGAGAGGCATTTGGAGTAGATCCTTCCAACCAGGAGCAAGTTCAAAAACTGTCTGTGAAACCGGCTACTCTTCAGAGTATATTTGATGTATATATCAAAACTCGCGATAAGGTTTCCTCTGCTCAGTCGTCGTCGCCTGCGTCCGCGTCCACTTCCAAACCTAATGTCCCTTCAGCTGAAGATAAAGCACAGGCCGAGAAATGCAAGCAAACAGGCAACGCGCAGATGTCCAGCAAGGAGTACGATGCTGCTATCGAATCGTACAACAAAGCTGTTGCACTTGATCCTACCAACCCCGTCTATTATTCCAACAGAGCCGCCGCGCACTCGAGCAAAGGCGATCATCTCGCCGCAGTCGGAGATGCTGAAAAAGCGATCTCTGTAGATTCCAAGTTCGTAAAGGCATACCATAGACTGGGGTGCGTGCTCAAACTTCCGTCCAACACTAGTGTCGTTGATCTCGTTTTTGGATATTATTCAGACATGCGCAATACTCTCTTGGTGATTTCAAAGCCGCTGCGAGTGCTTTTGAACGTGGCTTGAAACTAGAGCCTTCTAACGCAAGCTTGAAAACGGGCCTTCAGAACGCTCGAGCCCGCATAGACAGCGACAACAGCGACGATACGGTGTCTGGTACTCGATCAGGCGGAGCCTCAGGGGCTGGGGGTCCAGGACTAGGTGGAATGGCCGATATGTTAAGAAATCTGGGCGGTAGCGGCGGTCCTGGTGGGGGTGGAATGCCAGACCTTGCCAGCATGATGAACAACCCACAACTCATGGCCATGGCCCAACAGATGGCAGCAAATGGTGGGCTTGCCAGCCTCATGCAGAACCCAGGAGTCGCAAATATGGTATTTTGGGAGATAATTTCAGACAAACTTGGTCCCTGATTTGTCTCTGTCTAGATGAGCCGTGTACAATCAGGAAACATGCCCTCAATGGAGGAGATCATGGCAGATCCCAGCTTGCGGCAACTGTAAGTCATTAATAGAGAATTTGACATATGAAGTGATGCCCATTCATTTTCAAACAGAGCGGAGCAATTTGGTGCAGCTGCAGGTCGTAGATGATGGTTTAAGATGTTTAAATACCATTTGACATTCTGGGGTCATTGGCCTACATTGGTTTATAGTCATACAGTTTAATCACCAACAAACAATGTTACAGAAGTTTAAAAGGATAGAATGAATTTGAAGGAGAAAAAATATTAACTGATAGTAACAATACACGACTAAATGCAGCACAAAAAGAGAACGAGAATCAATGCGTTAGATCCCACAAGCGCGAAGAAAACAAAAACAAAAAAACAGGATACAAATGTAGACTATATCAAATAGTCATTGTAAATCCATCTGATGTCCGTTGTCTAGTGAAAACAGCATTAACAAACACATTTCCAAAAAGAAAATAATAATAAATGGTCAGTAGAAGAATTAATTCGCCACAGGTTCAGGTGGTGGCTTTGCGCGGAGTTTCTTAGCTTTGATAGGAATTTGGCGTTCCAAGGCTGGCGGAACAACTGCAAGTTGTGTGGGAATGTCAATAGGATGACCCTGTACAAGTGCTTTAAATGAATACATCGACATATTCACAAAAAAGTACGAACAAATTTGATATGGTAACGCAGACCGCTGGGTTGGCGATAGGCTTTGAAGCAGCCAGGTTGGGGGCACATATACTTGCGTTCCGGTTCCAAATCTTCTATTTCCCCCTCCAACGTGGAAGGTGTGTTGACATCCGGCGTCGAAGGCAGCTGTGCAGAAAACCTTGAAGACAATGCAGTGGCAAAATGAGCCGTGGATCTGTTAAGAAAAGAAAAAAAATATGAGCGAGGGAAGACAAGAAGCGGTAAAACTTACATTTGTAAATGGTATTGCAGCCCATTTATCGACTACATCAATAAAATGTCGTTTTCAGAAACATTCTTCTTTGCAATAAACGCAGTTTGCATACCTTCCAAGATTTTCCGCAGCCTGTTAGGGCGCATCTATACGGCTTCTCCGACGCATCCTCGTCTGGGTGTTGCTCTTTGCTGTGATCTAGGAGTTCCCCAGACGTAGCAAAACAGCTGGAACTGGTAGTTGCAGTATTGGGCCAACACTGAGGTCGTCCACAGGCATATGGCCGGATATTCGGGCTACAAGTAATGAGCTGAGTTAAATTTATCTAACGGGGCTATACAGAACACGTACTCGCTAGAAAGGGGCAACGTCGAAGAGAGCCGAGTGGTAACTTGGACCTTGATGATCGGTTTGTTTTTTCTCGATGTATTTTTCCTTGATCGGCGGATACCTGCCGACATCGAGGTCGTTCGAGGGCCGTCCGCTGGCGAAAATAGTAAAGAGTTTGAGGAAGGCTGTTCGGAGTTAGGCAGATCTAAGAGTGTCGCTGGAAGCGGACTTGAGGTAGGGGACAAAGAGGATGACAAAACATATGGAGTTGACGACGCTGATGATGTTTCTTCGTATAAAACTCCGCCATAGATGCTATGAGGAGAGTCGAACAACTTGGGAATATGAACGGGTTTGAAATTATAATGTTCTGGTCGCGAAAGTTCTGTAGGAATAGTGAAAGGCGAGGCAGTGTAGATATCACCGAATGTGAATTGAGGCAATTTGTTGTAGGATTCAATGTCATAGGTTATTTGGGACGCAGAATTTTCCGAAGGTAGCTGTGCAATAGAGCCTTGCGTGTAATCTTCCAATGACATAAGGATGTCGTTCATGTCGGGTATGGCATTGCATTGAGACAGAGGAGAAAGAGATGGCTGTCTTTCAGATTCATTAGGAATGTCGTATTGCACGAGTTCTGGAGTATTGACAGCACTAATAGGAGGCAGCGGAGCGTGCGGCCTTGGCGGATCAGATAGAGCGGTGAGAAGAGACGACGAAGAAAACTGAAACGGTGCGACTTTGGGATCAGGCTGTTGTACAACTTCCGGGCTGGGTTCACGGAATACAATATCCCCGCTACTTTCCCCATCTACAGGGAAAGTTGGATAGGCTTCAGGAGGATAATATGGCGGCCATTGTACGTGGGCAGGTGCTTCTTGGAACTGTGCAACGGGTAGTGGTTCCTCTACAATCACGGGGGTCTCGTGAGGGGTGATGGTATGCACGGGGCTCGTGCGTGAGCTCATGTGGTGGTTCGCCTTGGATGCCTTTTTACGTTCCAATAGGCGCCACCTACTTCTTGATGAGCGCTGGCGCTATGTGAAAAGTGGGGAAAATTCACCTGTTTCTGCAACCTAGGCCACTGCGCTGAAGTTCTTGACCAACTTTTCCCCATTTTCCGCCGATGCGATGATAGGTCTCCATGAGAAGTACGTCTTCCTCATGGGTCCATTGATCCTTCTTAAGTGAGGGATCAAGGGCTTCCCTGTAGCGTTTGGAGCAGGCGTCGTCAGTTCGGCCTGGAATTTGACGGGCTATGGCAGACCACTTTGGCCCATAGCTCTCGTGAAGATCCACCAGCATTTTATCTTCGTCAGGGGTCCAGGCGGTTTTCTTGACATTGGGCTGCAAAGAGTGAAGCCACCGCTAGAACGATTGCCGGATGAATATTGATTTCGTGTTCTGAAAGAATACAGCGGAATCACCTTCCTGCAGGCCTTGTTGGTTCGACCAGGTATTCCCTCTGCCACCTTTTTCCAGTTGTCGTTTTCACCATAGTGAGCAACGGCCTGCCGCAAGAGCTGATCTGTAAAAGAGATAAAACATCGAGCGTGATTAACTGGAAGAAAAGTAAAAAAAAACCTTCTTCTTCTGTCCAGGGCTTGCTGGTATTTCTTTCTGACATGGTGGACGAGTCACCGAATCATGCCAGAGGAAAGGTTGGGGCGCTGCTCACTCGGAACCAGGAAAGCAGCTGCACAGTGAGGCTGTATGATGGTCACGTTGTCACATAGCATGACTGACTTCTCTAATGTGACGTGACTGCTTGACAATAGGTTAACGCGATCAACTGGCAAACACCAAGTATAATGTCGCTTTCTATAGCATACTCCTCTGACGAGGAGGATGTAGGATCCATTTCCAAGGATGCTTTTGGCCTATCTTCTCTCCCAAGCGCAAAGAAGTTGCGCGTTGAGGAAGGACCGGCCCAGTCTGCCCCGAGGGATGCTGCCCCACATGTTCTAGCAGAGGTAAAGTGTTTGTGTTCGCTATCGCGTCAAGCATCTCGCTGATTGCAATATCAGGATCCTCTAAACATGACTTCTTTGGTTACTCGGCCGAGTGATACGCAAATGAATGTGAATATCCCATACAAGGATTTGACTCTTCCAATCCAAGGACCAGAGAATCCTTTTGGAGACAGAGGACGATTCATGAACCAAAATGCCCTTGCTGGACATGTGGAAGAGCAGTCCATGTCAGAGCATGCGTTTCGTGCCCAACATCTCACCCATTCCATTTTGGGCTACTCTGCCAATCCTTCCATTGATCCAAACGCGCCCGCTGTCTTGGGCTCCCTGGAAAACGCAAAAGCTAATAATTTTTCAACCATTGATACTCTTCGCGCTACAAGAGACCAAAAGCGAGAGCTCAAACGGAAAAGAAAGCAGAAAGGCGACTTGTCCGTCGTTGATGGTGAGGGCGCTTATGTTGGACCTTGGGCTACGTGGGAGGGAGAGGAGCCACAACAACATTTCCTGTCTGGATTGGAAGGCACTGGTGAAGATGATGATGAGGCGGAAGAGGAAGAAGAGCCAGAACCTCAATTTGTTGGCAAAAAGCCAAAGCCAAAACGCGGAGAAGGCCAAGAAACCTCTGTTTTCCATGGCAAATCTATGACAGATTACCAAGGCCGGACTTATATGTCACCGCCTGTTGCTGAAGCACCAAACCTGCTTCAGGAAGCTGGCTCACAGGATTGTTTCATTCCAAAAGTTTGCATACATACCTGGACTGGACATACCCAGGGAGTCTCAGTTATTCGCACTTTCCCCGAAACAGGACATCTATTATTGAGTGGATCTATGGACACAAAAATCAAAGTAGGCCCTTTTTAATGGCTTTTGAACAATTCATTTAATCACTCTATTAGCTTTGGGACGTCTATACCCACGGAAATTGTTTGAGAACATTCCATGGTCATACTAAAGCGGTCAAGGATGTTTCTTTTTCAAACGATGGGCGGCAATTTTTGTCATGTGGTTATGATCGCCAAATGAAACTGTGGGATACAGAAACTGGCCAGTGCTTGAAGCGGTTTAGCAATGGTAAAATACCATATGTTATCCGCTTTCACCCCGATGAAGATAAACAGAATATCTTCCTCGCCGGTATGTCCGACAAGAAAATCATTCAGGTGAGGTCTCCACATATATTTCAATGCGATTCCGGGCTTGACCCTCCTTTCTCAGTATGATATGAATTCAGGCGAAATAACACAAGAATACGACCAACATCTTGGACCTGTAAACACCATCACTTTTGTTGACGAAAATCGACGCTTTGTGACGACATCTGACGACAAAACGATCCGTGCATGGGATTTCGATATCCCAGTCGTCATCAAATATATTGCCGAACCTCACATGCATTCCATGCCAGCCGTCACTCTTCATCCATCGAGTATGCTCCTGTCTTCTGCAAAAGTCGCTACCGAGATATCAACTAATTCTATTTTCAGAGAAATATTTCGCCGCACAGTCTCTTGACAATCAGATACTGATTTACAGTACGGATAACTTCCGGCAGAATCGCAAGAAGCGTTTCGCTGGTCATTCAGTTGCTGGCTATGCGTGTCAGGTCGGATTCTCTCCGGATGGAAAATGGATCAGTAGTGGAGATGGCGAAGGCAATGTTGTATTTTGGGATTGGAAAACAGGGCGCATTAAATCCCGACTAAAAGCCCATTCCAAAGTTGTCATCGCCCATGAATGGCTACCTCACGAAAGTGTAAGTGGTACTTCTTCGCATCGATACAAGACTAACCTTCGCCCTTTGTAGTCCAAAGTGATAACGGCGTCATGGGATGGCCTCATCAAGCTTTGGGTAAGTATCCGCTCTTCAACGGTATTCTCGTTTATCACTAAATGTATCTCAATAGGACTGATTTATGCGTCTTATCTGTATCACTATGTAAAGCCAACATGACATCATGATCCGGTCGTCATTCTGTGCTAATTACACAATGATTTTGTTCGATGTTCGTACTTTAAAGGTAGGGATTGTAATCTAACTTGCCGAAGCGCTTTTTATACGCAAAGATACGTGATAAACAAAGCTGTCTGTGGTAGTCCACACAGTTCTTCGTCCTGTTGATATCAAGTCTGCATGGGTTGGTCTATTATGGGTGGTAGCTTCTAGTGTGAGAAGGGGCCCCGGTTCCAGACGTCGTTTCATGTTGAGATAAATCATCTCTAAAGTGTCAATTTGTCATCCATGCAGTTGCCTCCACTGACTCGGTTTGGCTGTACTCCAGGTCACGGAAACAGCAGGGAAACAATGTACCGATTCGTCTTGAAAACAAAAAAAGTCGAGTTTAAAACTATTCATACTTACCATTGCTCTGATTGTTAACCACTCCTTTGGATTAGGTCCATCTATTTCCAGAACCAGACATTGTGCCGAAAGACATCCGAGTGAAGAATTTCCTGAAGCAGATAGTTATCTTTCACGACCGACTACACCCCAGATTAAGTATCCGTATCCTAGGACCGTCGTCTTGAAGACATCTTGTTTTTGGTATGTTCTCATGTTTTTGAGAGAGTTTTGCAGTTTTGACGTGACAGGTTCTATTAGAACATTTGAGACGGACTCTGACGTCTATTACCTTGCGGAGGGAGTGCCCACCATGGGTAATGTGACGGCGTCATTGGATGGCCACGGACATTTGTAAAGAATAGTGAATAGAGTTGGGAGTGGGACGAGGTACAGAGTGATATTTTTACATTCTATTACTCTGCTAAAGGTTGTTCAAAGAGCCGAAATTACGAAGAAGGCACCATCCTAATCCATCCGCAGGGTAAGACGATCAAGAGGGAAGCACCTTGATTTAAGGGAAGTGTGAGAGCTGGTAAGTAAGTACACATTCAAGGCACACCATTTGATCTGGGAAAGTTGACGCTATCAAAGGTTTCACAGGTCCCGAGATTTCCAGTCTCCGCAGTTCCGTCTGGGATGCGGTCAATGACCGTTAACAACTGTATCGCCCTACAAGATGAGGCTTTTTTCTGGCACGTAACTGGAAAATTCTCGATTACAGCCCTCATGATGGAACCATGCGCGCAACGCCACGGGGGCACGAACAGCGATTCAGCAACGGGAGGTTTAATCCCGACGCCTGTCACTGAGGGACACATGCTGCGAACAGGACAAAAACAGATCCTGCATGTGAATTTAATCGCAAGGTACCCAAAATACCAGATGCGGAAAGACGGCTCGACTCCCCACTCACCGAATCTCAACAGGTCCCAATACATGGGATCAACGGACTTGATCTGGTTTTAACCACGCATAAAAAGCAATGACCCGTAGTATCCTCCCCATCACTAACTCCACCCCTTCCCTCTCTTACAGCGATGCTGTTCAACTCACGTTACCTAGCTGCTATATCGTTATTCCTTTTGACCTCGACTGTAGCGGCTGCCCCCGTATGTGTCATCCTTTCTCTGTATACCTTTCTACACTAACTTATTTTCACATTTGCAGGTTCCCGAGGCCGACAACCTTGTTCGGGGAAACGTTGACTGGAAACGGTCAGAAATCCCCCGGGGCAATGTCGATTGGAAACGTTCGGAGAACGAGTCCAGGGGAAACGTTGACTGGAAACGGTCAGAGATCGACACGCGGGGAAATGTTGACTGGAAACGTTCAGAGGTCGATACTAGAGGCAATGTCGATTGGAAACGCTCAGAGAATGATGCTCGGGGAAATGTCGATTGGAGGCGTTCTGAGAACGATGCTCGAGGCAATGTCGACTGGAGACGGTCAGAGAACGATGTCCGTGGCAACGTTGATTGGAGACGGTCAGAAAACGATGCTAGGGGAAACGTTGATTGGAGACGGTCAGGGAATGAAGTTCGCGGAAATGTCGATTGGAGACGGTCAGAGAATGATGCTCGTGGCAACGTCGATTGGAGACGGTCAGACAGCGTTGCTCGGGGAAATGTCGACTGGAGACGGACAGAAAGCCAGGCCTAGGGTTCCCTGACGTTAGGTACGCTCTGCGACCTCAACCGATTAAACCTGCTCTCATCTTTCCCGCCAGTCATTTCTATAACACATTCTACTTCGCTAGGGGAGCACCAAAATTGTCTACTGCCCACACAAGGCCTTGATCCGACAAGCACCTTTTAACTCTGACTATGTGGCGACCTGTTGCCTGACGCTCTTTAAACTACCTTTATTTTAGCTACAGTTCTCTCTCGACAGTCTTTGATAGAACTTTACACTCATTTTATCTAGCTTCGTTTTCTGTTGTACACATACGTAGGTTTCACTATGCTTTACTATTGTGCTGTGGTCGTCAGGTCCCATTTGAGGCGAAGATGTATCAATTCAAAATTTGCCTCTGGCATTCTCACATCAAAAAATTTTTATTGGCATGGAACAATTCTAGAGTAGAAGCTGTCTACGTCAAGTCCGAAATGATGAAGAGTATAACCTCGGCTTCTACGTATCTGCTATAAAGCTATTATCCGGTGGCGAATTCCAATTGAGAGAAATATAGTCATCACGGTCGACACTTGGACGTTGTTCATCCAGAGGTTTCCCCTAGCCTTCGACAGTAAGTTCTTACAAGCATGAACTTTATCCTCGGCAGGACAGACTGCTTTTGAAAGTGGACCGGCTGGACAGTGACATAAATGGACCGTCCACTGACTTGACTTGTACCTTTTAACTCCGGATTCCCATGAGCTCTGTAACGACTAATTGAGTTCAAAAACGCGAACAAGAATATGATGTGAATCACACCATGGTGCCAAATGATCAAATGACAGAGGCCACGAAAACCATAGACCAGCTGGCAGACCGAGGTTCCGAAGTCCGGACAGCGTCGCACGCGCGAGTCGTATATCAGAAATATCGCAGCAATCGCACTCTGACGTGTGTGGTCAATCAGAAATCTCCAACGACTCCTCGTTCCGATAAAAGTCGATATCGAGTCACATGGGAATGCCCAAGACCCCATAGTCCTAATGTCATGGGTTGGTGAAGGTGATCACGCATAGACTTGTTATATCAGAAAGAAGGTAGAGAGGCGTTGGTGACTGAATTCAATGAAACGCGACAAATTTATGGGCGGGGTTAAGGCACTGTGGAACAGAGACAGAGATCAGGTAATAAGCATAGACTTTCATGATAGGGTACGAATTTCA
Organism: Psilocybe cubensis; assembly: GCF_017499595.1. Classification (NCBI taxonomy): domain Eukaryota; kingdom Fungi; phylum Basidiomycota; class Agaricomycetes; order Agaricales; family Agrocybaceae; genus Psilocybe; species Psilocybe cubensis. The sequence continues at coordinate 3,234,625 of NC_062999.1, read as the reverse complement.
TACACTAGATAATGAAGTGCAAAAAAGATCAAGGAAGTAACACTAGAATGCCTGACTTACAGGCTCGGAGGCGAGGGCGTGGGAAATTTTTCGGTGTTTGTGCAAGTATTCTTTTTCGACCATTATGTCAGCATCGCGTCCAACACGCGTTTTGCAATTAACAACCTGCAACAAAACCACCTGCATCCATTTCCCGTCATGTCTTTATTGGACAACGCCGTCCCCCAGGATGAGCAGCTTCGCGACAGAGCGCGTATTTTCGAAAAATTCCTCGAGTCTGACTCTGTTTTGTATAACTACAAAGACGAAATCCACCGACTACTTCGCCTTGACCAAACGCGTCTCCTCGTGAACATCGACGACCTTCGCGACTTTGACCGTGATTCGGCAAATGGCCTCTTGAAAAACCCTGCAGATTATCTTCCAGCCTTCGAATCTGCTCTTACACAGGTCATTCAACATGTTTACGACCCAGAAAAACACGATATCGCGTCAAAGACTTATCATGTTGGCTTCACTGGTTCTTTCGGGGACCATCACGTCAGTCCACGTACCCTTCACGCCGCTCATCTAGGAAAGATGATTTCACTGGAAGGAATCATCACTCGTTGTTCTCTTGTACGCCCCAAGATGCTCAAATCTGTACACTATTGTCCAGAGACCAGCATATTCTACTCGCGCGAATATCGCGATGCCACGTCTTCCTCTTCTAATCTACCACCCACAACATCGCTTCTACCGCAGACGGATGATGATGGACATCCCTTACAAACAGAATACGGCTTTTGCCATTTCCAAGATCATCAGAGAATTAGCATTCAAGAAATGCCGGAACGCGCTCCCGCTGGTCAACTACCACGAAGCACGGACATCATTTTGGACGATGACTTGGTCGATAAATGTAAACCCGGAGATCGTATTCAGCTTGTTGGAGTATATCGTAGCGTTGGAGGTGGTTCGAGCGGTGCTTTCAAGTAATGCGCTACCTAAACTCAAATGTGCTTGTGTTCTATCTGATTTTGAATCCAGGTCCTTAATATTAGCAAACAACATCAACCTGTTGTCTTCCAAAATTGGAGGTGGCATAGCGCAAACTCCTCTCACAGACACAGACATTCGTAACATTAATCAACTTGCAAAGCGAAAAGACATTTTCAACCTACTCTCCGAATCTTTAGCTCCTTCGATCTTTGGCCATGAACATATCAAACGTGCGATTTTACTTCTTCTTCTTGGAGGAGCAGAGAAGAATTTGCCTAATGGTACGCACATCCGTGGCGACATCAATCTTCTCATGGTCGGTGATCCCTCCACTGCGAAATCACAACTCCTTCGTTTTGTCCTCGGGACTGCCCCTCTGGCTATTGCGACCACAGGTCGTGGAAGCTCGGGTGTTGGTCTGACGGCTGCCGTCACAAGCGATAAAGAGACAGGAGAACGTCGATTGGAAGCGGGGGCCATGGTCTTGGCCGATCGAGGTGTCGTTTGTATCGATGAATTCGACAAGATGTCGGACGTCGATCGTGTTGCCATTCACGAAGTTATGGAACAGCAGACAGTTACCATTGCGAAAGCTGGGATTCATACCAGTTTAAATGCTCGCTGTAGTGTCGTTGCGGCGGCAAATCCAATTTACGGCCAGGTATATCGTCCTTATTTCAGTTTATCAAAATGACAGCTGCTGATGACAATTACAGTACGACATTCACAAAGATCCTCACAAGAATATTGCTTTACCAGACTCCCTTTTGTCCCGTTTTGATCTCCTCTTCATTGTCACAGACGACGTGGAAGAAAAGCGCGATAGAACTATTGCGGACCATGTTCTTCGGATGCATCGATACCTAGCTCCTGGCCTAGAAGAAGGTACACCTATTCATGATAACCTTTCTCAGCCATTATCGGTCGAAGGCCCAGGGTCTAATCTCGACGCCGAGGCCGTTGAAACCAGTCCCTTCGAGAAATATGATCCTCTTTTACACATGGGTATGCAGCAGTCGGGACGACAGACTCGGCAAAACAAGCCCAAGAAGATGGAGGTCTTGAGCATTGCCTTCGTTAAGAAGTATATTCAATACGCGAAGAGTAGAACTGCTCCTGTGTTGACTAAAGGTGCGGCTGATTACATCGTGGAGGTTTATGCGAACTTGCGGAATGAAGGAATGGAAGGGAATAAGAAAAAGGTTCGGCGCCACCGGGCAATCTTCTCTTTCACTGGACATTGTTTGATATGTTTATGCATTCCTAGACTTCACCGTTGACTGCCCGTACACTCGAGACCCTCATTCGTCTTTCAACTGCGCATGCCAAAGCACGCCTCTCTGCCAAGGTTGAACAACGGGATGCCAAACAAGCTGAAGAGATCATGCGATTTGCCCTGTTCAGAGAAGTGCCCAAGAGACAACGCAGGAAGAAGCGAAAGCTTAATAATGGTGCCGCTGCGCTCAAAGGGTCTGCTGATGGAAGCGACGACGGAGAAACGGATGAGAGTGAAGACGAGGAAGAGCCCGTATCCGCGGAACGAATGACCAGTCCTACTACCCCTCGATCGAGATCCGCCGCGCCGCCCACAGCGCAACCTCCAGATGACCCTATCTGGGGAGACGATAGCCAGGATGTGTCAATGGCTGTAGACCATACTGTTCCTGCCATGCCCTCTGCGCCGGCAGGTGATGGCACTATCCGTCCTGAAAGGTAAAAATCCATGATTCTGTTCATCTCACCATGATTTGACCACGCATTTTAGATTGCAAATGTTCCGTGCACGCGTCTCCAAGATCTTTGCTACGCGATTGCAAGACGAGGAAACCGTTTTCTTGAAAGATCTTCTCGAAATGGTCAACGAAGGTATACCCACGGAGTCTCTGTACGGCACGGCAGAGGCTACGCAAATTTGTGAACTTATGGGAGAGCAAGATGAGTTGATGATAAGCGAGGGTATTGTGTACAAAGTTTAAGCAGATGTAATATTGTATATTTAGTTAGCGTTGTCGATATCGCATTGTATGGTCTCCTGTTTTCTTTATTAATTATTGTTCGCACATGACGATATCTTTGTGATTTTGCAGTCAAGGAAAAATGTTCGCTAGCTTATTTTTTTCAGGCTTTGTATAACCTTCTACTCTTCACATCATGATTGATAGGATTATGATCACCTGGCACCAGCACTGCCTGTTCGTATTCGGGTCGTTAAGCCTACTCGCCATGCGGCTCTCATCTTCATTTTTGGGCAAAGTTGACTTCCCCGTACGTTTCATTCAGGAAGCATAGTACAGTGCCCCCTGGGATGCCAATGGTACATTTCCAGTCCAATGGCCGACTTAAGATTATACCTTGACTACCGTGGATGCGGTGATATATCGTGTTACCGTATAGGCTATACCAATCCAGCAAAATCAGGGACAGGTGTCCCGGACTCTTGTACGGCGCGCGGCGGTCAGAATAGCAAATAGTCGGTCATTGGAGGTAGATAGGAGATTGTCGTATAGCGAGATCGTACACATTTTTGGACTGCACAGAATAGTTATGTTCGCCCTCAGAACATCATCATTAAGATAATCTTCGCTGGACCATCTTGGCAGCTGTCGTCCGGCCAATCCACACAAAGAAAAAAGTGCAGTGACCTTTCAGACTACAACAATGTGAAGTACTCCAAAAAGGTCATAAGTTAAAACAACACGTACCAAACAATTTGTAAATCCGCCACCATGAGATGAACTCATTATTCACCATCCCAGAGGATAATGTAGCATAGTAGCCTATGTTACCTTTCTATGGCAGTCACCTGGGTCCCTTTCGTAGGTAGCAACATTTGCTGTGGAATGCAAAATTTCGTGTCAAGCGGCGGGACGGCAGCCGAACAAACAAAATGCATGCAGTACATCAAAGCAAATTCTTCAACAATTTCGGGACGTAAGTTTTGACTACTGGAAAAAGTATGACCGATAAGATAGATTAAACGCTGTCTGAATATGCCCACTTAACGATAGGGTGTTCCATACAGCCCAATCCAATAGTCCCAAGTTGAGAAACATGTGGCGGCGACGGACATGATCTACGCACTTTGAAGGAAGAGACAAGGAGCGGGTCTCCGGACTGCCAGATGCTGGACAGAGGCATTTTGAGGGTGCCTTCCTGTGGGAATTAGAATTGGTGAGAACGGAGGGTAAAATCTATTTGAGGGTTTCGGAGACTAGAAAGCCTCAAGAAAAGAGAGGTTGTAATAAAAATAAGAGAATTGGCATTGGTGCAATGTGCAATGCACAATGGCGGTGTAGTCGGACCCAACAGTGGTGTTAGGCACGAACATCGACTACCTGGTACCACCGTGTCGTCGGGTACCGTTACGCCTCGTTACACAGGGTTCGTCGGATGCGTTTGTCCGAGTCGATTGAGTGGCAATTGTCGAGAGGGGTGTTGACTAAAGACTCCGCATATACGATTGCATACGATTTTGGCCGATTTTTGGGTATGAATTGGCAATTATTACTCGTCTAGCAATCTTTTGGGGAGAGTAGTAAAACAATCTACCGCGATCCAACGTAAAGTACCAAGTATCCCTCCTGTGGAGAGCGCGACGCACATACGGCGTATATAAGGAAGATTCTGATTAATGGAATGTTTGCATTGCGATTGGGTGGGGCGGAGATATTTGAGGAATACTGTTGGTACTCTGCTTATACTTGGCAGATATTCAGACGAAAAAGCGGCCAACGAACATTGTCTCTGACAAGATTCTGCAGCACTATTACATGCGTGCAAGCCTGGAAGAAAAGGGAACGACGAATAAAAGAGCTGAAAGCATTGTGAACGTTGAGGACTAGAGACAAGTTATAGACAGTCTGAGTTTGTCCGTCACAGTGTATTGGAGATACGAACACCACGGCCGATATAAAAAGGGCCCCAATTAAATAATTAGGCCTGATCCTTGCTCAAACGTGCACCGCATCTTATCGATTAGCGATTGCAACAAAAACCAGACGCTTCACAAAAACTTTTCACCTTTTCCCCCTCTACCTCCGCTCTCTATAGTCTCCTCGTCCTTCATCTCCAAGACATCCTTTCTCCATCCACCATGTACCCCACTGACGGAATTCGTTCTCAACTCGAATGGAACTCGACTCTGAGCACTGAGCACGCCCCGCTCGCCAGCGACACCAACAAGCACAAACGCAAGGTATGTATGCCTGAGAATGCTAGTAGGTAACATCTCATCTGTTCACCGTTCTTTCAGACATCCATTATCGCCACTATCGGTGTGTTTCATCCCCAATGGCAAAAGTCCTTTTCATTCTCACTCCTCGCAAGGCCCCAAGGTTAATTCTATCGAGAAATTGGCTGAGCTCAGACGCGCTGGCGTTAATGTTGGTGCGCACGAAGTCTTAATTTTATCAGTTTGACGATTAACGCCCACACTTAAGTTCGCATGAATTTCTCCCATGGCTCATATGAGTACCACCAGAGCGTCATTGATAACACCAGGAAGATGGTTGCTGGTGCGTGTTACGCTCTTGTATCTATGATTTCCTTGCTCACTCTGGATGTAGCCGACCCCACAGGACGCCCCGTAGCCATTGCTCTCGATACTGTAAGTCTTAACTCTGGGCCTGATCATTTTCCGCGGAGCAATCACTGACGTAGTTTGTAGAAAGGACCTGAGATTCGCACGGGCCTGACCAAGGAGGGCAAAGACGTACGTCACTCTCGATCAAATACTTCCGTGTTCATATGTTAAGATTATCTGATAGTGGCCCATTGCCGCTGGCCACGAATTCACCATCACTACCGACACCAAATACAGCGAGCTTTGCGATGACCAGATTATGTGGCTTGACTACGTATGTTGCACATTTTTACATGTATCTTGGGAAACTCACGTTAGCTAGGTTAACCTCCCTAAAGTTAGTGCTCCCGGGAAACTCATCTATGTCGACGATGGAATTCTTTCCCTGTTGGTTTTGTCGATCGACGGGCCTAACGTTCGCGTTCGCGCCTTGAATTCCGGAAACATCTCCTCTCGCAAGGGAGTCAACCTTCCCAAAACTGATGTCGATCTCCCTGCTCTGTCAGAAAAAGACAAGGCTGATTTGCAGTTTGGTGTCAAGAACGGCGTCGACATGATCTTCGCATCATTTATTCGGCGCGGACAGGATGTCCGCGATATTCGCACAGTCCTCGGACCTGATGGTGCTAACATCAAAATTATCGTCAAAATCGAAAATGAACAAGGTGTTGCCAACTTTGATGAGATTTTGAAGGAAACCGATGGTGTCATGGTTGCTCGTGGTGATCTCGGTATTGAAATCCCTGCCAGTCAAGTATTCCTGGCGCAGAAGATGATGATTGCAAAGTGCAATATTGTTGGAAAGCCCGTCATTGTTGCTACTCAAATGCTTGAAGTATGTCCCTTTCAACAATCTTACTTGCCGCAATACTAATTAGTTGATAGTCCATGACGGTAATTCCACCTAAAACCGAACTCCTTTGCGTTTTTCTAAAGTCTTTACCTAGTATAACCCAAGGCCCACTCGTGCTGAAGTCAGCGACGTTGCCAACGCCGTTCTCGACGGTGCTGACTGTGTTATGTTGTCCGGAGAGACTGCCAAGGGTAATTACCCTATTCAATCTGGTTAGTTTTTTTTTCTCAGACAAATTCTCAATCAACACTGAACCATACTCAAAGTTCTAATGATGGCTGAGACTTGCCTTTTGGCTGAAGCCGCGATTTGCTACCCTCCTTTGTACGACGATATCAGGTCGATTCAACCCCGACCCACCGAGACTGCCGAGACAGTGGCAATGGCTGCTGTTGCTGCTGCCTCCGAGCAAGGCGCTAGTGCCATCCTTGTTCTTTCAACAAGTGGAAACACTGCACGCCTCGTTTCTAAATATCGCCCTTCTGTACCCATCATCACTGGTTAGTTCCGTTTTGCTTGACACCGCAAAGTGCTGAAGATAAATTGTATACAGTCACCCGCAACCAGCAGACCTCCAGGCAAATTCACTTGCACCGAGGATGCTACCCCTTCTGGTACCCTGAACCCAGAGGCATCGAGACTCACCAATGGCAAACTGACGTTAGTTTTCTTCTTTGTGATTTTAAACCATACTAAACAGAATTTTAGGTCGACAACCGAATCCGATTCGGTTTGCGCAGTGCACTTGCACTCAACATCATCACCCCCGGATCCACCATCGTTGCTGTACAAGGCTGGAAAGGTGGTCTTGGTCACACTAACACTCTCCGCGTGCTCTCCGTGCCCACCGATAGTGCTGATTTGGAGCTGCAACCACTTGGTTCCGCCTAAAGGGCCGATGTGCCAAGAGTGCAAAAATTGTATGATAGACGTGCTTTTCTTTGTAGCCACTTTTCTTTCCACGGTATGAATATAGATTTAAAACAACATTTTCGAGTGAAAGATATTGAGCACGGCTGAGTGCTATCCCGTTGAAGTATTTATATTTCTCTTCACGCGGAGGAATGGTATTGCTGCCAAACGGAGGTAAATTTGCGGGTTCCATCATATCTCACGGACGGAATTTTCGAAAACAAACCGTGCTGGCGGTCAGACCAGCATTGCATTCATAAATCCTCTTAACCCGTGTCTTTTCATAACCGTACGGAGTCTCTGGCTTTTCTTGTCGGCCCTGTGCAATATATAGCACATATATTTGCTCATGGCAACATCTGCCTACTATCCAAAACCACAACGCCAGAACGGCCACCATCGAGGCCGTCTTTCTTTCAGCAATGCGCCTCTTCCAGTCTATTCCTCGTCCTCCGCCGTGCAGGAGAAATATGCCGCAACAAACAGAATCCATCAGTCCCCGTGGTGGATTCATGTCTCACTACGAATACCTGGCTTCCCAACTCGACGCTTGCGCATCTTCTTCATTAACCCTCGGCGGTTGCACCATTTCAGCATGTCGCGGTTTGGCCGCAAAAGAGGCTCCTTCGTGCTATGCATCTCAATACTCTTTCTTATGTTTTTCGTCTTTGCACTAGGGAAGAGGTTCGGGACGCATGCTAAACGGTGGCCTGGGCCATTCACCACAGATCCACCGACTCTCATTTTCAAGAGGGAGGATTTGCAGCGAATATGGAAGTGGGAGGTTTCAAGTGGTCACTATCCAAGTCGGCAAAGAAGTGAGTATGATCTTTGCTCTGGTTTACTTTTGCTAGATGTCAAGCTCCTTTCTAGTACCTGAACAACTACGACTTAGAACTCCTCTCGACAATCCTGCGCTACCTCCAAGGCGGTCTTCAAACATACCACAAGGACCATATGTGACAGAAACACGAGGAACAGGCTCGAAACGAATCTATCTGGATATTCAAAGTTCTCCTGAAAACATCGCATACCCACCACGCCCAGTGCCGGGGAGTGTTGCCGATTTAGACGTCGTGATGGAACATTGCGATTTCTCGGAGAAGAAGGTGCGTGCTGCGGCTCTGCTTCCTCTCGTTGGCATGGTCTAATTAAGGTCTCAGTTTGTACGCGATTGTTTAGAAGTGCTGCGCGTCGGCGCTGGTCTCGATAACGGCAGAAGAGTTAGGCGAGGAAATATGGACGATTGGAAGTATATATACATTGAGCAACTCAGCAACTCAAGTAGCGCTCTAGTTGCTCGCGGATTGGATGAGGATACAGGACCGAGCTATGGCAAAGCTCAAGTAACCATAACTGAAGACCCCAATGCTGACCCAGACAGCGGGTTAACTAAACGGCGGGGGGTAGAGTGGGAAACACCTCCTATCGAATTATCAAATCCCATTCCTTATCACCCTGCGTCCACCGCTCCTTCCCAATGTGATCCTGAAAATCCACGTATATTTCATATGTTCTGGACAGGACCATTCACGGATAAACCATATCTTGCCATTCTCTCGTTCCTGTTCACTCAAAATACTGGATTACACCTTAACGAATACCCTTCCAACGGTGTCTGCAGACCGCAGTTTTGGCTATGGATTAATCCTGGTCCTGCAGCTGCTGTACCGAATCCCGCGGCCTATAGAGACATGTACGACCAGCTAAAATCGAATCCATGGGCATCACCATTTCTCCATCCCCGGTTTAAAGACATCATACATTTTAAAATGTGGAATACAACCGAGCAATTGGACGGTGTGCCGGAATTGAAGGATGAATGGCGGTCCAGAGATCTCTTCAATTCGGCCGGGTATGTCATCCCTGTACCCCACAAATTGAACGAGAATCCAGGTATTCCTGATGAAAATGCCACCGCATATCTTTCAACGGCGACGAGAGAGGACGACATGATTAACCGTGCTGGTTCGAAATCCCTTTCAAGTTATGACCGGTTGTCTGTTATCCTATCGGATATGGCCCGCTTTGTCCTATGTCATCGCTTTGGAGGTATCTATCTCGACGCAGATACCATATTTCTGCGAGACTGGGAAGAGCTCTGGGGCTGGAAAGGCGCATTTGCTTATCGGTGGTCGCGACTGGAGAAGTATAATACCGCCGTATTACATCTAAACAAGAATTCAGCGCTTGGGAAATTTCTCTTCCGGACGGCATTGAAAAACAATCTGGATTTTCACCCGATGACAGTTTCTAAATACACCAAAGAGGCACATCTTGAGGGTTTGTTAATGCGTCTGCCTGATGCACTGTTCGACTCTGCTTGGCTGATAACTGAGGACCATCAACATATGCGGCCGCCTCAACCTTTTTTCACAAGGTCAGGTCTGACCTTTTTTTATGTATTCCAACGCTAAAGTTAAAATGTTTCTATTGTTAGTTTTGAACATTTCTTTGACACACCCTCGACTGACAGCGCCGCTCCTCAAGCATTAGGTTTCGAAGGCTTCTTCAGAGGTGCCTATTCTTATCACTTCCATAACTTTTGGTGCGTCAATGTCGTGGCAATGTAGCCTTCGCGCCCGAGCTGTCTACTAAACATGTTGATCTATTGTATTAGGTGGAAACCCTTCGACCCTACCCGTAATTGGCCCGATCTGGGACCACGATTTGCGGAAGGCGAGCGCACCGCCCGTCGAGCCCTTCGTCGCTCTGCAACATCACCGAAAGCTCATCAGCATCACTCAGACGCGGAATTTGAAGACAGTGCCGAGGATGTTCGAGTAGATTTAGGTTGGGCAACAGTGCTAAAGCGCATTTTTGAGTCATATATTCGGGGTGAGAGGCCAAATATGTATGGTGAGATGTTACGATGGTAGTCCACACTTTCCGCCCTGCTCTTGCTGGATTCTCCCTTTTGTGCCACGACGGTCCTACCTTTCCGCTGCGGGTAGGAAGCGACTAGTTCTTGAACATTCTTTGTCAAGAATATTCAGCGGATATACGAGACTTGTTGAGACGACACGACTTATGCTTTTTGACATATGTCTAGAAGACCATTTAGGAGCCACCTCTATCACTGCGTTGTTATGAAGGGACAAGTTGTATTCACGATCTCACCACCCACCCACCTTTTTCTGGCTCGAGACCCCTTCCCTTTTGCGACGGACGCATATTACGATTACAGACCCTCCACACTTTTGGGTATCCCTATCGCACTGTACTAATGTAGACACATTTGGATGCTTATTCCACTCCCCACGATTTCGGTAGCGTACAGGCCTTTTAGCTAGTATACCCTCTGTTAATGGTCATAATTTTTGCCGATTTCTCTGCATCAACCTACACAACTTACTCCGGGTCTGCCTGTAGTTGTATCTAACTGGCATGGTACCACAAGGGTAGCAGGGTCAGCCTCACTAGTCAAAATCGCATAGCCATACCACTGCTCTTAGTCGACGGGCGCAGTGATGTCGTTTATACTGACCTAGTATGAGGGTCTACGTATGACCGTGCGTCGCGAATAATATGGCTGTGCGTTGAATTTTTCCACCAGTCTGTGCACTTAAAAATAAATTTATTCGCCGCGAGCATAGATCCATAATCCAAGACAGAGCAATACAACAGGTAGTTCTCATAGATAATGTTTAAATCGATATCTCACTCAAGGAATGTTCACTGAGTAAATTTTGCTTGAGCAGTATTGACGGTGTCCTTGAGCTGCTTTATCACTGACGTTGGATCCTCTGCTCCGAAAATGGCCGTTCCAGCGACAATTACGTTGCTGCCTATTGTTAGGAGGTGACGTCAAACGAGATACACCAAGGGAAAATAAGGAGAAAGTACTTACCTGCATCAGCGCAAACGCCGATGGTTTTAGGACCCACGCCTCCATCTACTTCTATATCTTTGTCCGGAAAACGTGCGCGTAGCTCAGCTACTTTAGGAACGCATCTCTCAATAAATTTCTGGCCACCGCGTCCTATATTATTAGTGTGAATTGTCATTCAACAAAACAACATAATGTGACAAATACCTGGATACACAGTCATAACCAGCAGCATGTCAGCAACGGCGGCAACCTCATCTGTGATTGCAGAGGAGGGCGTGTCCGGTGAAATAGCGACGCCTGCTTTCATATTGCGACTGTGGATCTTCTCAATGAGGGCAATAGGATTGTCTGAGCGCGCGTGTGAGATAATAAGCGTGTGATTGAGGAGTTGGATCAGTACCTGTGGCCTCGTGGTGGAAGCAGTACATTGCGCCGCCCGCATCCGCAATGTCATCTACCCACTTGGTTGAGTGCGGTGGATCAGTATGCATATGATCTAAGAAGAAAGCAAATAAAATGCTCGACCTTTTCTGGTTCAGAAACCATCATATGACAGTCCATGAAGATGCCTGGGACTCCTTTGTGCACGCACGAAAGAATAGGCGCACCTGCGGTGATGAGATGAAGCACAAGGGCAATGTGAGATCAAAATAGAAGTACCCATCGTGATATTAGGCACGAAGTGACTACATCAAGAATCAGATACTATGCACTTGGGTGATGAAGAAAGGGTAGCCACCCGTCCATAACATCTGTGAGAAACTGAGAAAAGTGAAACTTGCAAGACAAGAAGAGACTTACCCATATGAAGCCACTCGGCGCCGCCGACCATCATGCGCTTACATTCAGCAGTGAGCTGACCGAAGTCTGAGGCCAGGACTGAAGGAGAAATGATTGCGCGGGGCATCACGGTCAGTGGATAATGAGGTTAGTAGTGGGAGTGAGTATGTGAACAGTCTATGTTCAAGACGCCCCGACAAATTCTCTTGTCAGATCTTATCTACATGACGTAATACGCTTTCTATCACAACAGTCACCGTCACCGGTCACCGGATCTATAATTAGGAACTGTGCATTCACGTCATAGTGCGCATCGCATTGCCTCTCCGCAAAAATTGTATTGAAATTGGCCATAAAAGCCCAGTGTCAAATGCTGTCCTTTACATTTCTCCCACTTTTACTTCCCAAACATGTTTAATACCAGATTCTTTGTTGCTTCTTTCTTTGCTCTTCTCTTCCTCGCTGTCTCTGCGTCTCCTGCCCCAGAGCCCACCCCCGCTCCCCCATATGAGCCCCAGGTACAGGAGCGTGCCCGTAAGTAGTCCCAAAAACCTGCTACTTATTCCTCGCTTATCGATTCTGTTTTCTCCAGTTGATGACATTATCTCTGATATAACTGGTGGTGGTGTGTTTTACTACCTCTGGCAGATTCCAGCCCTTCCTCACCTTTCTTTCTTACCAGCTGCTTCTATTGGTAGCCAGATCACAGCTGGTGCCGCCAGTCTCGGGTCAGACTTCACCAGCATCGGCGCTGGCATCGGTCAGAAAGTGACATGTATGCCAAATTCTTCCATCTAAAAATGATTTCGAGGCTGACCCTCCCGACCTTCCAAAGCCATCGGCGGCCAGGCAGTGACAGTTGTAACCAGTGTAGGTGGCCAAGCAATAACGCTTGCCACCAACGGTGCCGTAACCTCGATATTTGACTCTGTCTTCACTATTGCCACATCTGCTGCTGGAGCCGCCGCGTCTGCAGCATCAAGCGCTGCCCACAACAATAACAGTGGTGGAATGTCTGCTTCCTCAGGCATCCAGACACCTCTAATCGTCGGCATTGCAACCATCATGATTAGCACCATGGTTGGCGCTTTTATTACAATCTAAAGGCACCATGGGACGCCAATGGAACCTTTTAATCATTTGAAGATTTTAATCCATCGCAACACAGCATACCCTCACCTTACTACCTTCGAACGCTCTGAATCTCTTTGCTTGAGACGATTATTTACTATCTTTATTTATTTCGTAACTTCTTTTCTTGGACCGGGAAACTTGTTCAAATTGTTCACCTTAATGGTATTCTAAAGTAGCTGGAATTTAACTGTCTGTTACTTTTATAGTTATGCGCTGCATTTTCTTTGATTTGAGCAACTTTAGCGGATTATCAAAGAGAATATCGGGCTTAGGACTGTAGGGCAGCAGTACATCTGAGCCATTTCCCAAATGATTTGCTGGCCTACCGTTGCCGCCATGCTTAAGTGACAACCGCTGCCCGAAGGAATGGGCCTTCACCACAAGTTCATCATTCGTTAACGACGATGCCTACCGAGATCTCTTGGTCATTTTCCTCTTCTCACGAGTCCTTTCCAGTACTCGAGCAACGGCACGGGCCCGCGTTCAAACCTTTCGTTCTTGTTGACTCTGTGCAGCTTACGTGCGCGAGCCTTTCTTTCTCTTTCCCTTCTCCTTTTCTGGTTTCTTAAGACAGCTGGCCTGGTTATTTTCTTCGACATTCACTTTACTTAACATCCAGGAATATTATGTTCGGCAGGTTCTTTTTAGTTAGTCTATGCGGTCTGATACTCTTGTGGAGCTCTGTTGCTGTCCAACAATCAACGGCGGTGCCGTTGGGTCGCTATTCGAATGACATTGTGGAAAGAGAACTTGTTCCACTCGTCGAAGGGGATGAAATACCACGTAAGTGTTATATTTAAACCACTACTAGATACGGTCTCTATCTCTATTTTACTCAGCATTCCGATAGCCGTTTTGGTGGACCTTCAGGACCAAGTCGAGAACTTCCAACTCCAACTTGACCAAGGTATGTTTTCCAGGCGTCTGTAAGTCAATTTTTAACAACGCTGTTGTTTACCTGAGTAGCCAACGAGGGAGAACCGGGATATGTCGATCTTTTGGAGCAATTGACAGTTGCAAGAGCTAAATGTACGTTTGAATCCCAGGCTGTTACTATAAATAAATAGACGCTGAAGAAGGTGGCGTACTGTATGATCTTCTATTCATTCAGTGGATCGGGCACTGAGAGGCGTCGCGGTCTATGTGTCCTCAACTGCAGAACCACCCACCGAAACCGCCACCACCGATATTCTTGCTAGTACTACCACATTCGAAGCTGATTCTGCAACGTCTACGTCTACGTCCACATTCGATACATCTAGTGGAGACCCAGCACCCACCACTGTTGTCTCAGACACGCCAGTCACCTCTGACGGTAAGTAGCTTTTTTACGCTAATCTATGATTCCTAAGCCGACGCATGCACAACAGTGGTAGTAGCGCCCGAGGTGACAACAGTTACGCCAGTCGAAACATCCGTCGTCGTTGCTGCTTCTCAAGCAGTAACAAGCGAGAGGCCGCTGGAGACGATTATTGCCACCCAACCCCAGAGCAGCATAGTCCTGTCACTTCCCCCAACAGTAACAAGCATTATAGCACCTGTCCATGCTTCCGCCACTGCTCCTGGAAAGTCGGCTGACGCGACAGTAAATGGTTCTACTCCCCAATCAACATCTAACCCGGCAACGATATCGACAGGCAAGGCCGCGAATGCCTCGGTGGGACAATCGCAGTACGCCTTTGATATATGCATTTATATCATAACACTCAACTTGTTTACAATCCAGATCTGCGGCATTGTCACTGGGGCCGACGCGGGCATTGACAGTAGTGTCCGGTGTGTCTTTTATGGGCATTTTATTGATGCTTTGATGTTGTGAAAGTCGTGCCAGTATGTAATACAGTATAGTCTGAACTCTGTCGGAAAAATGGGACCTTCTTTGAGGGATAGCGTATATGTAGAATCACAGGACCTTAGCGTACAAGCGATATGGGACACTTAATGCTCAATAGATCATCAATACAAAATTGAATGAGGTCTCCAGGTAAATGGATTTATAATGTTCTACTTGCACAATGCATGTCTAGAGGTAGAGCACATTTACTCGCTCATGTCTTTGTTGACCTGGTGCGCGCATATAAAGATCAGTAAGATACAAATGGTGAATTGATTGAGGACCCACCTTAGGGTTGAAGAAAAGAGAGTTATTTCCCCAAGGGAAGGGCTTGGATCTCCTGTTAAGGTAGTCGTAAAGAGGGGTTTCGGGGAGTTCTCCACCGTTCTCGTGCTTGAGGTGTTCGATATGTGCGGCGTGCTCAACCTCCGCGTTGTATACCCAAGCAACGCAGACAGCAACTAGATTGAGTAAGAAAATTAGGTCTGAGGAATAGCTCAAGACATAACAGACTCACTGGCTGGAATACACACGTAGAAGCTGTTGATTACACGTTAGCTGGTTGGATGGCTCGGTCTAGACTGATGGATTCTGAGTTGCGCAACGAACCTGATTTTCCTCCAGAGATCGGTGGTCTCTGTAAAAATAATAAACATGCATGGCTATATAGCTGATTATAGTGATTCTCACCTTGAGCGTGGTGAGTCAAAGCCTTATCCTCCTGGAGGTACTTCTCGAAAGCATTGTTGGCGACGGACTTGTCGGCAGTGGCAAAAGTACGGGGCCTTGCGTGGAGGCGCGAAGGCGCACGGGCGACTTGCCTGGAGAGGTTGCGGATGGCGAAGGACATGGCCCTGAAGCAGAGAAGTGGATAACGATTTAAATGAGAAACTGAACAGGAGGAGGACACGGGAAGGGTTATTTCGGAGGACACCGTATGTTTGCGTCTATTTGGATTAGATGAGTCCGCGTGCAAGGACGCGTCACCTAGACCTCTGTACAAATCCAGTTACGCACTCATCTCTCCCTCTCATCCCATTTCCATGGTCAAACAATCCTCCGCCGCAGGCGTCCTTGCCCTTCTGCAGGATCCAAATCCAACGTTCAAGGAACTAGCGCTTGATAGATTACGCCCACTTGTGCCACAGTTCTGGGCAGAGATCTCTGAACATATCGCCTTAATGTAATTGCCATTTATTTGCCATCTCTAACTAAGTTGTGCTGACGCGCATACTGCAGTGAGGCTCTATATGAGAGTAATGAACTTTCTAAACCAGCTAGAGATGCCGCTGCACTTGTTGCCAGCAAAGTTTACTACTTCCTAGGGGAATACGACGAGGCACTCTCTTTCGCACTTGGGTCAGGAAACGCGTTCCAGAACGAGACTCGCTCCCATGGATCAGAAGAATATATCGAGACGATAGTGTGTGAGTAGCTCTTGACCGCGTTTTCGTCCCGCGTTCCTTATTCTGTGCACCACCATAGCCAAAGCTATCGACCGCTACATCCAGGCACGCTCTGCCGAGCAATCAGGCAGTAAAGAGAAGATCGACCCACTTCTGCAAGCTACTGTTGAAGGTATCTTTAACCGATGCATCGGAGAGGGCGAGTTTAAGCAGGTACGATTCTCTAAGAATGTATGCCGTTATGTATTGCTTAGCCAAGTTTCTTTTCCAAAGGCTATCGGTATCGCGTTAGAATCCCACCGCCTAGATGTTATTTCATATATCTATTCCAAGACACAAGACGTATCTCTTCTATCGTACGCTATGGATGGTGTTCTCGACACCGGATTCTCACTTTCATACCGAGATCAAGTCCTCCGTTTTCTCTTTCCTCTATTTCCTCGACCAACTGCAGGCGATGCATCTCCGCATGTCCACGCCCTCACCCGCTTACTTGTTACTCTCAGTGATCCAAGCCTTACCATACCCTTTATCTCATCTCTTGTTTCCACTGAACAACTATTGGCGTATCAATTCGCTTTTGACTTGGTGGAAGGAGGATCACAAGACTTTCTCGAAACCTTGAGGAATGACTTGCCAGAAGGTGATACGGTGAGTCTAAATTCTTCATACTGCTCTTACAAACTAATATCTTTGGCGGACAGAAAACCAAACCTGTATACGATAAGCTTCGCACGATTTTGACCGGCAAAGAATCTGTCAAATTGTATCGTGAATTCCTCAAGCGCAACAACCAAACCGATCTTTTAATCTTGAAGAACACCAAGGTGATGATGCTGGATACCGTTACTTTCTGTATCAACTAACTTTTAATTCAGGATGCACTAGAGCCCAGATCCTCGATATACCACACTGCCCTCACCCTTCAAAATGCATTTATGCACGCCGGGACAACTTCCGACATTTTCCTTAGAGAGAACTTGGAGTGGCTCGGCCTGGCTTCAAACTGGTCGAAGTTCTCTGCAACAGCTGGCCTGGGTGTCATCCACAAAGGTTACTTCGAACAGGGCCAAACAATTCTAGGTCCATACCTTCCCCAACCAGGAGGCGAGAGCAATGTTGCGGGAGCTGCCTATTCAGAAGGTGGTGCTCTCTATGCTCTGGGCTTGATCAACGCTGGTTGTGGAAATTCTGTGACAGCTTACCTTAGAGATGCTTTGAAAGCTGCTCAAGGGGAAGTGGTGCAGCACGGTGCTGCTCTAGGACTTGGCGTAGCTGCTATGGGCTCTAAAAGTATGGAGGCATTTGAAGATTTGAAAACTGTTCTCTTCACCGATTCAGCCGTTGCTGGTGAAGCGTCAGGTTTTGCGATGGGCTTGGTAATGCTCGGCACAGCGTCTGCAACACCCGTTGACGAGATGCTGACGTATGCCAGGGAGACTGCACATGAAAAGATTATACGCGGTCTTGCCGTGGGCATTGCCTTTATCTTTTACGGACGACAGGAAGAGGCAGACGACATTATCAAGGTCCTGCTTGCTGAGAAGGTGTGCTGTATCTCTTTTCGCTATGTACCAATCAATATTCACAGATTATAGGATCCCATTTTGCGATACGGTGGAGTCTACACTTTAGCCCTTGCCTATGCAGGCACTGCAAACAATGACGCTGTTCGCAAGCTTTTGCATATTGCAGTGTCCGATACTTCTGACGATGTTCGACGAGCTGCTGTGACTTCATTGGCATTTCTTCTGTTCAAAAATCCAGCTCAGGTACCACGCGTTGTGCAATTGCTAAGCGAGAGTTATAATCCCCATGTACGATGTGGTGCTACCCTTGCCCTTGGAATTGCATGTGCCGGGACTGGCCTGCCGGTAAGCAACTGCTCTAAATGACTTGCTAAAGATGTGTTAATGAAGGCTACTCAGGATGCAGTTGAGATTTTGGAACCCATGACCAAAGATAGTGTCGACTTTGTTCGTCAAGGAGCTTTCATCGCCCTTGGTATGATCCTCGTCGAGCAATCCGAGGCATCCTCGGCTTCGTTCGCACCCACGCGTGCGAAATACAACAAAGTAACCTCTGATAAACATGAGGACCCAATGGCGCGCTTTGGTGCAGCTATTGGACAAGGTCTTATTGATGCTGGAGGAAGGAATGTGACCATCAGTTTACAGAGCCGTGCTGGAAGCACCAATACCAGCGCGATTGTTGGTATGGTCTTATTCTGCCAGTTCTGGTACTGGTATCCTTTGGCACATTGTGCTTGCTTGGCATTCTCCCCTACCGGTATCATTGGTTTAAATGGTGACTTGAAGGTAAATTGCTTACCTTACATCAATACATTAAAACTAATATGCATGGTAATAGGCGCCCAAATTCGAGTACATCTCCAACGCCAGGCCTAGTCTTTTCGCCTATCCTTCTTCAACCAAACCTCCTAAGAAGGAAACAGTTGCAAAAGTTGCCACAGCTGTGCTTTCGACTACTGCCAAGGTTAAAGCAAGAGAAAAGAAGAAAGCTGCTACTCCAGGAGATACGATGGATTTGGTGAGGACTTTCTGCAGAACTGACGGACAATCTCGTTAATACGAACCTCTAGGATAAACAGGAAGGAGATGCAGACGTTGAAATGAAACCCGACGATGTGTCACCCAAAGATGGGGACGTGTCACCAATCATTCAGTCAGTTTCCAACCTTGCAGATGACAATAAGGCGACAGCTTCTAGTTCACGGCAGAAGAAGGCAGAGCCTTCTTCTGAATTGCGTCCCAACTTTTCTCGAGTGACGCCTAGCCAACTAGCCTATATCACATTCCCAACCGATGGCAGATACCAACCCGTAAGAGCTGTTTCATCAAAAACGACACTATCAAAATCTGGAAAAGCAGTCGCTGCTCAAAGCGTATCTTCTGCTTTAGGTTTGGGCTCAGAAAGATACGCTGGCGGTGGTGGCATTCTTATTCTTTCCGACCTTCGACCGAATGAGGAGGCTGAATTTATTGAAATTGAAACAGCGCCTGCGGTGCCAGCTGCCCCTGAGGCTGCTCCTCCAAGTAATACCAACGCTCCGGCGCCTCAGCCTACGGGTCGTCACATCGCCTTGGATGAGAGTGCGCCTGATGCAGAACCTCCAGAAGCGTTTGAGGTATGTTTGTGATTTGACTCCAAGTTGGTATCGCGTACTCATGATGTCAATTCAGTATCCTTTTGACAATGACACATAGACACACCGTGTACTCTCAGTAGGACCTATGGAAGTCGTTTAGTCATGTCTTCTTCTAGTTTTATTTTATTTTATTGCATCACGAGCATTGGGAGTTACATCTGGTTACATGCTGTTACATGCCACACGAGCACGAGCGATAGTTCCACTCTTTCCATGGCTGTTGGATTCTACAATCAGGGCTTAGCGCGGTAATTGATTTAGTGTCGCAATTTCGAATCATCAGCATGGAAAAAGCCGCTGGTGTATATTGATTTAATTGAGTCCACCCCAGGTCCATCTGATCAAATATTTTCAAACGCGAGTTGGTCACAGACATGTGTAATTGTCACTGTACTGAATGGGGCCAAAACAAACTAATTGACAATTGACCGGTGTCTCCATCATGCATCCGCGAGACCGCCAATCAAGATTACACCTTCACTCACCTGAAAAGCCTTCTCAGCGATCCAGCTCCGTCGTTACTCGCTCGTCTTCTCCATCCTCAATAGGATCATATTCAGATTTGGCGACAACCACAGATTCCAGAGACCTGAAGTCAGCTCTCTTTGTTTTTTTCCACTTTGGACCGCATTCACCTTACGTCAATTTTAGATATGGAGTCCTTCCTCAACAAAAATCTGTCGTTCTCGGTATCTGCGCCATGGATATCAAAGCTCGCAGCAAGGCAATGAGAGAAATTCTTACACGATTGGTCGAAAGGGCCAGAGGGGCTATAGAGGTCAAAGTGTTTGGCGACAAGGTCATCCTGGACGAAGGTGCATTGATAGCCCCCTGGACGTAGCTCAAGTCTCATGAAAGTTTACCGCAGATGTCGAAAATTGGCCCAGATGCGATGTGCTCATCTCCTTTTTTTCGACCGACTTTCCACTTGATAAAGCGACATCTTATGTCAAGCTCCGAAAGCCTTTTTGTATCAATGATCTTCCCCCCCAGGCTTTGCTCTGGGACAGACGCCTGGTGGGGGCTGTTCTAGATCATCTTGGAGTTCCAACCCCAACCCGTTTAGAGGTATCGAGGGATGGTGGTCCCAAGGTCGACCCAGAGCTTGTCGAAATCATGAAGAACAAGTTGGGCATTACCCTGGGTGGTTTCCTCGTGACCCCTGAAGTTACTCTTCGAGAAGATGGTAATGCCATTATAGTCGATGGAAAGGCCATGGAAAAACCGTTCGTTGAAAAGCCGGTTAGCGGAGAGGATCACAATGTTTATATATACTTCCGGGGTGGTGGAGGTCGTCGATTGTTTAGAAAGGTCGGTTTTTGTGTTACTTATATCTCATTATAAATGCGTTGACGGTGACGGTGCTTTAGGTGGGGAACAAATCCAGCGAGCTCGATCCTACCTTGAATCACCCTAGAACGGATGGGTCATATATTTATGAAGAGTTTATTGACGTAGATAACTCAGAAGATATCAAAGTTTACACAGTGGGAAAGGAATATACCCATGCAGAAACTCGCAAATCACCTGTGGTCGATGGTGTCGTGAGACGCAATACGGAAGGGAAAGAAATCAGGTAGCTATATCCAGACTCTTTCTGTTTCTTGCTTATCCTATCTTCCAGGTTCATTACACGACTGACAGAAGAAGAGAAATCTTGGGCGGATAAGATCTGCGAAGGATTTGGTCAACGTGTGTGTGGGTTCGACATGTTGCGCTGTGGAAATGGTCGACATAGTCATGTTATTGATGTGAACGGATGGAGTTTTGTGAAAGGAAATGAGACCTATTATGGTATTTCCCTTTCCCTTATTCTTCTTTCGTTATTGATTGTGACTGGGCCCTTTTTCTTAGACAAAGCTGCAGATATCCTAGCTGCCCTTTGCATGCGTGTATCATCTACGTTGGAACGGCCCTTACCAGCGGTAGTACCGTCCCAGGAAGCGCCTACATGGTTATTAAAAGCTAACGTTACGGTTTTCCGGCATGCTGATCGTACTCCAAAGGTGTTTGATATGTTATTTCCTTCCTAAATATGCTAACACCCACCTTCTCGTTATCAGCAAAAATTGAAGTTCAACTTTCCAATAGGAGAGCCTTGGACCCAACCTTTTGTCACTCTCCTGAACGGAGAAACGGAAGAAATTATTCTGAGAGAAAAGGAACAATTGACCTGGATTGCTACTGCCATTGAAGAAGCCCGGAATCTAGGGGCGGATGGAGAGGAGCTCAGTAAACTGACTCAACTCAGTAATGCATTATTCAGCAAAATCGATCTTCCTGGGACAAAGGCACAGCTTAAGCCTGTATACTCTAAAAGACAGGTCGGTCAAACGCGAAAGCTTACCAAGCTGACTCTAGTATTCAAATGGGGAGGCGAGGTTTGTTTATTTACCTATTTATTTTTGGTACATATTAAGTTTTCTTTACAGTTCACCCATTCAGCGCGTTACCAGTCTCGGGATCTTGGTGAAAATTTGAAGAAAGACATAACTATTATGAGTACGTGCTCCGTTGAATTTACCGTATATTTGTAATGAGTTAAATCCCTATTATGTAAACAGACAAAGAGGTGCTTCATAATGTCAAAGTGCGTTCTCGTAGATGGATGCTATCACAACCAAATTTAAATAATAATTCTCGTCACAGATATTCACATCCTCGGAGAGACGTGTCATCGCTTCCGCAGAAATATTTGCAGCCGCACTGTTAGATCCACAGCATCCTAGTTATTCGGCCCATTCCTCTGGTTCTACTCGTAGCCCCCTTGATGCTAAAAACAATGGGTATGTCAATAAAAACGTACCTCAACAACAGCAAGTTCCGAATCAAGCTCCTCTCAAATTAATCGTGCGGAAGGACCTTTTGGACGATTCCAATGCAGCCAAAGATCTCATGGACGATGTCAAAAAGCGTCTCAAGATATTGCTGCGGCCTGGAGAGTCAGAAAAGAGGCCCGAATTAACATGGCCTAAGAGTATGAAAAAGGAGCCTGTCGAAGTTGTCAAAGTGAGTTATTTTCTTGCTTCTCTTAGGCTGTCCCAGAAACTAACGGAGGGTGTCAGGAAGTGATTGAACTCTTGAGTTCATTCAGAGACATTATGCGCCATAATTTTGAAACTTTGGACGTTGACAAGATTCAAGAACGATGGTAAGATCATTGATGTCGTGGTTTTGATAATGACACTGTTTGGTCGAAAAATGATGATGACTTTTAGGTGCTGTGGCGACGAACCTTGGCTTTTCCGTGAGAGGTGGGAAAAGCTCTTCGAAGATTTCTGCGATGTGGAGCAAAAGAAATTTGATCCGTCGAGGGTACGTTGCGCATTATCACATTGACTCCACTCAACATGTATTCAACTTGATCAGGTTTCCGAATTGTATGACACCATTAAATACTGCGCTCTACATCACCGAACCTTTTTATTCTCCATTTTTGACGAACATGGTCGCACAGATTCTCATCAACCACCCCAAGACCGCAAAATCCATGAGCTTTATGGTCGTGCTAAAGCTTTATTTGATTTGGTTGCCCCTCAGGAATATGGAATTGATCCAGATGAGAAGTACATAATACACTATTCTACTTGATACATTGATTAACATTTTTAGGGAGGAAATTGGGGTTTTGACATCCCTGCCACTACTTCGCAATGTGGTATCGGATTTGGAAGCGG
Source organism: Psilocybe cubensis (assembly GCF_017499595.1). Classification (NCBI taxonomy): domain Eukaryota; kingdom Fungi; phylum Basidiomycota; class Agaricomycetes; order Agaricales; family Agrocybaceae; genus Psilocybe; species Psilocybe cubensis. The sequence goes on along the minus strand of NC_062999.1, from coordinate 3,211,465 downwards.
CAAGAAATAACGGCGAAAGTTCCCTGACACTTTACTTCACCAAAGAAAGCCATATCCATACCCTCGTAAATCTAGTTTTACTTTCTGGCCTCCCAATTGCCAATCGACGAATCCCTGAGTTGGATTACGCGGTATGCTGATCTTATCCTACAGAAAGACGAGTCTGATGATTTCTTCAGTCCCATATAACCTTTGAGCTTTATGAAAGGAATCACGGTCGTGGGAACTCTGATAAGGAGTATTCCATCAAGCTTTCACTAAGTGAAGGCGCGCATTCATCGAATGTCCTTGATTCTACACTGGATGCTCGACATTCCCTGAATGTACAACCACGGCGGTGAGATACACATATCTAATATTACCACTCTAGATTGTCTCCGTTGACTAACGAATCACAGGAAACTCACCCAGCATCTACCGTACAGCTTGGTCATTGAAAAATTGTCTAAACATTTCAATAGATTGACCGATGTGAGCTGTCTTCGTAGTGAAATATGATCGTTGATTTACGCAACCAATTTGCTTAGGATGACGATACCGGACTAGAAGGACCTTTCGAGACCATAGATGCCCCTTTGTCAGTTTCGCCGGCAGGAAATAGCGAGTAGAACCTGTAGAAAACACCTGGAAAGACATGTTGGTTGTGACGGAGTTTCATTCTTTTGCGAATTTTTTGTGTTATGAGGATACCAGGTTCGTCTAGATGGTGTGTAGAAGGCAAATTTTGTTTCATGGAAAGGATCCGCAGTTGCAGCTCTGTTGCAGATTGCTTCGAGGATGTCGCTGTACCTGATGCAGAGCCTTTTTGAATTATCCAAGGTATTTATCATTAGCTGTGACTTCCAAATTGGTCTCTCATGTAGTTATTTGCGGTATCCAAGTGGTATCCCTTCGATGATGACATATAGATCGCGACACTGCGCAATCAGGCAAGATTTTAAATTTAATCACGTTTAGTATTGTTTTATTTTACCACATCATGAGCTTTGTCATATGTGAACATATCTAGAGAGAAATAACAATTCAGATAGAGATTTCTTCCCATCCTTCCATGTCGTCTCAGGCTGTTCAGATTGCTATCCTTGACGATTATCAAGGCGTCGCCCTGACGAGTGCAGATTGGTCTCCTTTGAATGGCAGGGCCACAATTGATGTATTCCAGGACACCCTTCATGATGAGGATTCCCTGGTGCAGAGGCTGAAGAAATATGATATTATCTGCGCGATGAGGGAAAGAACGAAATTCCCTCGAACTTTACTTGACCGCCTCCCTAATCTACGGTCTGTGATTGTATATACGCCAGAGTTTATAATTTTCGTTGATGGAAGGATTCATAGGCTTATCGCAACAACAGGCCCGGTGAACAGGGGTATCGACACAGGATATGCTAGAGAGAAAGGAATTGCCGTGTCGGGCACAGGTGGCAGCGGAAACGCTACACTCGAACACATTTGGGCTTTGATTTTGGCAACTGTGCGATTCATAACGTTGGAAGACGCCAATGTTAAGAATGGAAACCCGCAATGGCAGACTACGATGCCACTCGGACTGGCTGGAAGAACTCTGGGCCTGGTGGGAGTGGGAAGGCTAGGAAGTCAGACTGCAAAGGTTGTTCTTATTTAACGTCTGATTTGACGTGTCGGCTTTGGACTAACAATAATTATTGCGTAGATTGCCAAAGCATTTAATATGAGGGTGATAGGGTGGTCACCTCATTTGACACCTGAGCGAGCAGAAGCCGCTGGAGTAGAATATGTGGCGACAAAAGACGAGCTCTTTAAAGAGAGCGATGTCATATCTTTGCAGCTTGTGCTTTCGGAGACGACCAAACATATAATCACGAAAAGTGATTTATTGCTCATGAAGCGTACGGCATTCTTCATCAACACTTCCCGTGGGCCTCTTGTGGAGGAAAATGCTCTTTTGGAGGTTTTGGAAGAAGAAAAGATTGCAGGAGCAGGCTTGGATGTTTTCGACATCGAACCGCTTCCACTTGATCACCCGCTGCGCAAAGCTAAGCGCGTAACATTAAGCCCCCATACAGGTTATTTGGCCGATACCAACTATGCTGTAAGTTTATGCGTAGCCTTTGAGAATTTGTCGTGCTTTATTAAGACTCGCTTCAATTTCAGGTCTTCTGGGGTCAGACAGTCGAAAATATTGTTTCATTCTTGGAAGGCAACCCGAAAAGATTGCTGTAATTCTGTACAGGCCTGACTCACAGAGTTTGAAAACAAGAAAACAGTGCCTTAAGCAACTTGTCTTTTGCGTAAAGCATTACAAAGAGGGTGTAGTAGGAATAGTCCAAAATTTTTCTTGGCATTCTTTGCCTACCCTTCCCGTTATAAGCCAAATTTAAGTTGAATAGATTTCAATGCATTTCTTGATTTTCTCTGAACGAGGCGTTATGGTCAGCTTGAAAGCTTTCGCATGACTTGTAATGAGTGGCGGTCAGACAAAATTTTCGACTGAGACAAGCCATAACTTGGAAAATACAGACCTCACAAGTCCATCCTGATACTCTATCACCGGCTCAATAACTTTGCCTGTGTTGTCGATGGCTTTGGAAATGTTAAAAGCAGATAAAATGGAGCAAACACCGATCCAAGCAGAATTTAATGCGAGGTAGCGGCCAGGACAAATGCTAAAGCAAGGTATATTAAAAAATGTACTTCAAAGAGAAAAGACCCATGATCACGTACCGTCTTCCAAAGCCAAATGCGCCAGCTGCGATTGGATCTACTTGAAGTGGCTCTTTATTGGACCCTTTGTAGTATCTATCCGGATTGAATTTAAAAGGTTCAGGGTAAATATCTTCACTGTGCATAATAGCCCTGTGCAATAAAATGGCAATGTCAATGGGATATAATGGAGGAACTATTGAGCTAGCTGACCAAACGTTGGGTGTAACCACGGCGCCTAATAACGAAAACTAAATAAGCTGCATTGAATTGCATGAAGTAGGTCTTACCGGCTGGAATATGATAACCTTCATACTCGTCTTCCTCAATAACACGATGTGGTAGGGCTAGGGGCAGCTGTTCAATATTACTGCAGTTAACGGGATGTAAATGTGATTAACAACATACAGAGCGGGGTAACAGGCGCCCATCGCAATGTCTCCAGCAGTATCGCCTCCACGTAAGGAAGCGATTCCCTATCATTGAAATCTGGAAGTCTGGAATCTCCGATAACACTGTCGATTTCTTCCTGTGCTCTGCGTTGAATTTCCGGGTGATGAACCATAGCCAGAAGGAAAGAATGAAGAACAGAAGCAGTCTATGATGTCTGTTAATTGGGATATCATTGGAACAATATATTTGAAGCGTACAGTGTCCGATCCGGCTTAGGAATATGTGGGTGTCAGAAACCTTGAGACTTTAAATATATAGATAAGGATCCTACCCAGGTACATGATTCCAGCGCAGTTCTTGACGATTTCTTCTTCTGAGGCATCAACTACCCCATTGATCTTGAGCTTCTCGAGGTTGTCGCTGACATAGGATTGCTCCGCAGTTCCTTCCTCCTAAGGTGAATGAGTCTATGTTCTTCAATCAAAGCTATGAGTACTGACGATTGCTTTCTTAACTTTCTCAAAAGGCGCATCCCGAAGGGCGCGGGTGTCCTTGGCCCATATTGTAGCATTCTTTTTAAATGTCGCTCCTGGAAACCAAGCTGCAACCACTTCGTCAAAAAAAAAACCACTCAGAGAGCGGACGGAAAACCGTACATGGAATGTGCTTGAGTGCGGGAATGAATTCAACTAGGAACTTTCCTGCATGTACCACCTGAAGAAGCGGCGGCATAGCCTTTTTCACTAGAGCTATATAAAAATCATTTTCTGCCTTGACCTCGTAGCCGTAAGCAACGCGTAAAACTATGGAACCTGCGTATCTAAAGATGTATTATTGTTGAGAAGATAGTATGGAGTAGAAGGAGATAATTTACTGTCGAATATGGGCAGAGAATTCTTCTGGTTTCTGTAAAAGTTGCTCAAGCAAAATGACAGCCGCTTTCTGTTGAACAGGGTAATACGCTGATAAGTTACGAGGTTGAAAATATTGATGAAAACTCCTTCGGTGGCGCCTAAAGACCCAGTTGTTATTTACCTGGTGGTGAAATTTTGGAACAGAGGAACAAAATACCTCCATATATCACTATATCGCATATGTGCGAAGTCCCATTCCCATCCTATAAGTTCGTTGGCCATGACCTCCAGGAATAAATATTAGTTGTGGAGGCATAAACGATCCACATTGCAGGGTTTTACCATTCTGGGTCGATCGGAATAATTGAAAGAACGTCTGTCGAGGAGTTCTATCGCCGCCTTCAAAGAATTTAGGACGATGGTTTCCTCTCCAAAAACATGGAAGCGTATAACGTCGCTGTTATACTGTCGTGACCAGTTCGCATATGTGAGCCAAGCGTATTTATGAGGTATATCCCAGAGGTTTCCAAGTAACGGATAGCCTTTTGGACCGGGAGGCAAGCGAAAAGCACGTCGCCGCGTTCGCCATAGGTAGACACAGAAAGCTAGGGTAAACAGTGAATAGAAAGTAACTGAAGTAACCATATCCAAGAAGCGATTGGGGTTGGCCACACATTTGTTGAAATCTGTTTATGTACGCGGTAGAGATACGGTAAATAGAATGAAAAGAAGACACAATTGGGTACACGTAATACATACCAATATATTTTGAGTATCGGGAAGAGGGGTCGGCTGATGCTTCTGGTACGGGTTTCTCATGAGGTAGACCAGATTGGTTAGTAATAAAGTTGATCGAAGTACATCCACAGTGTACATCATAAACACTTCCATGACGCATGGGTGTTAGATATCTGCGAGTAAAACTTGGTGCATTCACATGTAAACATCAGATATAACGAAATGGTAGAAAGAGGTCCCTTGCAGAGACAGTACTAGATTTATTCCAGTACATCCGTGTGAGTAGCAACCCGATGGTACCGTACAGATACGTTTGCAATAAGCATAGATGACTTGAGGTGTTCTGTGGTGCTTAACACGATCACGCCACTGATAATTGAAGTCCTTGATGCGTGAATCCATCAAACCAGTAGGGTAAACATCATTGAAGGGAGCATGGCTAATGTCGAGTTTACAGTAGACCAAGATGCCGATCACGTTCTCAGGGATGTACAAAGACATAGATCACATTTGTTAAATCTGCAGCAAAGGTGCAGTTATATTGCCATGAAATTGATATTACGAGGTTTTTTGCCAGTGATACGAGTTAACATTCCAATTGGCCTTGGTTTAGGTTGAGACTAGGAGTATAGAGAGATCTTCCTAGCAAAAAGAGAAAATAACAACCAGAGTCATTCGTTGTCACGGTGTTAAGGTGAGATGGTTCAACTCATTGGGCGATACGTGACAGGTATGATCTGTGACATAGTCTGGATAAGATCACGGGACTATCAAGTCACATCTTTTGAAGAGAATTGGACCAGTTGATTGGAAGACCAAGTTGATTCTCGTCCTTCCTTTTCATCACTCATCTGTGCCACTGTACAATCCAATACAACAGTCATGGAATCCACAGAATCTCGCACTATGAAAGCTCGTAGGGATGGTATGTTTGTTATCGTTGATCATTATCGCGTGCGATCCATTCTCAACGCGTTTTTATCGTTTAGCCTACAAAGCCAAAGGGCCTCTCAAGCAAGACGATCTTAGGCGTCGTCGAGAAGAACAACAAGTGGAGATCAGACGTCAGAAGAGAGAGGAGAACATCTCTAAGAGGCGCAATTTTCTTCCTTCAGCCGGTCCCGACTCTGATGAAGAGATTGGTGGAGGTGTCTGGGATCCTCCCGTATGCCACTTACTTTCTTGTCCGTGTAATCTTTTATCGACTCTTCATATCTTCAAATAGCTCGCCGAAGAAATGATTTCTGGTGTCTTTTCTGACGATCCTGAGCGCCAGCTTGACGCGACAACCAAATTCCGCAAACTTCTTTCAAAAGAAAAGAATCCACCTATCGAACGCGTAATCGATTGTGGTGTTGTTCCCCGCTTTGTTGAATTCCTCAAAGTCGGGCATGCAATGCTTCAGGTATTTACCTTTTTCATGTTCATTCATCTCGTTTTTAATAATTCTTATTAGTTCGAGGCTGCTTGGGCCTTGACCAACATTGCCTCCGGAACTGCCGAACACACTCAAGTTGTCATCAATGCCCAGGCTGTTCCCGAATTTATTAACCTTTTGTCTTCACCCGTGCTTGATGTTCGAGAGCAAGCTGTTTGGGCTTTGGGAAACATCGCTGGTGATAGCCCACATTGCAGGGATTACGTGCTTCAACAGGGGGCATTGAGGCCACTGCTTACTTTGCTCAGCGAAAATCACAAGCTCAGCATGCTTAGGAATGCTACATGGACATTGAGCAACTTCTGCCGAGGAAAGGCTCCTCAACCCGACTGGGACTTGGTATGGTGCTCTCTTGAACGTCTATTGCCGTAACTGACCATCGTGTTACAGATTTCGCCGGCTTTGACCGTGTTAACCAAATTGATCTATTCCCTCGATGATGAAATATTGATTGACGCTTGCTGGGCTATTTCTTACTTGTCTGATGGTTCCAACGACAAGATCCAAGCCGTCATAGAATCTGGAGTGTGCAGGCGCCTCGTTGATCTCCTGTTGCACCAGTCAACCTCAGTCCAAACCCCAGCTCTTCGTTCCGTAGGTAACATTGTGACTGGTGATGATTTACAAACCCAAGTGGTTATTGCATCCGGTGCCCTTCCCGCTCTCCTCTCTCTCCTCTCCTCTCCGAAGGATGGGATCCGCAAGGAGGCTTGCTGGACGATTTCGAACATCACTGCCGGCTCCCCGCCTCAGATCCAGTCCGTCATTGACGCGAATATTATCCCTCCTCTCATCAATATTCTTCAAAATGCCGATTTCAAAACCAGGAAGGAGGCGTGCTGGGCTATTTCTAATGCCACTTCTGGTGGTCTTCAGGAACCTGCCCAGATACGCTATCTTGTTTCCCAAGGATGCATCAAGCCTCTGTGCGACCTGCTGACCATGATGGACAACAAGATCATCCAAGTTGCTTTGGATGGACTCGACAATATCCTAAAGATCGGAGAGCAGGACAAGATCGCAGCAGGTCCTGGCGCCGTTAATCAATACGCTCTTTATGTCGAAGAAGCTGGTGGCATGATCACCATCCACAATCTCCAACAACACGACAATCTTGAGATCTACAAGAAGGCCTTCAACATCATGGACAAATACTTCCCCGACGAAGAAGAGGTTGACACCGCCATCAGCGCTCAAAGTGTAGATGCAGCTGGTAACTTTGCCGTAAGTGCGACCTTGATTCCTATTCATTTTTGGTTCTTACTCTTTCTCGTAGTTCCACTCCGACATGAATACGCCCCAGGGTGGTTTCAGTTTCGGACAGTGATTTCTTTTGGTTTAGTGTACTCGTTATCATTCACGCTTTTCAATTTTACACGTGTGCATTCTGCACTCATTCTGAGATTGTGTACTCGTCCTAGTTGTCTTCAATGTTCATTACAAGTTTTCTTTTTCCATGTTTCTTCCATCAATCCAAATAATAATCGACTGCTTGTATCTCGATTTTCTCTAACTATTCTCTATAACCATGATCTACTTTTCGTCCTCGAATGCAATCATATTGACCGAACCATCGATGTTGCATTCAAATGGAGTTTTGCCCAAGGCTGACTATTCTTGGAAAAACGTGACACAAGTAAAAGAACGCTCTCGGGGTTTGACTTCATCTGTAACTCTTCTTTGACTTGAATTCTTATTCACGAATCCTTTTCATCGGTTCATGCTAGCATTGTCAACCTTCTCATAGACCCATACGCTCACGAAATTACTGGCAAACATTGTGCGAACGTAGAGGATTCAAATGGCCTCACAGATTCTACCATTGGGTATACTTCCTCCAAGTCTCCTCGATCTTTGAACAACGCGACGCTGATCCCTTTCAAGAGCTGATCGACAAATGTATCGGGTCGAAGATCTGGGTGATTATGAAAAGCGAACGTGAATTCACCGGAACTCTCCTTGGATTCGATGACTATGTCAGTACGTATCCTCCGTACTTCGTGAATGTGCTATTGCTGGCCGTTTAACCAGATATTCCACAGACATTGTCCTAGAGGATGTGACAGAGTTGTACGCTCACTCTTCAGGCCACTTTTGATATTCCACTTATTTTTTTTCTTCATGCAGTGAAACGACAGCTCAAGGTGTCAAAAAGACAAAGCTCGCACAGACATTACTAAACGGAAGTAACATTGCTATGGTACGCAGCAGATAATCTCTCTTCCTTGTGAGCTGACGCGTAATTTTTCTAGCTAATACCGGGAAGTGACGGTCCTGAATCAAGTTGAAAGTTTGTCCTATTCTCCAGGTCGATATGAATTGGCGAAGCAGCAACGAAGTCGTAAGGGATCGTATCCATCCTTGGTGTCAATCATCGCACCTATCATCGATGATCTTCTACCTCTGTATTGCTTTTGTTCCATTGTATTTAAGGCGAAGGATTGAAGCCGAATGGACGCTCCCCCTTTTGTTTTATTATGGTCGGATATCCGAAACAGTACAAATCATCCAATAATAAAAAGCCAATCAAAGGACTAATTACACGCCATATTATCTTCCACTTTATCAAAACCAATCTAGTCATTCTAGTGATATATTCCACTTCCAGAGACGCTGAACAGGTCAACCATATATAATATTTCTTATGGCACGTGATCTGATTCTAAGGACTTTGGGAACTTTTTCGACCATTCACCAATTATCCAAGTCTTTCCTGTAATAACTTTCAACCTTTCGCCCACCATGACTATGCGTATTCGAATGGCTATGCATGGCCACCGCCACAGGAAGATCTTCCACGTTGTAGCCATTAATAGCAAGCTGCGTCGGGATGCCAAACCCACAGAGCTTTTGGGTGTCTACGACCCTCATGGTGCTGATGGACGCGACGCGAGGACAGTCCGCTGGAGTGTGGCTAGAATCCAGCATTGGCTAAACGTCGGTGCCCTTCCTAGTAAATCAGTTGTGAAACTATTGGAATTGGTAAGTTATCTGCGCGTCGGGTTTATGGGCAATAATCTAAGCTTTTATAAGGGCGGTATTCTTAAACCTGGCTCTCCATATCACCCTAGAGGTACACAACCACGACATCCTTTGGCCGAGAAATTCATACCTCCGTCCCCTGAACCAACTCCAATCCCAACTCCGACCAAGAAGACCCCAACGAAGAAGGCATCATAACCACCTCATCCCCCTTCAACTCTGACCACCTGCTTGTGGACCGTAAATGCCAACTATAGCTGTTATGCCCCAGTCTCTTTCATTATTCTGCCGTTGACACTTGAATTTGAAAAGAAGGATACTTTCCATGCCCCCATGCTGAAAAAATTGTCCGTGGTCTAGATATCGTCTATATTTCATCCGTCTACGACATTACATTCATACAGGAAAATAATCAAGGAGTAGATACTAGAATCTTTGCAATCTCAGAGTGACCGGCCTCTTGCGAGAGTTCTAGCGGCGTTAAATTATCTGGATCCTGCAAGAATGAATATACCGCTTGGGGGACAACCTCTATGAGTTACCTTTATATTCCTATTAGCGCCTTTACGAAGAAGAAGCTGGACCATTTCAACGTTTCCTCGGTCACAAGCCAGGTGAATTGGCGCGTATCCCTGCGTAGAATATTGTTTTAAAGTGAATGGTCGAAGAAGCTCAGATCATGCTCACATATTCATCCCGCGCATTCAGATCTGTTTCTGGAACTGTGTCTAATAAGGTGGCCAACCCAGACACATCATTCGACAAAGCCAGCCCGTGTATGGTGTTGTCCACGACCTTAACGGGTGCGACCATGGTACTTACTGAAAGCCCTAGACCGCCACTACTTTTACTAGTGCCGTCGTCTTTATCCCAGACATCGTCATCAGATCCAGTGGATCTCTCGAGTTGTGGTATTGCCTTATCTTCCAGCACTTGCCCTTCTGTCCAGCCCAAAGTGCGTGCAATCTCAAGATATCTTTCCTCAACCTTTGTTGGTTCATCGTATTTTTCTCCAGCAGATTTCCATGCATCCCATTTTGCACGTCCAGTCATGTCAAATATCGAAGGACGTGACGTTGCAGGTGTCCGAGTCGATGTAAGATATTTAAACAAGCCATACAACTATCCGATTGGTTAGGACGGCAAAGGGGACAGATCGCAAGAAGACATAGACCTCGAGCTTCGTAGAAGAAGACACATGAGACAGCGACGATGCTGACGACAGATAAGCAACAGCACTGTCGAACTTGGGCGACGGTTGGTAGGCCATCTCTTTTGCCTCAGGCAGTCTTTGTAGAAAGCGGGAATCACGTCGAGCTCAAAAGTCCCGTTGGTTGATATATTAGGGTGAATCCATTACATAAGCAAATATTCCACAATCCACTAAAGTTGATCTAAAAGCACGAATTTATCTAACTGCTACGACTCTTTTCAAATCAACCCAGCCGCTTTCATGGCCTAATTTAAGAGATTATCAACAAGGCTGGCATCAAGAAGGATGATAAAAGACTGACCTTGAACATCTCTGCACCAATTTTAGCTGGGCTGTCGGTAACAATAACGCCAGCACGCTCCAGGGCCTTAACCTTGTCGCCAGCGGCACCTGTAAAAACACATTTAGATCGACAATCCAAAAATTTCTCAGAATAAAGGTGGGATGAAACCAACCTTTTCCTCCCGAGATAATGGCTCCGGCGTGGCCCATGCGACGTCCAGGAGGTGCAGTACGGCCTGCGATGAAGCCAACAACGGGTTTGGGGTTCTTGCGAGTCTTGTTGTACTGTTCGAGGTATTCAGCAGCCTCTTCCTCCATAGAACCACCGATTTCTCCAATAATAACAATTCCTGTCAAAAAATTAGACGTGAGAAGTGGATTTGAATACTTAATCTACAATTAAGATGCGAACCCTCTGTGTTAGGATCTTCGAGGAAAACTTTAATGACGTCAATGTGTTGGGTTCCAGGGAATGGGTCTCCTCCGATTCCGACGCAAAGGGATTGACCAAGGCCGACATCGGTCGTTTGAGCGACAGCCTCATAGGTCAGGGTGCCAGAACGAGAAACGATACCTAGCAAACGGTGAGCGACAGTCACAGACGCATCATTCAAGTACGTACCAATTTTGCCAGGTTTGTGAATATGTCCCGGTTGGATACCCATTTTGCAACCCAATGGATTGATCACTGGGGAAAGAAGTCAGCAGATAGGTAGATAAGGAAAACGGACGTGTTTAAATGTACCTCCAGGGCAGTTAGGTCCAACAAGTCGGGAGCGCGACTGGCTTTTGAGGGCATCCATGACCTGATAAAAGCAAATTGGTCAATACTAACGCGTCAAGGAGTTAGAATACACGAACGCGAATCTCATCGGATTGAGGAATGCCCTCTGTGACGCAAACGATAAGCCCAATCTCATTTTCGATGGCTTCGATGATTGCATCTGCAGCAGTGGGTGGTGGAACGTAAAGAATGGTGGCGTCTGGTTTTGTTTCGTTCACGGCCTAGCAATTCATCAGAAGCTTCTCAGTTACTCGACGGATTCAGATCCCGTACATCTCTAACAGACCCGAAGATGGGTAGCCCCAGGTGCGTCTGGCCCGCCTTCTTTGGTGATACTCCTCCAACCATCTTGGTCCCGTAGGCAAGAGCTTCAGTGACGTGGAAAGTTCCCTGCTCAAATGTTAGATTGCATACACAAGACAGATAAACTGTTCTACCGTCTTTCCAGTGAGTCCTTGACATAAAACTTTTGTATCTTTATGAATGAGAAGATTGCGGATTGTATCATCGTAGCTATGTCGGGTTGCAGATTGGGAGAACGTCCTGCGTCCTAAGTCCAGAAAATGAGTCAGTTTGCGCGTATGCAGAGTTTGCTTCAGCACTCACCAGAGCCAATCAACGACTGGCCAGCATGGCGAAGCATTGTATCAATCCAAAGAATTCGTTAGAGGTGACAGCAAATGACCGGACTCGGTGCAAACTCAAGCGGGCAAGCTGTATTTGGGTTTGTTGATGCACTTTGATGAACATGACCATGTCTGCGACACTGATATTTTCGCGATAGGACTCTAAAAAAATGCAGAAAAACCAATGTCCACGGCCACACCTTGAATTAAAATATACAAGGCCTTGAATTATCTACAGACAGAAGACTTCGATCGTATATTCAATTTCTTTTCGATTACATACACAACATTAAGTGAAATGTCCCCCTCACTGAGTTCAAAATTACCTGTATGATAGTAAGCACTACTATTGCAAAGAAATGCAAAAAATAACAAGTGGTCGAGGGCCACATTGACAGATAGCTTCATAATGAACATTACACCCCAGTATTTCTTCTGCGGTCACGAGTCTTCCTTGCTGCGCGATCGAAGGCCAAGATAGCATACTTGACTTTGTCGTACTGTCTTGTGTTGACGGCACTTGAGGAAGAATATGTTAACAATTGTCTAGGTCGATACAAGGAAAGAAACCAACCTCGTAACTTCCTGGAGCAGTTGAGCCTTGGATTCGTTGGGCACGCTGTTAACAGGCAATAACAGGAGGACGTCGCGCAGCCATATAAGCAGTGGGTTCGGGAAATAAGCAACCAGGGACCTGAAAATTGTTACGACAGTAGAGGCGGCATCCTCTGGGAAGTTTCCAACAAAACCTTTAAGAATGTATTCCAAAAATTTATTCCCTTCCTTGCTCATTGTGTCACGAATAACGGCGGCATACATCGGGTATTTGGGGGAAGTCGAGGGCAATGGGGGCTCCATGCAGTCGTGCGATAGAATCGAGCGGAAGAAATCCAGAGCGGCGAAGACGATGTCACTGTGTACCACTGTAAGACCCGCCATGGCGCAATGGAAAGCCAATGCAAACGACGGTGATAAAAACAGGACATCCGGGGTCAAGTTTATTAATTGAAGTAACATCTGAAGGTAGTCCTCCAGTACTGTGTAACAAGGTTTTAATTTTCATATATTAGGGATACACGATTAAAATTCCTACTCACCGTCAGGTATTTCTCTAGGGCTACTTTGTTCTAACATCGTGGCCACTTTGGCTGTACTGCGCTGGAAAATTTCAAGTATAGAAGCATGAAGGGCAGAATCCTTCTCAATTCCGTATCGACCAATAATCTTGCCAGCGATCCAAAGGAAACTAGGGAAGCCCGTGGTTTCGAATGCTGCAGACATCCTATGTATTACGGATGGGGCAAGTGGTAGCGCTGACTTGCTGAAGAGATCAATGCCCCGTCGCAATACACGAGTGGAACGCTCGGCAAGATCATAGTTAAGTCCGTGGCTCGACAGGAAGGCATCGAAGACAAGCCAAGCTTCCTGACCAGTGTTTTGGCATGCAGGAGGAAGGTCTTCACCGTATCCTTGGATGACATGAAGCATTACCTCTAGGTTCTCTAGCCCATCTGAAATGATGTTTATGTCAGTGTAAAATTGAAAAAAATAGAGATGAACATTTGATATTCTTACTTCCAACTTCATCGATTTCGGCTTTCGTTGGAGGTATTGTTTTTGTAGAGACCGCGTGCACTTGCGCCAAAATGTCCAATGCGAATGTTTTGAGCGACTCAGCAGCCCTATTCATAGGCATAGCAGATATCACATATGCAATCGCTTCATAAACCTGGCGACGGTCATCTTGAACAAGTTTTGTTCCAGTTGTTGTAAGGAAAGTATGGAGGGTAGGCAGGAAATCTGTCAAGTGCTACAGGGAAATTAACTCTCTGCTTTGAAGCAATAGAATAAAAGTACATACTTGTTTGCAGTCTTGACACATATACTTCAATGCCTGCCCTGCAGCAGCAACCACCTCGGCGTCGGTATCCTCGAATCCGGCAGATATGTATTGCAACTGAAAGGGTATATATTGTGGATGGGCATTGATCCACTCTGTATAGCGGGAAATGATTAACAAAGCCGCATAACGAACTCGAGGGTGGTTTGGTAGGGATGGTATGAGGTCTATGATTTTTGGAACGGCACTATTATCTTCTGGGTCGATTTCCGCTCCCATTGAACGCATGGCAAACAGAGGGGCCTCAATTTCTTGCCAGGATACAGCAGGACCGCGAGCAAGAGCGTTGTTAATAAGCTGATACGCAGCGAGAAGGCAAGTCTCTGTTCGGAGGACAAAACAGCAATCTTTGAGTGTATCGCCCATGACATGCCTAAAGGCACGGAAATCATCCGCCTCCTGACCAGTAAGGGTGGTAATATCGGCTGGGAAATGGAGATGTTTGATGATGACGGTCATAAGAGATTTATAGGCCTCCAAGAATAATGGTGACACTGAGGATTTTTTGCCGAGGATTTGAGCAAGGCGCATCCAGAACGGGAAGGTTATGGGGACGATATCGAGATCCGGGTACGCTGAGCACTCTCCAATAGCTTCGACCAGAGGGAAAAATGTTTCTGTATGCTGTAGAATCAACGATCGGTATGTTTCCCCAGCTTCAGAGAATATACGAGCATATCCCTTGATCTTGTCCGAATCGTCGTAGTTTGCAGCAATCCGTTCTTTCAATGTAATGATCCTTGGAACGACGAGTTCAATCACGGACATGTTATCGTCAATTTCCTGTGTCTCGTGCACTATTTGGCAGATGACATCGACCGCGGCGTCGAAAAGCTCGTCGGAAGTGAGGGCTTCGAATGCAAAACCGAACAAGGGTGTCTCTGCCAACTGAATCACGCCAATTTCTCCTGCGGCGAGCCAGTTATACAGACAGTTGAAGACTTGTGATTGGACTGTAGAAGTGACGCCTAAATTTTTTTCTATTAATCGCTATTGTTAACTACTGGTGGGAACAGTAGGCGTACCACTAGCGTTGACATACAAGCACAATAACTCAAGAATCAACTTGGAATTATCGGTCAATAGTTGAGCCGATCGGTCCCGGTATTCATTATCCTGTAGAGTTTCAAATAAGTGACTGATGACAACAAAAAATTCCCAACTCACACTTATAGGAATCCTGGTATTGCTCGAAACTTCCTCTGGCAACAGGGTCAAAAACTCTAACAAAACTGGGACGGTGGCAGGGTTCCTCCCGTAAACATCAACCAGAGCTTTTACAGGATTCTCCCAGGACGGAAGCTGCAAGGCTAAACCAGCGATAGCCAAAGAAATCTGAACGGTGATCGTACGAGGCCCCGCCTTGAAAACCTCTAGGGCACTAACGAGCGTGTTGCGAGTGGCTGTGACCTTTTCGGGACTGAGTTGATTGAGATCGTAAGTTACCTAGGCATTCGAAATCGTCAAGTTGAAAAGCAGATCAAGGAAGATGAAACAGTGTAAGATCGACAAGAATACTCACCTTGGTCCTAAACGTCTGCGCCGCAAAGATCTTGGCTGCGAGCGGTGCTTCTGGTGACGACAGGAGGAGATCGCAGGTCTCCCACGATTGAGGCTAGGACAAGGATCGTTGGACACGGTCAGAGTTGTTGGTCGAGAGAGTGGCCATAGGCGAAAGACAATTTACAGAATGCTGAAAATCCTGAAGCCAGGAATTTGCTCTTTCTAGCGATGCTTTGTCGGGAGTGCGGGTGAACACATCAAGTGCCGATAACAAGGTCGGTATATCGTAATTAGCCATACCGGAGATCTTGAATCCGGGAAATCAAGGTCACTGGCTTGCGGGATGGTGAAACGGAAGTAAGTGCAGGAAGTTCGGTCACTAGAGTGTAGATGAGATATGAAGCCGTTTGTCCTTGTTGACAAGTCACGCAATTAACAATCTGATCTCACTCATCCAATTACAACCACTGGTTTCCCTCTACTTGGCACAATCACTAAACAGCAGAACCATGGTATATTGTCATCAAAAAAGAGAGGGTCCGCTATAGACGTAAGACGTAATAATTCCGCATAGAGAATAATGAAAGTTCAAAGCTGTACTAAAAAGTGAAGCAAGTAGGGGATATCCGATGAAAGGAGTGACGAGTATTCACGAGAATCAAGATAACGATGGGTAACAAGGTAATTTAATGAGATGGTGTACATGCAAAAAACAAAGAAGGGCCAGGTAGATGACCAGTAGAGAGAGGCTGGCAATGTCAAAATAGTGGATGGATGATACCGCGTTCTTGATCGTTTCTTAGAGAAAAATTACGTGCGAAGGAAGCCCTTCTTCCTCGTGGTCTGAAATCAAAGTGTTAGCAAGAAAAATCACATTCAAAAATAATAAACAACGAACAGAAGATTTCTCGGGTGTTAATGGACGACCACTTTCGATTTTCCTCTTCTTGTCCTCAAGGTCGGCACGTTGCTTCTCCAACGCGTCCTTCATCTCCTTGTGCCGGGCATAGAGTTCTTCTTCGGACTGCTTAAGCTTGGCTTCCTTCTCCTGAACCTTTTGCAAGAAGACCATCTTCATCTCAGCCTCCATCTTGGCAAGTTTGGCTTCGTGAAGAACTCGTTCTTCTTGTAGCCTGGCAGCAGGGCTGTACAAACAGATTAATACAAAAAATCAGGATTTTTGAACAACTTACTTGATTTCTTTAAACACGGAAGAATCTTGAGCGACACCCATGCTAAGAAGTTTTTCTGTTCGCCAGTTCTCGTAAAGAACATCGTTGGTATACTCCCTGAGCTCCTCCATGTACGTGCGGACAAGCATCTGACGGAGTTTGACAAAGTCGCAATGTTCCTCATTGTCAACTTCGACAACACCCCAGGGGTAAGCGCGTCCACGGACTTGACGACCGTCAGGGGTATTAACCAACCTGTCGGAACCTACGACAGCGAATGGAATTTTTCCGGCGATCTCTTCAGCTTCAGCAATGGTCTCTTCATCCTCGTTCTCATATGTTGGCGCCTGGAAAATATGGATGTTATGGTGGGCAATATCGGCCAAAATCTGAAAAAAGTGTGTTAATGGCAATGCGGCTAGAAGCAAAGCAAAAATGACGCACCCTCTCTTTAAACTCGGTAACTTCCTCATCGGTCAAAGTGTCTGCCTTTGCAATGATGGGGATAAGGTTGACTTTGGTATGAAGTCTGCGCATAAACTCGATATCAAGCTGCTTGAGACTATATGAGATGATCAGAACAAAGATAGTCTAGACAACGAACAAACAAATAAATCTCACGAATGGCCAGTGGGTTGGATAAAGTACAAGCAGGCATGGACACGGTTGTCGACAATTTTCGTCCTGTTGACGCGGTTTTCTTGTTCAAGATACGAGTCAAATCGGGATTCGATATTTTCAACGATGGGTTTCCAACTGAATAGGAGCAAAGAGTGAGAAAAAAAATGGGGTGAAAATGGCGCCACGCGCCAAATGATTACCTGTCATCGTTGTTGACGAAATCACCGAAACCGGGAGTATCAACGACGGTTAAGTGAAGGCGAACACCGTTCTCCTCGATATCTATACGTAAAGGAAGTGAGGATACGTGTCTAGAGGCGTGCGATAAAAATAGGCACCTGCACCGATGCTCTCAATGGCAACGGTCTTGGGCCTATCTGCAGCCGGCGAAATAGGTTCCTTGGGTGGATAGAGAGTGGTGTTGAAGAGAGTGTTGATCAGCGTGGACTTGCCGAGACCGGACTCCCCTATAGACGGAGAGAATGAGATACACGTCGCAGAGAGAAAAAGGCGGTAGACTGACCAACGACCATGGCGGTGAACTGGAAGCCCTTCCTGACACTCTTCCTGTGGACCTGGTTGGGGAGATTGGCAAAGCCGACATAGCCCATGAGCTTTTTGCGGATGACGTTGGAGGGAGCTGGTGTGTGCGCTGTCGGGACGAGAGAGGGACTTGAGCCATTGAGACCGCCATTTGAGATAATGTCGCCGTTGCGCGAGGATGTATAGGAGTCGGCCATCTGGGAAGAGAGGTAAGGAGCGAAAAGGAAGAGTGGCAGGGGAAAATTACTTTTAAGTTGACTTGAACGAGGGGGAGGAAAGAAGTCGGGCGATGTTGTCTTTGTTTGGTCGAGGTGGCAAAGCCCACGTCCAATTTGGGTTTGGGCAACAAGAGACCCTGATACAAACAATCAGATTCGCACTCTGCCATCACCCCGAACTTGAACCGCCAGACGCACCCACGAAATCCGCCGTCGCTGCTTCATCTTGCCCACCATCTTGTCTCGTCCTCAGTTTTATACGTCTCTCCGTGTGTCTGCCTCGAGGCTCTCTATAATTATTATTCATATTCTACAACATTTCATCCCCGGTATTTACGAACATCTCGAACAATTTCTGAAATGAATCTTCAGCCTTCAATGCTTCTATTTCTTCCCAGTCTTCCTCCCACCCCATCGTCTCCACTGACTCTGGCGACGATTCCACAGACCACGACAGAGGCGGCGTAGGCGATCGCGACCACCCTCGTCTTTCGCCTGGGCTGTCCGGCACCTCGGCAGACCCCGGCGATGTAAAAAATCGCTTTTGGCTCTTCTTCCTAAGGGTCAGGAACAGCGTATCAGAAGTCGGAGAACGCGATGCGTTGGGAGTGCTTGCGCAATATCTAGCTCTTGCATCCTGTCGCGTCTTTCTCGGAGGAGTAATGGGCTCTGCTATGTTTTTAATAGGAAATATGACAGTTTCTGGATCAAGCTCCTCCAGGCCTCCAAGTACTTCCGAGAGCCTTCGAACAAGCACATGTTTCGCCTGAGGTGTTGGTGTAGGTGTACCAAAATCAATAGGTTGTGCGTCGTAGATGGTCCTGCCACGAGTTTCCATTAGGTTGACTTTCGGTCGTTCCATTGAACTCAGTCCATTTGTTCGCAGTATGGCCTCCGTTAGCCATAGGACGTTTCGAACCTCTTCGCTAATGTCTTTATCTATCACTCCGTCGCAGACGAATCGTGATCTAAAGGCGTAAATGGCGTCGATCTGCGATTGTTGCAGTGGTCTGTGAAAAACTTCATCATAGGCGCGAGACGAACGCGCAGACGAAGAGATCTTGGGCATTATCCACGAAAGAATACGAATTATGAAAAAGAATAAAAATAAAAATAACGAAATTGGAGACAAGTGATAAAAGAATGTGAGGGTTCGAAACGTCGTCTTCACCGTCAAGGTGAGAATGTGGGGATCGACGAACAGCAAACTACATGCTATTTATCAGTAGGAAGCATCCGTTAACTCAAGAAACAAAGCGCATTCTTCGCTGGCACGAATTGGGCCAAAGAAGACTCCAGTCCTACAGGGTCAATGAAACAAAGAGCCATTCCTGGCCAAGCGCGTAGATGTTACTGAATCATCATGGCATTCCTTTGGCCGGTTCGGTAGTGGCGTCAAAAGGCCTTCATATATCATAGCTTACGGTTTAAAAAAGTATCAGAGTACCCAGTGCGTCGGTTCAATGCGGTACGCTATTAGTTTGATGAGTGGCACATAATGTATTGCAGTCTTATACAAATTACTGCAAGGATACAGGTTTAGGTAGCCATTCTTCTGGGAAATCATGGATGGTGGTGCGATTAAATGGTCTGTTCCCTCTGTGGTCACCTCCCTTCGCCTTGCGGATTTTGGAAACTAAGTGGCGGGCATCAATGGGCACGTCAGAGAATGTATCTGCCGAGTTCTATGAAATGTGTCAGTCAGCAGTTTAACCCAACAGAAATAAATGCGTACGTTGGCCTCGGCGACGAGTTTATCCAAGGTATCACTGGCCCACTTAAGATTCTGGGAGGCCTTAGGGAAGTCCTCACACGCGATTTTGATGTAGCCGTTACCCCATAGCTCATTACCACTGACACCGGAGTCCGCATGCGGAACAGGACTCCATCTTGGACCTGCGAGGAGGATGGCTTTATGGACAGCAGAATCATCTTTCAAGGGCAGAGCGTCGACTGGGGCGACGATGACACGTTTGAGCGAAACAGGATGCTGTTCTCCCTGGTAGTGTACAGAGCGGACAATCAAAGGTTTATCCGCAGAGGGGGGAACAAATGGTTTTCTGTAAGCTGAAAAATGCAAAACACGGATGAGCCAAAAACACGGATTCCAAGAATAAAAAAGCGCTCCTAAACTCACCGACAAGTTTTGGCATTTCGTGTTCAATGAGTCGCATGTAATGTAGCATCTGGCGCTCGTTCTGCAGAATAATATGACCGGCAGTAGGTGAATCATAGGTATCCGCAGAGTCCTCAAAATGCTCCCATATTTCTTCCAGGTCGTCCTCCAGCACACTGTTAGTCCGACGGGGCGCCTTGTTTCGGACGCGTTTCCGCGCTTGCAATGCGGATGATGTGCTGAAGCTTGCCTGAGATATCCGGCAGGCAGAGGGTGCCACCCGAGGGCATTTAGGCGACAAGAGAAATCTGGCTAGTGAATGGGCCATGGCAGATACCGAACGTCACCTTTGGTAGTTTGGACAAATTATTTCGCGCGTCGAGTCCGCTGAGAGGACGCCGACATACATGACCAAATAAGAAGACCCTCACGCTTTACCATATCGGGATGTATTTGATCATTGCTTGACAGTCACCACTGAAACTTATAATCTTCAGTTCATTCAATCAAGATGGTAGGACTTGACTCTGTAATTCAATCGCCATGTTCACACTTATGATTAGCATAGCGTCTCCAATTATCTATCAAAGCCGAACTGGAAAATGTCACTAGCTTGGAACCAGCTGCCAATGATTTTGAGTTCTTCTTCCAGGTCTGTTGCGCTAAATCGCATACTAACAACTGGTATTCTCACAAAACTGTCTAGGTGAAGTGCAACAGCTGCAACGAAACTCACCCTAAATTTGTCTCCCTGAATCGTCTTGTAAGATATCATCCATTTATTTTCTATCAGGTTCTCTATCGTCCTAATCTCTGGTGAATGACGTGAAGGAGGAACGCGAAGTATCTGGAGGAAAAGGAAGCACTGCACACTTCGTATGGAAATGTGGCCTGTGTCTGTAGCTTTCTTCGGGCATGATTCACGCTCAATTCTAATTTTCTCTTTTAGGCAAAAGAGAAAGTTCTGCTAAATTTGAGCCTACCCCATTCACACCCTACACCGCAGAAAATGCCCAATTCCAACCATTGCTTGTGCTTGAATGTCGAGGATTAGAGTTCGTCGGATTTGATCCTCGAGTATGTTGTTTTTAAGAAGAATCTTTTTGGATGGATGATTTAGCCAATTTATTAGGGAACATGGAAGTGCGTAGGCACCACTGGGACTAAGTTTCCCGAGGTCGATTTGGTAGAAGGAGAGTGGAATGATTATGATGAAAAGGTGAGGAGAAATTCGTCAAGTTGTACTTTGGAGCTGGAAACCTATTTTATTCTTTCTAGGCGGCCCTTCCGGTTGGTATTTCAGAATTCGGAAGCCGATGGGATAGGGCATGAGCACTTTTAAATGACTTGTACGTGTAGCTAAACAAGTGGAGTTTACATTAGGAAAATACTACGGAGGAAGTCGTCGAATATACATCTCCTTTATATCAAATTGCACCGCTAGATCGCACCTGCAAGCACCTCAAGATGGTAAAATCTACCTATCTATTCTCTTCCCGCTACTGTCTTTCGCTGAATCGTTGTGGCCAATTTTCGACTTCATATGCTTGGTCTCTTCGGATTTGCCATCATTGTGTGCTGAACTACGCCCAGTCAAAATATCTCTCTTCCATTTTGTAATGTCTGTGGAATTTTGAACCACTGTTGCTTTAGCCATCCTCGGCCCCTCTTTCAGCCTTTGCTTTCCAGACCTCACTACTTTCGATTGCGCCTTCTTAAATTTGGCCAGATGCTCAATCGTGGGCATTCCTCTTCGTTAGCGAGCTGTACACTGTCTTTAAATCGACGTACCCCCACAACGCTGCTTCCGCTTTACTAATCTTGACTTTGTGCATGTCGACGCCTCGTTCAGCTAAAACTTCAATGAATCTATGGAAATGCTGAAGGTTTTTCGGGTCAGGATTTCCTATTTAGTTTGATCTGCACTCGAAGTCTCACATCTACTGACGTCCTGATACACGAAGGAAGTCAGTATGATTCTCCGCTGTTTCCATTGAAAAAAAAGAACCTGTAATGGCCGGAAAGCGGTGAAAGGGTATGTATGACCCCCTGTTTGACAGTTATCAGGCCAGCGGACGTCACAATACCACCCGCAACGAATGATGAGTGTTGAAAGGCTCCTGTTTCTATAATTGACAAATTAGATTATGGGTAGAGTTTCCGTGGACAATACTACCTTTGATTCCAATGAATATATTAACTTTAATTCAATGTATGAGTGGATGACTTGAGTCTTTGAAAAAGTTGACTCTTACAATTTTTGTCCTGCAAACTCCTCAGTCGATTACTTAAATCAAACCAAATAACTAGAACATTAGCAACATACCGACACATAGATCCAAGTATTTCGTCTAACGGTTTTCCTCAGCAACCGTTCCATTACTCCTCGAGCAGTGAAATTGCGTCGAACATATCTTGACCACCAATGCCTGCCTTTAATCCCACCTGCGTAATGAGTAGCAGCATTTTCCTGGTCCAAAGACTCTCGAGACGTTATTGGACTATTGGTGAAAGGGACATGACCATGCAGCTTTGTATGCTGCATATTTCTTGTAGGCATGCTCTCTGGAACGATTCCTCGACCTTCTCCTGCATCTTTCCAGTCTCCGGCAGTGGTATCAACAGGTTGGTTATTTTTATCCCAGTAGAGCCGACCATCATCTCCTATTTTCACCAAGTAATTCAACCCTACGGGAATGTGTTCAGACATTCAATAAATATCAAAA
Source organism: Psilocybe cubensis (assembly GCF_017499595.1). Lineage (NCBI taxonomy): Eukaryota > Fungi > Basidiomycota > Agaricomycetes > Agaricales > Agrocybaceae > Psilocybe > Psilocybe cubensis. The sequence goes on along the minus strand of NC_062999.1, from coordinate 3,188,674 downwards.
TAAATAGAAAAGCCAACTTTGCTCTGCAGAAAGGTATCTGTATAAATATCTGTTAGCAGCGCTGCACGTTTGTATGGACAAACACCAACATTATTCGCTATGCATGTTTCTTCCTTTAGTACAAGCATGGTGGAGATAGTTTTGAAGAGATACCAACCCACCTCTTTTTCCAATCGTTCGCGAGGACATTGGTCTAGTGAGAGATCTTTGCCTCCCCCATGGTCAAGCCTTCGAGTGACAGAAGATAATAAGAGGCAATGTGGTAATCGGAGCCTGAAGATACATACCATTTAAAAAAGTTCTCTCGGGTATCTTCTTCCTGCCATCGTTTGTAATACCACTGGAGGAATCATGCACATGGTGAGCTGCAGTGTGAACCTCAAAAGAATTAAATATATCCAACCTTTACTATAAGAAGATAAATTATAAGCACTCAATACTGCTAGTTCACAAAAAGTACATTACAATTTGAACCGTAACGGTGCTTCCTTTCGTGAGTAAATCCAATAATTAACATTTAGGCGCCCAAATTTCCAGAAAGATATACACACCCATCAATCATTTCCAGCCAATGCTGAGCTTCCAGGTGCTTTTCTTCAGCCTCAACTTGGACGCCATTATTGCTCAGTAGTTCATTTTTGAATTTCAGTTGGGTGATAAAAAAGGCAGCACGATTCCAACGTTGTCGAGGAGTGGTAGATTCGTCAAGTGCAGCATTTCGATGAACCTATCCGGAAGCAAAATATCATGGATCAGCCCTGAAATTACATACTGGTGCTAATACATGCCGCACCGCAAGCTTGGCTCCAGTGGCAGCGTCATCCCATCTGGCGTCAGCATTTAAATGCCGTTCCTTGGTTAGATTGTGACTACCTCTCCAAAGACGCTGGATCATAATTGCTGCAGCGACACGGGCTGCTTCATCGTCATTATCAGAGGGATGTGAGTTGAAAGGCATGAGTCGTAGTTGGGTTCCAGAAAGCTTGAGCAAGCACACGATCAAGTGCGTTCATGTATGACGTCATATGGCCATTAAGCAATTAAAGTTGCTACACAATGCAAAGGTATGTATGTTTTCACTTGCAACAAAGAGCACAGAGTACGAAGACAGGAATAGTGAAACTGGATGTGATGGTAGTACGACATGAAGAGTGATCTGAAAAGCAAACTAGATGATGGCAAGGAGGTTCGTGAAAGTAGTTGGATATGAATGGTGAGAAAAGGGCTAGCAAAATGAGAATGGTGCGAAAGTATGGTTAGTAGTAAGTATGTAGATTGTTCTTAAGTAAATCCAGTGAAAACCCAACCAGGTGGGAGAATGAGATAAGGGTGTTTTCGAAGCTCAGCCGCAGTCGGCCTCTCCTCGGGATTTCTAAATTCTTTGGGTCAGAAAAGACATCATAAAGTGATCAACGGGCAGCATACATGGCGAAGCATTTTCTTCTGAAATCATCTGCTTCTTCTGACAGGACCACATCCTCAGGGACTGGAGGTGGTTGCTTGGATTGATAGAGCTAAAAGAAAAAGGACTTGAGATCCACCAAACCCAGGTTACGCAAAAATCACACACCTTGAACATGACTGCGATCATCTCCTCACCCATCCATGGCCTTGATCCTGCCCACATTTCCAACACCACACAGCCTACACTCCAGATATCAACCTTAAAGTTATATCCCTTCTTGTTCGTGTTAATAACTTCCGGAGCCATCCAGAATACAGTCCCTTTCATAGCTGTAAACGCGCCGCCCTGAAGATCTTCGGTTCGTTTGGAGATTCCGAAGTCGGAGATTTTGCAGATTCCCGACATCTCGACTAGGATATTGTCGGCCTTCATATCCTATGATACAGGTTAAAAAATCAATGAAATAATTACTCGATGTAGGAAACTTACTCGATGAAGAATGCCTTTGGAATGGAGATACTCAAGACCACTCAATATCTGCGCCGTAAAGGATCTCGTAACGTTGTCGTCGAATTTTCCGTGTTTGTGCAAACAACTTCCAACAGATCCACCAGGGACATATTCAAGGAAGCTAAGAATTCAAAATAAGCACCGTCTTTCTGAATAAAATGTCAACTAAAAGCTCACATGCTCAAGTTGGCCGGGGTTTCCTCAAACCCGAGATACTGAACAATGTTAGGGTGATCGAGGTCTCGAAGCGTCTCACTCTCCATCTTCAATGCCTGAACAACTGTGTGGTGACGCGAATCGTTTTTGTCGCTGGGCGTTTGAGGCAGTTCAACTTGCTTTACTGCAATCATTTCTCCAGTCGTGGCGTTCAGAGCCAGGTAGACACGGCCATAAGTACCCTTTCCAATCAATTCACCTCGTACCCACTTGAATGTAGCTGAAATTTGTGTCAGCATAATTCAATGGTAAGATAAGAAAGATAAATAGCATACTGGGTCCACCAGAAGGAGATTCGGGTATACTGTTGGTGTTCACACTGCGTCCCTGTGCTGTAGTCACCTCCTCCAACTTACTACCCCAGAGCTTTGTACTTCGCTTGCGCATCATGTTGTCAACACGAGAAGTATCTGTAGCTCTCGAAGTGCGATCAATTCGTTTTTTGTGCTCCTGAGCAACGATACGAATAGATTTCTTCGCCCTGATCTTCGCCCGTTCATCGATCTGGACTGGTGGAGGCAAAGCCGCTGCCGGCTCTGCATTCGTCGGTGATGTGTCGCCCGACGTCGCTTCGATGACTGGCTTATCAAGGTCATGCGTTGGGAAGAACTTTTCGAGATGCTCGTAGATATTTTCAGGTGGAGGACGAGGTGCCCAATTGTCACCTTCAGGGTCGACAAACGTACTCTCTGGTCGCCGTGATACCGGGTTGACTGAGGTATAAGGAAGTGGCCGGTAGCTACTCGGAGGGTGGGTATCCTTTGCCGAACCATCTGGGCGATTAGAATGGTGAGTGCCATTCTCCGTTGGTCGACTGCTGCTGCTGCTGCTGCTCGAGGACTCGATTTGTACTGTCAGAGGTGGCCGTGCAGCTGACTTGGGTGCCTCAGGTCGCACAATCCACGTACCACCTTCATTATCAAAATCGTCGTCATCATCACCATCGTCAGGGGCGTAAGAAGATTTGCTCTCCAAAGGAGGAGGAGGGGGTGATATCTGCCGGGTGGGCTGAGAATACGATCCGTGCAACATATCCAAAAGGTTCATCTGATCCTTTTGCTTGAGTGTTGATTCAGTGCTCTTGATGACAATGTCGTCGGGAGAAGAAGGTGGGGATTGTTCCTCAACAAGACCATTCCTCTCAGAAGGATCGTATCGAGGACTGTGAGGACTAATAGGTGTTCGAGGAGGGGTAGTATTTGAAGTCTCAGGTCCACTTTGAATGTCAGATGAACCTGAGCGATCGCTCGAGGTAGTTGGCCTTGGACGAGGTCCAGGGATACCTGGAGAGTGATAGGGCCTGTTGGGGGAAATTGTGCGGGGTGATTGATTGCTTTCTCCAGATTCCAACGTCGACCCATACACAGGAGACTGCAACCGAGTATAGCCTCGAGTCGGAGACGTAACCGGATCACCAGATGCTGATTGTGGCCTTGGGTACGGGTCGTTGTTAGTCGTTGAAAGATTAGAAGAGTAACCGCCACCGCGACTGAGATACGAAGACGACGAGCTATGATGAAAATCGGCAGTTCCATGGACAGGAAGGGGTCTTGAAAAACTTCGGGGCGGTTCGTAGGATTTGGCTGACACATTGAGAGACATATTGCTTGCTGGGAGATTGCTGGGAGAGTATGGTGATTCATTGACACGAGCAATGTTACTCTGACGAGTCATGGGTAACTGAGATACCGATGGCAAATTTCGGCGACTCTGCGATGAGGAGGCATGACTTGCAGCAAACTTCAAATCATTCATACTCTTCGTCATAGACTTCCCAAGCCTAGTAGAAGAATAATTGGACGATGGTGGCGTCGGTTTCCGACTACTACCGCCTTCCTCACCCTTCCAGTTGACAAAGACACTTCCAGGAATGGGAACATTTGCTGGAGGTCGTGGTTGAGAGGAAGGTCGTTGCGTCTGAAGAGGTAATGGGACAGAGGGCTGACTTGGCCTGGAAGAATTGTATACAGGGTGTCTTGGTGTATACGGTGAGGAGGGTCGATACTGTGAAGAATAACTCGGTTGTCGTGACCCACGTGTGAGGCTCGGGGACACTCGCTCTTGCTCATCGCGCTGAGGAGGGGGTAGAATGATGTCCCAAGGCTGATCCTCGTCGTCATGTGCATGCTTTGTTAATCGCTCCCTCGTGCTTTCACGGGGTGGCTCAGGTTTTAGCTTTCCCAATCCTCGACTGTAAAGTTGACCAGCTGTTTCTGGATGGTGTTCTGTTGCCTTCACTGCGGAATCCTGGTGGGAACCTGCGTCTGACGTTGACCTTGCATGATGATGTCGTTGTGGAATACCTAACGAGGAAGATTCTTCATTGCTGAGAAACGATGGACGAACAGGTGATAGAGGAGGTGGCGGAGTAGGTAATGGAGGCAGAGCATGGCCATACTTTTCTTCGTTCTTCTGAGGCTTGGCCCCAGACGAGTGCAGAAGAGGAGAAGATGGTCGTGCTTGATTAGCAAGGCTAGGCCTTCTATGCGGAGAAGGAAGTGCAGTTTGTGACGACGAAGCTGAAGGTTGGGAGTGGGTTGTGCGAGCTAGAGGTCTGCTGACATCGTGTTCCGGGTAGTCAAGATCGGCCTCATACCCAATTTCCAGGGGGATATTTTCGCTCGCAGAGGAAAAACTCCCATTCCTGGACCTTGAGCGTCGTTTTATTTGCAGGGGGGTCGTGTTAGCCAAGGGGGGTAAGACAGGGGGACTTGAGTAATCTGGGAGTTGAATAGGCGACGGTCCTTGAGGTGGTGCAGTCGACTGGGTAACGAAAAACTTGAGGGTCCCTTTGGAATCGCCATGATCGCGACACATGGCCATAAGACGGTCGTTGGTCAATGCCTCCCCGGACTGACTCTCCCCAATTTCTGTTCGATAGATAGAGTATGGATACAGCTCGTCCTCATTGAAGATGCCCAACTAAAACCGACAATTGAGACACCAAAAAAAGAAGGACAAAACTAAATGCCACATACCTTGTTTAAAATGAGCTCTCTTATCTGGCTGGCGCTCCTCGCGCTGCTGATATCCACGGTAACATAGCGCTCTGAATCAGAGGTCACAAAAATGACTCTTTCAGATACAGACGAGGAGGCCATGCTGGATGACGATGTGAATGATTCCGGAGTTGTGACGGTCGGAGACTGTGCGGGTCATCGTGAAATTAAAGATGATACAAGTGAAGAAGGGAAACTCACTGTGTATGGCCTCCGAGACTGCTCGCCTGCCGGTGGCCGTGGGCGACCACCGAACGGTGCTTTGAGGTGCTTGAGCAGCTTGGACCCCTTACTGGCCGAGGGTGTTGAGGCAGAGGAAGTCCGCGAAGGAGAGATGAAACTAGAAACGTGGGGTTGAACATCGTTGAGTGCCCGATAGTCTTGGTAAGATGGGTAGGATTCTGATTGAGGGAGGGCTTTTGATGGGGGGTCGACCTTTAGGTGGAGATCGGCGGAATAGGAGTGTGCATGCTGACTGGGGGTACTTGGGGGCGGGGGAGAAGGAGAATCTGTGCTGTCAGGGGACAGGGGAGGCTGGGGTAGAGGATATCTAGAATTCGTTACTGAAGGGTCTGTGGCCAGGAGGGTGGGCTGAGAAGGGGTAGGCCTGTGGTAGTTGGAAACTGTAGAGACCTGGGGTCTTTTGTTGGAATAGCCATTAGTATGGGTGCGGGGGCGAGTGTCGTCCTTTGCATCGTCGGAGTCTCCTGAGCCTGGATTGGCGACATAATAGATCTTCCTGGCCGTCTGCTTGTTGGATCGCGAGTCCTCCGACATGTAGAAAGATAGGAGACGGAGAAACCGCCAGGAGGGACGGAGGAAGTGGGGTGGGCGGGAGGGGCAGGAGGAGGAGACTGGTGGGAGTAGAGAAGAGAGGGACACGGTGTGCGAGGACAGCGGCGTCGTCGTTCAGCCTCCAAAGAGAATGCGTCCGTGCTGACCTAAGAACACATGCCGCTCAGGCACACACGTTCTCCCAAAAAACATATCATTATTTATTATATTACAACATTTATTATCTATATTACACCAACGTTCCCTCCAGTACATTCAGCTACACCGAGCACCCCGTTAGCCATTTTCCAGAATCGCCCTCTACTACGCACCTTTGGGAAATCCGCCTTTTCCTCCAGCAGCGACTCGCCCCAGCAGAGCAGCTTCAGCAGTCCAACCAGCTTCACCTCCTTTCCCTGGCTCAGGCTCTCCAGGATCGCTGCATTCACTTCTCCCGCCGTCTTCATCCGCTGCGCAGGCGACAGCAGCTCCGCAATCGCTGCCGGCGCGTTTGGCGCAGAGTCGAATGCCAGCAGCGCCATCGTCCGCTCAAGCTCGGACAAAAACTCGGGCGATTCCTCCCCCCGCGGTGCGAGCTCTTCCTGTGCAAACGTCAGCGCCTCTGCAATCTGTCCCTGCCGGATGAATTCAATCAGCTTCTGTTGCTGCAGCTTGAAGTACAGCGCAGGGTTCGTGTCCAGGATCTGTCAATGAGCTCCGTCAGTTTCTCTTTCTATATATACAGACTTGTTCCCGAGGCAGCGCAGAATCATATTGAAGACTGAAGTTTTGGTTTACATGTATCATCAGCAGCCCCGAGGGGCTTATGCGTGGTGCATGAAACGGTTTAATCCTTTGCGGCTGCCTCGACACCATGGGAAAATATCACACACCTCAGGATTCAGGTCGTTGACTCGCGTGATGGCATCTTCGACATCTCCTCGTTGGAGCGCTTCTCTGATGTCCATCCGGCTTTCGATGCTCTCGGGATCGACCGGCGGGATGAGATTGGCTTCCTGGCTGAATTCCTCTGCCGCTGATTTGTACCCCTCAATGACCAGGTAGTCCATGATGAGACGGTTCAAATCACTGATACGAAAGGTGCCCGTCAGTACAAAAGAACTCCATAACAGGAACAACAGAAGATGAATCAGTAAACAACAATGATTGGTCTCTACATTGAATTTTAGAATATTCAGAGAGATTCCCAATTGAATATCATCGCATAGCAGGCAGAACAAAGACCAGCAGATTGGCACTCACGCTTTCGAAACTTGCACATCATGCAGGCGCCTTTCCCACTCTTCCTTGCGAATGGATGCCTTCTGGGGCCGCAGGGTACGCAAATTAGGACAAAGCTTGGGCAGAGTTTCGGGATACACTCACCATTGGAAAACTTGAATGAGATGGTTGCGCCAATTTATTGTGCATTATTTTTTGCCTTAGGGCAGGTTTCGTTTTGTGGCGGATTGGAATCACGTGAGTATCGAGCACGGTGGCCGGAGGGACATAACTAGTTAACTTGGTCTTAACATGCCGAACAATATCCCACCCACAAGAGGCCAAATTAATCCTTGTTGAAGCCTTTCTGACGGTAACCTATCCACTTGGGTATACGCCGGCCCCCCTCTTTTGCATGGCAAACAACTCAATCTTCCTGTTTGTAGGCATTCACAACAATCGAAGGATCCTCACCTTCCATGTACTTTGCTGTTTTGATCCGTCGGTATCGATATCTGTTCCCTTTCAGCTGATTTCTTCAATCAACGTAAATTTCATAAAGGAGCGCGATGTCATCCCCCTTTACACGATAAAACTCCTGGCAAAGGAGACAAACACCAACCGTTGTCTGAATATCATCGACCTTGAGGGGTTTGTGCGCGCACCATCAAGTTCTGGTCTAATTCGATGGGCACTGGCTGCAGTAACTTGCTATAGTATATCACAGCAGGTCTAGGTCGGTGGGCATGGATCTCCGGTTCTAGTGCAACTTAAGTGCAGCTGCCGTCCAACCACGCGTCGTTTGTTCTTTCGGAATCTTCCAAGAATGGTCTGTCTCGTTCGCTGCGGACTATTGAGGTCCCATCTCACAAAGTGGCGCATATGTAAGCGCATTACTTGGAAACGACCACTTAGGTATCATCGAAATCCCCAACGGGAAGTTCGCCTCGAGGACTATCTGTGGTGTTTACCATTTGCGCCTGGACCCTCAAAAGCAGCAAATGGTTGCAATGGGGGTGAATAAGTCGGCAAGTTTACCTGCGCTCAAGTTCCGGAATATCCTAGTTATATATAATCACGTATAAAAACAATCATCATGTCCACTGGTTGCCAAAATAACCAACCAAGTCCATGTCGGCGCGGAACTCTATTCCATTGGCATCTTCCCAACGTTTCTGCCAATCATTGACGCGCTTCATCAAGTCTGCCCATTGTGACTCTGTTCTTACACCTTTGGTCCAGTCCTGGCCAGTGCCCAACTCTTCAATTCGCTTCCATCCACGTTTGAGATACTGGTATTCGAAGATATCCCGACGCCACTCTTCGACAAATTTCTTTCCATCGCGAGGGATCGCGTTCTGAATAAGAAAATGAAATTAGTTGACTGATAGCGAAGATTCTTTCGAGAAAGTTGTACAAACCATGTCTTTCAAGAATTCAACTAGTTCATCCTGGTAATCACTCGATTCAATTTTGGTCAGCATCTGATGTCCATTAATGTAAGGGTCGCGTCCGTTTGCCCGAACATAGGCCTCATATGCTTCCAACTCTTTCAGAAGTTTTTGTCGCGATGGCAAAATTGACGGATTGATTATGGCATGTGCAGCAAACAGACTTTGAGCAATATCCGAAGGGCAATTGGCAATAAAGGTTGGCAGTCCAATGAAAGCCAGTGCATTTGTTGGATAAGAGGGGCTTAAGGAAAGGATATGACGATACAGCGGGAAAATATATTTCAAGTTTGTGACCAGTTTATCAGAATTGTTCCGCGCAGCTGGGTCCACGGCCAACTCGCCGCCCGCCGTCAGGAATGGCTTCCTTTGTTCGTATCCAGTCCCGAGCAGCACGACATCAGGGGAATAAGTTGTTCCATCGACAAAAACTATCTCATCCGCGGTGAAGTGAGATATTTCTGGTTTGATGATCACACCCTCCAAGGGATCGCCATCATGTCTAACGGACACAACAGTCTACCCTCCATCATTAATGGCTGAACGTAAATATAGCTGTTATAACATTCAAACTCACCGTGGTGGCAAAGTCAAGTATCTGACTCGCTGCATCTCGCCCACTGGCTCCATTTCCGACAATTAGCACGTTCAGGCCTGTGAAAGCCTCTGGCTTCCGATAATAAACCGAGTGAAGGATCTTGCGCGTTTGATTTTGCGGAGCATTTGATAGCCATTTATCCTGGCCTTTCCAAACAGGTATACGCGGTATGTGGTGATTGCCTGAAGCAACAACAAGATGATCAAATTTCTTGTGAAAAATATGGCCTGCTGCATTTGTAACAGTCAAGTTCCAATATCCATTCTCAGGACTTCCACTCCAGGTTGCCTGCTGAATTTTATGATTAAAGCTTATGTAGTCCAATAGTTTATAGTGCTGTGCGTAGCGTCGATGGTAGGCTTCTATATATTCATGACTCGGATAAAGAGGTGTGCCAGGTGGGAAGGGAAACCCAGGGTATGCCATTGAAGGAACGGGTGTGTTCGTATGTAGTAATGGATACAAAGGCGTCTCAGGAATTTCAGGCGGGTGGACATCATTATAATCCGGAAGCCTGACGCGATGTAAGTGAAGATGAAAATATAGATGCCTGTTTACTCACCATACGCCTCCGACGTGCTCTCTTTCCTCAAACAACACTACTTCCCAGCTGTTATTGACAAATGTATCCAATTCCGTGAATGTTTTCAGCATGGCCAGACCGGCACTTCCTGCCCCTACAATAGCCACAGATTTGCGAGAGACCGCCTCCTGTTCATAATGCAATGGCACCTGAGAAGGAAGTGTAGAGGATAGGAAAGAGAACAGCAGGCGCTGTATGTTGACCATTGCAGCGGCGTAGGTGGGGGTTTCAAGAAGCAAGCTTCACTGTATTAGTCAAGACTGTCTGAAACTCGTGTTTAGACATTGGTAAATAATTAAAGACCGTGGTTGCAGTTGAAGCAATTGGAGGCTGCTATGGCGTGACGAGCCATCATTCCAAAGGAGAAATCCCCAGTTGTGTGATGCGATGGATGACATCAATGTATAGGCTTTTGTATGAGTTGTATGAACAAAGGCGGCGACGTTCTGTTTTCTTCTGTGTTTCTAACGAAGTCACAGTAGACATCTTGTACGAGCTGAGAAGATGGAAACAAGGTGGTCTGAGAAAGAGAATAGGTGATGGCTAAGAATAGCACCAAAATTCAATAGTATGTCCTGCTGACCAAACAAACGGGCCCATAATATATCTTATGCCACTATTACGCCTTCGAGACAACTCCGCCAGATCTAATCATATTGAAGAAATCGTCCTTGTCAACCGTACCTGATTTTAAGCGTTAAGAATATGTTTAAGAGGGTCAAATTGGAAAGGCACTTGCTTTCTTTTCCTCTTCCAATGATGTTATCTTTATTCTTCCCTTTGCTTTTGCCTTTGGTTTCTATCATGGGCGCAGGCAATGTTGGTTTTCCACTACCGCGATTAGCTTTTGCGTCTTCAGTTGCAGCTGTGATGGAAGCCTGGGATTGCTGAATTACGTTGAACAATTTTACGACTGCAGAAGAATATCGCGTCAAAGATCTCAAGGTGTTAAAAAAATTTGGCGTCATACCACCTCTCTGTGCAACTTTGCGCAGAGCTCGTTCACTTTCGCCACCCCAACCGCCAATAACATCCTTTATTCTCGCTTTGTCCTCTTTTTCCTTCTTCTCCACCTGCAGGACCTTTTTCGCCCGTTGTTCCAGTTTTTCATCATTGCGCTTACGCGCTATTGATGGCTTGAGAGACAATGGCAAGGTAGACGGTGTTTCGGTGTTCAGCAAGAATTGTAGTGTAGCGCCGAATTTTGTACCAGCAGTCGCTCTGATTTTTCGTTTCGACGTTTGTTTCGATTTTTGTCGGGTCATTCCTTCAATCTCGTCGTCTTCATCAGGTTGAGAGCTCTCTGAGCCAGAGATACTGTCCATTTCTTCATCTTCGCCGAAGGAAACTTCTGATTCATTGCCAGATAGAGACTCTTCATCGTTGGAGACTTTTTCTTCCGGTTTTGAGAGCTTTTGACGTTTGTTGGGGGGCATGAGAGTTACAGTTGGTGGGGGTATGCGGAAGAATTTTATTTTGGTCGAGCTGTAAATCTGACAGTCACTCGATCAGGGCTGTTTTCGGCAACCGGGATTACTAGTTGTCATAAATTGCAAGTTGAAATACCTCCCCAACCGTTTTAACCTCTAGCTTCATCAGTCTGCAGTGGTCCATAATACTGTATTCTGTCAGCCACCTTTGTCACTTTCCGGACTGAAGTCAGTTTAATTGAGGTCCCACCGATCTATTCTCCTAAGGCAAACGAGGCGGCACCAATATTCCAACAGTCCGAACGTACTTCGTGACGACGCGTTTCTGCGCGGTACAGCAACCCCAGACTCATCAGAATAATTGGCTTATAGTCATACATTGTTAAACCATCCAGTAGGGGTCATCTATCCTTCACGCATCCACGAGCAATCGATTATTGGGTTGCATGGGCTCGGGAATGCCAGCTGTATCGGCGCAACCAATCGATTTGACTCCAGAACCAGACCTCCACCCCTTATACCCTACCGTCAGCCAGATATCGGAGCAGCTTGGACCCAACTCTGGACTCGATCCATCGCAGAAGGCAGAGCTTGTTGCCCATTGCTTGACTCGTGCTTGTGCCTTTGGTGACATCACGGTTGTCCAACATCTACTAACTGATCCTCAAGCACAAGCCCACGTCAATTTAGGATTGAGGGATGAAGATGGTGTTAATCTCATCAGTCTTACTATCTGTGGATTTGGTGGGGATTCTGATCGTGACATTGAACGAGAGGAGTGTGTTCGTCTGCTAGTTTCACAGGGCGCTGATATGACTGCAGATAAAGGTGCGCACATTTGATTCACAGACATATAGTCGATCTTAATACATATACGTCTGCTAGCCGGGTGGACACCTTTACATTATGCTGCAATTTTATCGCCCCCTACGCTTGTGTCATATTTAATGACCCACGGGTGCTCTCCTTTCGCCGTGACGGAAAGGAAGCTAACCCCTCTGGATATTGTTACTGCTCATTCAACATTACCTGGGAAGGAAGACGTTGCTCTATTACTGGAAGAAGCTATGCGAGGAGAGGGGTGGACAGGCGGTCGTATGGAGGAAAGGCGCAGAGTACTCGAGCAACGGTCGCGAAAGAAAAGCCACAAGAAAGAAATACGTGAAGGTGTAGGCAAAATACTGGGCGTGAATCCGGATTGGTGGGGCAAAGATTCGGATATCTCTGACGAAGAGTCTGATTCCGATGAAGAGGAGGAGGAGGACGATGGTATATATGTCAGTACAATTATTCATGTCTGCCTTTCTTCAAGCTCAAATGAATTCAGACACCCCGTCCAGATTACTCGTCGATGCTCGTATTTTCACCGCCTCTTTTGGCACAGATATTCGAATCACTCATCACTAATTATCAACCTACATTCAAGGATTCGACACCAGCCAATACACTATATTTACTTGCAAGGTTTGCGGCATTAACATGTGATCATACTTGGCTAGAAGATCTTATTATTGGCGCCACCGATGCGATTGAGGAGACATTTTTTGTGCGTGCTTGTTTGACTCTCCCAACTTTTTCTCATCTCTCACATATACAGAATCGGGCTGAAGATTTATCGTGTTTAGTGTTTTGGCTATACAACACTACTGTCTGGTTACACCTTCTGGAGTGTGATACGTCAATAAATGAAGCATGCGAAATGCTAGGCTCATTCGAATTGATTGAAGAAGTCATCAATTCCGTTTTCGGTGAGTTACTGATTGATACATTTTCACATATTCGTTTACCATTACCTTCGTAGTTTTTATCATAAGATTCGCAGAACGGCGTATAGACCAATTACTTGACAGCGCCATTCTGTCTTATACACCAGTACCTTCGGAGCTTGAGGCTGTTCAATTCGAATCCGAATGGTCCTTCCTTCGACCATTTGCAGGCAAACGCAAGACACCTTCCTCTCCCATTGGGAGAAATCCAATTCCACCTTCACCTACGCCAGCCAGTCCCCACCATCGACCACTCTCTCCGTCTCAGAGTCAGTCGACAGTATCTTCATCTGGGTCTCGAGGGTATTCCTCACTCAGGCAAACTATTACCCGAGCCCGAGGTCTTTCATCCGCTGCACCTCCTCTTTCATCCGTCTTCCTAGAGTCACACCCACCATCACCTTTCGAGTTAACATCATTTCTCACCTCTCTTCATATGCTCTTGATACTGTCCGACATCAATCCAGCAATCATAACACAATTATGGTCCCAGGTTATGTACTGGACTGCTTGTAAGGTCACCATAAACAGGTAGAAACAGGGTTGTTGATAATCTTACAGGTGAAATATTCAATCGTGTTATCACCCGCAAGAAATACATATGCAGGTGCGTGCGCATCCGCCTGTAACCATCAGGATGACTAACTACTAGCTACCAAAGATCCAGGGCAGTCCAAATTAGTATGAACTTGACTGTTATAGAAGAATGGATCGAGGAAATGGGTATTCCTCCAGGAATACAATCCCACTTCGCTCCTGTCAGAGACTTACTAAATTGGCTTCAAGTAAGCCAAAGAAACTATTGGGAGCCAAGTTCTTAGTTTTGTCTGACCAAGAATTCTCAGCGACTTTCTTCCATTGCTGAATTCCCTGACTTGGTGGCAACTATACAAACAATGAAAAGCATCAATCCGTTGCAGGTAATGTACCATCGTACTTTCGTTATGTTTATACTAGACTGCGTTTCACAGATGCGGCGGGCAGTTCGTGACTATAAATACGAGGTTAATGAGGGGCGCATGACTGAAGAATGCATACAGTATCTCACTCAACTTCAAAAAGACTGGGAAAGACATCGAGTAAAATTAGGAGTTGAGGCCATCAGGAAAGAGGTACGCCAAATTAATAATCTAGTCTGAACATGTTTTGATGTTCATCGCAAGATTACTGAGCGCGATAGAGATCGAGATCAAGAAGGCAGTATTTCTTCTCTTGTCAATGAAGCGGAAAGCTCGTCGACAACACCTTCGATAGCCCCTTCAGTCGAGGCTCTTTCACCACAACAAAACATCGACATTCTATTCGACAAGCGGGCTGACATATCTTTGTGGGAGCCCGTCCACCCCCCACAAGCACTAGGTGAACTATTAGATTCAAGACACATGTTACCATTGCTCTTCCCTTCCGATCCTCGCTTGTTGGCAGCGCTTCCTGCAAAAAAAGTTGTCTTAGAAGATACCAAAAGAGAATCAGTCCAAAGCTTTTCTTCGTCTGAGGAAGGTCGCACTGGAGCGACACCTTTACATTGGATATCACGAAACCGCAAAGTTCGGGAAGTGAGCATCGGAACACTCAAGTGGGTAGATGGGGTTGGATCTGCCTCGCGCTGGGGACGACCCGTTGATCACGATTATGAACCGGAAGAGCAGGAACACGCGCCTCGATCATTTCCACCTGAAGAATCCGAAGAACCTGAAGGCGATGAAGCACTTGAGAGTGGCAACAGCCATGCCACTCCACTCACGCGCAAACCATCAGGTAGAACAAAGGGAAGGCAAAGTATGGGTGAGACGACACCTATAGAAACTTCATTTGACTCGCACGTATTTCGTCAGTAACCATATTTCTATGCTGATATTAACTGCACATCTGTAACTTTACATCATGGACTGTTATGATATCTATTTAGACCATACCTAGCACTCAGTAGTAGGTGTCTGTTGCATATGCTTTCTATATACAGGGGAACACATTGGGAATATACACATAACTTTGAGCCACCAAGTTCTTGAGGGGAAACAGGCATGAACAGGGCCAGACAGGGCCCAGTTATGCCATGGCGGGTTAAAATTACCGCGTTGTCGTCATAATAAACTGCGCGTTGCAGCGTTAGCCCAATCTGGTAAGCCAGAACGCCCAAGTATGGCTGTACAGCCTGCCAGTGCTTGGCCACTACCATCAAGTTCAGGACATCCTTCAAACTTCCTTCCTTTCCTACTTCCCACTACTATTCTCCATTTCATTAATACTACAAGCTTTTGCGCGATACTACTTTTTTTTGCAGAGATTATATCGCGCACCCCGTAACATGGCTTCTCCAAAGCGAACTTCTGTAGAGAAGGATCCGTATACCTTTGGATACGACAGCGCCCACCAAGTTCAACCTTCAACTTCGAGGACAACCGACGTAACAGATGTTTATGACAATAACAAAGGACGCGACTTGAGCGAAAGTTTTGATCCATCGAAAGTGGAACGAAACATTGGGATGATTCCAACAAGCTCTAGTGATCCCGCTAATAGGCTTACCAGCTATTCTGACAACGAGCCTACCCAAAGATTTCACGAACATATGGATGATTCGCCTGATACTCCTCTTGTTCGCGGTGTTTCTCAGAGAAGAAAGGGGGGATATCAAGATTTAGGTGCACTGCTAAGCCATATCTTTTAAACCATCTCTTACCTGTCCTGTAGAGTATGCGGAGCCCCAAAATCAAAGTAGAGCTTTGGATTCGAAACAGGCTGGTTTATCCAAATTCATGTCCTCAGCCAAATACCCATTGGAACAACGGATAGAAGACAAGAAACGAGGAATTGGTCGGCAGAAATACCCTTTTGTCGGTGAGTTTGAAGCCCATTAGTTATCCTGTTCTGTGTGTATTCACAAAATCGATAGTATATGCTCTCACCGTTGCGATGATTGGCGTATTCGTCTATGAACTCGTGTTAAATTCTAGAGAGCAAGGAAGTCCTATATCATTCAAGGTACGTGTGATTCCACAGGATCATTGGAAGGTACAATGCTAATATGGCGTTAGCCAACCATCAATCCTATGTTAGGACCATCAGGGAGTGCCCTTATCAATGTTGGGGCACGGTTTCCACCTTGTATGAAATTGGTCGAGCAGGTGCCTCCAACCACGCTTATTGGCTGTAAGTATTCCGACGCAATATGACTACTGATCCTTTGGGCCTGATACCTGGTTCATCCAGGTATGAACAATACTGCCAACCCTGCAACTTCTGTATGTACAGTCGAAGATCTTTGCGGCTTTGGTGGTGTGTAGCAAGCTTATAATTGCTGTCTTGTATCTAACTGAGATATTGATTCATAGGATTTCATGGTAAAGACCCTAACCAATGGTTCCGGTGGGTTTTATCTTCTACTTTCATAATGCTGTTGATATACCATTGATCTTTACCAGATTCATGACGGCTATTTTCCTCCACGCCGGCATTATCCACATTCTTCTGAACATGCTGGCCCAGCTTACACTATGCGCACAGGTACGCAATGTTACGCTGAAGAACTGTGTTTTAAGCCTTATTGTGCATGATAGATTGAGAGAGAAATGGGTTCCGGTGGTTTTCTCATCACATACGCAGCAGCAGGCATCTTTGGGTAAGTAATTATTCTTCAAGCTTCATGTTCAATCTACTGTTTTGCTAATTGCTGATATTTTGTATCCAGAAATGTTCTTGGAGGCAATTTCTCGCTGGTAGGGGTGCCGTCTGTTGGAGCCAGTGGCGCCATCTTTGGGACCGTCGCTGTACGTGCAACATTTTAATCCGCTTTATTGCTCTTATATAGCCACTATATAGGTGACTTGGGTAGACCTTCTAGCACATTGGAAATTTCAATACCGCCCAGTCAGAAAGGTTAGTCGAATATCTCATATTATGATCATCCTAATTCACCGTATATGATATACCGCGTCAGCTCATATTTATGACTATCGAATTACTCATTGGTGTTGCGCTTGGTTACATACCTTGTAAGCGCTTTCAATCAATATGTGGTTTCATTCGTTGCTCAGGTCCATACTACTAGATGTCGATAATTTTGGTCAGTTGTTATTATGGCATACTCTTACTTTGAACTGACTGAAATGCATTTCAGCCCACATAGGAGGTTTTGTGATGGGTTTACTTGTTGGAACCATCTTCTATCCAGTTATCAGTGTCACTAAACGGCATCGATACATTACATGGGGCTTCCGACTGGCTGCGATACCTTTGGCAATCATTCTATTTGTTGCACTTGTCAAAAATTTCTATACCTCAGATCCATACGCTGGTACGTTTTTTTCTTCCTTTAAGTAATTGTTTTTACTTAAAAGTAACATAAACCATAATAGCATGTTCTGGATGCCGATACTTATCTTGCATACCGTCCTCTGCGAATAACCACTGTCAAGGGTATGTTTTCTTCTTCATCGTCTAGATTTGAGTCTAATTGAAATTGACTTGTTTTAGAACTGGTCTGTCATAATATCTTTGCACATTAAAGCTCTACTAACCATCCCGACAACCAGGTTTGTCAGGATCTTCAAACACTGGTGTTTAGTTACCCACCTTCGTTGCCTCATCACGCCCATACTTTTACCTAATGTTTGCATCAAAAGCATTGAACTTTCGATACCATCGCATTCTTTACATTACATACTTTTAGAAACACTCAATAACGGACGGACGGACTCTGTATATTTATTTAAACTGAATCTATTTTTAATTGTATTCAGTTAGTGACGCGTGAGAAACCAAAGCATGGAAGACTTGCCAAAAAATCACGATGTATCTTTCCAACAACGTTGAATGTTGGAGCTGTGAATCGAACAAGATTCAAAATTATGCATGCTGAGCACATTCCTACCCACTGTTGACAACGACCAACTTCCCCCAGATATACCCCACACATTGATACCCTGCAAGTTTCTGAGGGCCTGTTAGAATCAGCGTTCAGGCTCAGGGAATAGAACACTATGTCGTCGTTCAAATCTACATTAAATCCAGCATGGCCACACTTCCTAGGCATTTTCTTCATCCTCCTGGCATGTTTCTCTGGAATTACGCATCTTCTCTTCTTTGGTGGG
Source organism: Psilocybe cubensis (assembly GCF_017499595.1). NCBI lineage: Eukaryota > Fungi > Basidiomycota > Agaricomycetes > Agaricales > Agrocybaceae > Psilocybe > Psilocybe cubensis. The sequence continues at coordinate 3,170,628 of NC_062999.1, read as the reverse complement.
TGATATGTTATGACATCGTCGCGTCATGACGCTGAACTTTACTTTCAGGATGGGCAGACCCAATGCATTGTGAGGCATTGCTGAACGACGGAAGTTGGTTAGATTCTGACTATCAGAACTGGCAACCAAACGGTAAGTTCATATTAATCTACTTGCCGGTGCAGGAGATTTATGGAGTGAGTTAGGGTGCATGTTGTATCCCTACTCCGAAGACGAGGTTGCCCCCTGCTTTCAGTCGAGAGAAATCATATTCATCGGAGATTCTGTTACCCGGAAACTTTTCTTCCAAACTGCAAGAACCTTAGATGCGACTCTACCTTCAGCTCCGACGGATGATACCCTAAAGCATGCGGATCATACCCTACAGTCCCAACATGCTACTAATCTCACTTTCATATGGGATCCCTACCTCAACAACACTTACACTCAACAAGTGTTAGCCGGTACGGCGACTACCAATTCTATGCGACCTGCTATGCTAGTATTGGGATCTGGCCTTTGGTATCTACGCTATGCAAACACATCCGGAGGAATATCTGCTTGGGAGAGTAACATGGAACGAATTTTTGACTCGTTGTCGACCTTCAGTAAACCTGCAGACGAAGTCATTATACTACCCGTGGAAGAAGTCTCGGTATCGAAGCTCTCCATGGACAGAGCGTTGTCCATCCATCATTCGGACATCGACGCCATGAACTCAGATCTATTCCATCGCATAAACCCACCTACAGATAGCTCGGGGCACATGTTCTCCGTAGCCCCTGGTGGCGAAGTTGCGCTCCCACTCGTGTTTAACAAAATGTTGGACGACTCACTTACAGAAGACGGTTTACACTACTCAGATACTGTCGTCAAAGTCCAAGCTAGGATTCTAATCAACCTCAGCTGCAACGATAAGTTGCCAAAAGTCTTTCCTTTGGATAGGACATGTTGTAATCGTTACCCACTACCATCAATTCCTCAGCTGTTGTTTTTGTTCATGGTACTTGCATTGGGGCCATATCTATCCTACAAGGCTTTCACAGCAGGCAAGTGTTTTGCCTACACTATTAAGCTACTACTAATTTTTTCAGGTCTGGGAGATGTTCGAACCGCACTCTTGGGGCAGCAAACATTACCTCCTTTAATCATTGGGTCGTCAATCGCCCTTATATATCTAGCAGACAGGACAAATTTTTGGCAGAAAGAGCAAAAGCAATTTGATCCTTGGGGATTCAGTTTATTGTGCCTTACATCACTTGCTCTTGGATTAACCACCATGCAACGAGGAGAAACCGACCTAGGCTTCCTCAATCGTGACCAGACAGAAGAATGGAAGGGTTGGATGCAATGTGAGCACAAATGCTTGAACGTGTTCAAAGACTCATGCTAATTCATCTTATATGGTAGTGGTCATCCTAATCTACCATTATTTCCGAGGATCCCAGATCTCAGGAATATATAATCCAGTACGAGTGCTGGTCGCTTCATATCTTTTCATGACTGGCTATGGTCACACTACCTTTTACTTGCGGAAGGCAGATTATGGATTTTTACGAATTGCTCAAGTAAGAAGACACTTTTTACACACAGGTTCCAACGCTGAATCCATCTTATTAGGTTCTCATTCGTCTGAATCTGTTCACAATTCTTTTGGCGTACACCATGAATACGGATTACATTTCGTACTACTTTACCCCACTGGTATCGATGTGGTACATTGTCGTTTATGCTACAATGGCGGCTGGGGCCCGATTCAACGATCGCACTATTCTTCTCGTCGGGAAAATTTTGTTCTCAGCAGCGTTTATGACCTGGTTTATGGATAAGAGTTGGTTACTCGAAGGATTGTTCAATATTCTGCACGATGTCTTCGCAATACATTGGTCGTCGCAAGAATGGGCATTCAGGGTCAACCTTGACATCTGGATTGTATATGTCGGGATGTTGTCTTCAGTGGTCATAGCAAAAGTTCGCGAACACCGCCTCGTGGATCACCCTCGCTGGCCCTGGGCAATGAAAGGATCCATCGGATTCTCATTCCTTGTTTTAATTTGGTTTTTCGTGTTCGAACTTTTTCAGGAGTCAAAATTTGCTTACAACTCATGGCATCCGTACGTTTCAACCCTGCCCGTTCTGGCGTTCGTTATTTTGCGGAATTCGAGCGTCGCACTCCGATCGGCTTCGTCGCGCGCCTTTGTCTTTGTGGGCAACTGTTCTTTGGAAGCGTTCATAATCCAATATCACCTCTGGTTAGCGGGTGATAGCAAGGGTATTCTGCTCGTCATTCCTGGCACAGCATGGAGGCCTATCAACTTCGTAATTACATCGGGGATGTTTTTATACCTCTGCGATCGAGTGTCGTTTGCTACAGCGGAGATCACTGCGACTATATGTGGAACGCGAGTGCGGGAGGTAGAGTTACCGGCGACGACTCCGACCCAAAGTTCACCCGAGACACCGCTGGCCGCTGATGAGCAAGAAATCATCATATCGCTGTCACCTCTCCAAGCAGACGATACATTCAAGGATGAATCAGGGAATCCGTTGCCTGTCGAGCCCGATACGCCAATCAGGCCGGGACGCTGGGTGGATCGTCTTGCACAGAATCCATCCCAGCCCGCCTCTCACAGTTTTACTCAACGACTGTTTGCTGCAAACACCTCGTGGACGATTCGACTGGGTGTTAGAATACTTGCTTTCTTTGTTGTTTTATGGTTGCTCAATGTGTTCTGGCCATATCCTTCAGATTTGTAAATTGCTTTCGAAATCCTTTTATCTTACAATTTCATACTATCGTAATAAAATTTTGAATATCTCTCAGACAAGAAGTATCGGCGGCAACAAGGATGTGTTTCACCAATGTCACAAAATTACACAGAAATAAAACGATATCAACAAAAGCAAGGTGCCTGGAATGAAAGAAAAGGTCAGCAACAAGTTTTGAAGGATATCGAGAAGAGGGATCAGTATTAGCATGGATAATCGACATCCCCCATCCTTTAGACGGGGTCAGTGCTTGACTTCTATTTTATTCGATCATTTGTGGAAGAGAGGAAGAGAAACTCACGTTATGCCAGCGGATGATACATATCGAATTGTTATAGAAGACTGAGATAAAATGAATTAGCAGAAGTTTTGAACACGCGGGGGGGATCAAATCAGAAATTTGGGTATATGAATAAAGCTCATGAGCCGTAGTAGCAGCTTCAAAGTAGCGATTCGTTTGGTCTCGTCTTTGAAACAAAGGGAAACGTGGACATACCAAAGAATCAAAGGAAACAACAACAACGAAAGTGGTCAAGCCGTAACGTGAAGATTTTTTCTCTTTTTAAATTTGAACGCGCTACTATAGGGCAGGTTTATTGCCTATTCACGTGACTTGGACCACACGGTGGACCGTGACAAAAGTGTAACAGACACTGTGTTCGGCTAGGTCGAACAACCTTTCTCTTCCTACCACATCCACCTTCAAACTAACGACTCTTTTACGATGGCCAATGTTCTTTATCCGCATACCGACTTTCACCCAAGACCAGTGCCTCACACACCTTCATCTTTTGGATTTGGATTTGGACTCGGTCCTTCTCCTTCAACCTCCATGAGTACTGCCACAGGCTGGGGTGCTTCAACTCCAGGGCACACAAATCCTGCGGCTTTTCATCAGCTTGCTTCCTCACTAACTCAGTCGACGTCTAATAGACCTCAGAAGAGGAGACATGATCCCGAAGATGAAGCAGAGCATCCGCGACGCTCTCTTTCCCGCGATGAATCCATGGACAGAAGTCCTACACCCGAGCGTCCCAAACGAGCAGCGCCAAAACGTGCTCGGGTCCTCAATCCATCGGAATCTGCTGCCACCAAAGATGCCACATCTTCCAAAGACAAGCGAAACTCTGAAGATTCAAACGATGACGACGTTGACATTGGCGTGTTGTTAGGTTAGTGTTCCTTGTACTGTGAATTTGAGAGAAACGTAAAGCTCATTACTGTTTTTTTGCAGCTAGCCTCCCTCCTCAATCATTGCTGCCCCTTCTCTCTTCCCTTCTTCAAACTCAGCCTTCGTTGAAGTCTGTAATCCTTCCTTTAATTCCCCGACCGACTCTCGAATCTGCTGAGCAAGTATTGGCTCAAGCAGCCAAGCGGTTGCGAGATGCATATCCGTACTCCAGCACACCAACGTTTTCACAAGGACCTTCCGTCTTTGGGTCGACACGAGCTCCCCAGTCAATTTTTGGTCCCACATCTTCATCGTCTCCTGTGGGACAACCCGTCATGCGCGACTCATATATAATCTCTCGGCTGCGTCCCCACGTTGCGGATTACGTATCAACCTGCATGTCATACTTTCCCTACTTCTCATGCATACCTCCACCAACACAGACGACAGATTCGTCTCCCGGCAATCAGACGACTTCGGCGACCACCATCCAGGGATTGCACAGGGATAAATTCCATCCTTCGGAAACCTTCCTCTTCCTTGCTGCAGTGACGAATCAGATAATCAACCAGCCGGCTCTTACACTGTCTGAACTGGCGCCGATGATTGTCCCACGGCTAACGCAGGAGTGGAAGACATGGGTCGACAAGATCGATGAAGTCGTGAACCGAGAGGGGGGTATGTTTGGAAGGGAGACGGTGACGGGCTGGGAGCGCGCGCTGGACGCGATGGTGGATGCGAAGGCGCCTGGTGTGTCTGAAGAGGTGATGAGGGGAATCCGGGACAGCTGGGTAAGCAAGGTGGGCTGGCTGGTGGGGAGAAGCAGCTCGCAACGGATGGACGAGCTTTAGAATGATATGGTTTCGTACAAGTACACTCGTTTGGATGCCGTTGTTCTATCTATATTGTTTGAATCGATAACTTTGTAGGCAGCAGTACCGTCGGCAGGAGTGAGCACGATTGACAGGCGGGAAGGTTAAGGACAAACAAACAGCAACAAAGAGGTGCAAAAAAGAAGACCGCGGTGCTCGTCAACTCTGAACTCGAGCTCGTCGTAAACAGGTCGTCTCCGAAAGTTATCTCACAAGCCTGCATATCCATTCCCATGCATGCCCCTTCGCGCTCTTCGCCTGCTTCCCTTTCCGACCACCTCCGAGCCTTCTCTTGCCACCTCACTTTCTTTTGCCACAACCCTCCAGCTTGCAGCCGCTCGCGCCTGGTCCAGACGCGTCCAAGCCAATGCTTCTACCACAGCTACTCAGAGACGCCGTGTAAACACACCCAGTTCTCCTACTATATCTTCCAATGAGTCCAACAAGTCTCTCCAACCCAGTCCGTCTGACTCAAAGTACGTTGTTTTTCGGACGTGTTCTTATTCTGCCCGTTCTGATCTTTCCCAAGGCGCAGACAGTACGGCGCTATCTCCAGTACTCCAATTACGAGAGCTGGAAGCGACAACAATCGTGTAAAATGTTCCGAGAGCAAGGCTCCCCATCCTTCTTCCTCTAGGTCCCACACCAAACCAAAGCCTCTTTGGGGTGACCCGGTTTCGAACAATTTGCTTTACAATCCACAACTACAGCTGGATCCTGTTCTTCCTAAACTGGAACAAAATAACCTTTCTCCCCAATTTTCAAGCAAACCTCCTCTCCAACCCACCCACACGGCTTTCGCCGATTCCCCGCACTTTGCTAGCTCTGCAACTCCCCCAACCCCCGAAAGCACTGGATCGCTACACCAAAATTTACTATACCTCCTTCACGTTCGCAGACCTCTATTATCGTTACCCGCACTTCTGGACTATCATGCTCAATTTCCTAATCTGCACTCAACATCTTCTTACAACCTACTTATTTCATTGAGTCTACGCCACGGGTCTTATGGTATGACCCAACAACTTCTCAGACGGCTAGAGGATGCAAACATTCCTAAAAACGTAGAAACCTACAAATTAGAGGTTCGGTGGTACATTGGGAAGGGACTATGGAACAACGCTTGGAACTATGTGCAGGAGTTGATGGCAGAGAAAAGACTGCCTTCGGATGAAATTCCCTACCAGATCTGGTTAGAGTTCTGCCGCACACCTAGAGCGCGTCGAGTACGGCGCAATTTATATGATGAAGATGGCCAATTTCTGCGGACCTACTTCGAACGTCTAGACGAAGCACCTGCTGACCTACGAAAGCGTCAAAAACTTATCTCCGACAACCGACCTTCGAATGTGCCGACCCTGCCCAACACCAAGCCATTCGCTGTATACTGTCTCACTCAGTTATTGATCAGGACTGGAAACCGTCACCGGGCACTTGATCTCGCTAAAGCCTACTTTCAGTCGCTCCCACGATCCATGGACACCAAGAGCGCTCTGCGATGTCTCGACACTATACATGCTCTCATGGTGTCTTGCCCAGCCAAAAACGGTTTGCCTAGATTTTATGAGGCTCGACGAATGCTCGTTTCTCTGCTTAAATTGCACCCATCGTTACGCCCCAATTCGCGTACAATCTACCTCCTTTTGGGCCCTCTACAACGCGCCAAAAAATGTGGAACGATTGCCTGGAAAACTTTGAGCTTCTATCGTCGTGTATGGGGGGAACAAGTGGAAGATAAGCGTGTTCGAAGACGTGTTTCTCACCTTGCGTTGAAGGAAGGCCGAATGGATGTGGTAAACCAAATGATGCAGTCCGAGGCGTCCGACCGTTATCGTCAGCGGCGATTACATGAAGAGGTTATGGCCAACGGGGTGGACAGAGGACGTCCAGGGTGGCATATTCATTTTCCCCCACGCGAATTGTACCCTAAGTACGGCCGAGAAACACGGTTGTGGACTCGACTGAGGGGAAAACTCAGGAATTTTCTCAAGAAGAGGAAAGGTGCCGGACGAAATATCTAAGACAACGTACATGATATTCATGGCCCTTATTATGTTGTTCGCTAACGCTATTCCTCGACCACGGCATTTGGTTAAATTATCGCCTCGGGAGTTTGCACTTCCTATTTTGTCTTAAAATCTAGCCAAACCAGTGGTTCAATCCCACATAGTTGTGTACATTCAATGTTTTCGTGATTTCCATTTACTCCCAATGTATGTGTCTACGAAAGGTGGAGCTGCTATTACAAGAAGTTTTAGTGACAACCATAAGAACTATGGACACGCAGGGTTGTGATGTTGTGGGCAAAGGCGCGGATCGTGAAACTCACAATCAAAATGCAACAAAAATATACGGCAAGAACTGACTTTAAATTTGAGCGCCAATCAAGCTAAGTAACGTTAGCCTAGGTTAATCCAATAAGCTTCACCGTCCACATGGCAGCAATAATTATAGAACTATATGGAGATTACACCCTCTACAAAGTATGCACCTTATATTTCCAACATTATTACAGAAAACGGTCCTGAAGAAAAGAGCCGAAAAAGATCTCAGTGGATAACCTTAGTCATCTACCATTCAGGAGTTGATGATGATCAATTCAAAATTCTCGATTGACTACCAAGTTCCCTGTCACGGTGACGAGGGATTGACTTCTTGGGGGCTCTACTGTCAACTTTTGACTTATATCCGCATTGGAAAGCTATCTCGTTCTTTTGAGGAGGAGCAATATTCGACGCGTATCTGCCTAAGAAGGCTAGTGTAAATAGTTGGCGCCCAGGCTTCACAAGCCGAATAACCAAGCAACTTTCCTTGGGAGATTGTCGCCAGCCGCTCGTTACCTTCAAACCTAGAGGACGCCGACGGTACCATAAGCAAAAAGGCTTTACGCTTTTTTCAAGACGTCATCCTTCTTGCTGAGGTTTTTCATTTGAAAACCCCGCTGATTTCGTGATCCGTATCTGGCGAAGCTCATTAAATTCCCTTTTGCTTTGGCGGCATGTACACTCTGATCTTCATGCGAAGGGAGTGTACTCGGTCAAATACAGCTCTATCCTTTCCATATCGTTGTTCTCTCAGTTCCTACATGGACTGTTATGGACTGTTGACTTACCTTCCAGGTTCGTTTGCGCCACATGCCTTTAGTGAACTCGCTTCCCTGCAGAAGTCTGTTAAACCTGGCGCATATACTCGGAATTTATCGCTCAAAGCGCGCGATTGAACCGGGAGTAGATCGTCATTTCCTTCATCTGCATCTAAAGCTGTACAATCTTGAAAAAAATCTGTGAAATCTAACTTGGACAGGGTCAGCGCTTTCTGCCTCCTTCGGTCTTCTCGACGTGGTATCTTTCAGGTTTTTTGTTATCCAATACTGCTCACACTTGTCGTTTAGTTGGTGTCATTTCGAAATCTCTTGCGGCATGCCTCCAATTCCCCTTCCGAACATGCCATGATACGTTGCACCCTGTCCATAACTTTGTTTCCAGTCACGCAGGACTCCATTCAAGAGTGTATCATACGAGAACCCATAGACATACATACGGCACTGCCGAAAATGTTTATAAGACCAGGATGACTGGCGGCAAGCGCCATCCAAAGCATTATCTCGCTCTCGTATATCTCAAAGATGGCTCCTTCAATCGACCGCTTCATTGCCATCTCGTGCACTGTTGTTGGGGTCGGTCCTGGTGGAACGACCAGCTTACTTGCGCAAGTCTTTTTTCCTCAACGAAACTAGTTCCACGCGCGTCTCTTCAACTGACCCATGGTTTGATAGACGTCTCGCCATTGTGGACTATCGCGGCGCAACGATTTTCGACACATATGTCACGCCTACTACAACGGTAAGTCAAAGTGTTTGACGTAAATTCGTCAAAAACCCTAAATATTATTATCTACCCCTTAGGTGACAGACTATCGGACACAGCAAACGGGAATTACTCACGAACATTTAAATTCTGGTAAGGGTTATGTTTTTTCACCGTGCAGGGTCGTGGATAACTCATACACTGTTGATAGCGGAAGCGATGTCTTTTGCCGATATTCAAAGGCACTGTTCTCAATTTTTTAGAGGAAAAATCTTGGTCGGTCATAGTCTTTGGAATGATCTCGCTGGTGAGGCTGAATCTAACCATTTAACTTTGGTTGAAGTTCGAGCATTAACCTTCTTTTTCGACCCGTCCACAGTTCTTGGCTTGCCCCATCGGGCGATCGACACTCGCGACGTGGGACTATATATGGTTAGTTTACCTTTTTGTTTCTATTTTTCTCAAGTTTCCCGGTTCAATATCTGATATCGAAACTACCTACATAGCCATTTCGCAACGCCTTGAGAAGCCCAAGCCAAACAATTGGACTCCAAACTCTCATGTGGCAACTCATGTCAAGGCGCTGCCAAGAGGGACAGATAAACCCGGTCAGTGTTATTCGGCAGGCACAATACAGGGTTATGAAGAGTACCGCTCACAAATTGCGCCTGGATCTAGGTTGAGAATGCTCGTGCGGCTTTGGATCTTTATCGAAGCGACGCAGATGCATGGGAGGCGGCCATTGGCCGAGGAAATTGGCCATGTGCTCTTCCGCCGAGTACCTTCTCTCGCTGTTACCTTTGACTCAAACAAATATTCGCTAAACGTTGCCCTTCGGCGTCTTTCTTGGTTTAGAATGAAGTAATGATGTACATAAAATACTTAGCCTTCTGCCAATGACCCACTGGAGTATAGAGATAGATTCCAGAGTCTAGATAGATTTCAAGAGTGTAGAGGACGTCATCACATATTGACATTCTCAAATTCTCGTTACTACTAACACCACAACAAAAAATTTCTTACTTGATCTTCTGTGATAAAAATGGACCCATGTTATTTTGATTGTCTGTATTTGGTATGACATACCCCAAAAGGAGACATGTTACACAAACCGTCACTTAGTGTTTCGAATTGAAATTGAAATAGTGTGCGAACTCAAACATTGAAAGATTTATCTTAGAAAAACATGTATTGTAAAGGTAATCTATATGGACAAGTTTATCACAACTCTAATTAATTGCGTGTCTGCGATGCAGGGTTGTTAGACACAAGGGTCGTGCGGTTACTCCGAATTTATAAATACCTGTTCTGCACCTAGAATCCGCATCGTCCCTTCATACACAAACAGAGCAGAAGCATTAACCGGGAAAGCGCGCAAAAAACAGGGTCCAAGGCCTCGAATGAATCCGGCTGGTCCTTCGTGGGCCAAGATACTTCGTGCTACATAGAAAAAGGATGGGCGCTTCAAGACCGATATTGCACCCATTGCAGATTGGGGGTAAGGCTGTGGGTATGGGTGGGCCATCATCCGACTGCGATGGTGGTTAAAAGAGCAAATGATGGATATTAGAAAGCAATTTGACATACTTCTTGATATTGTCGAAAGGAATTGCCATAGCCCAAAAGACAAACGAGCCGAGTCCACCGGACAAGAAATTAGCCGTCCCTGTGCTTATCTTTTTGTAGCTTAAGTATGTATGTCAAAATTCCGAAATCCGAGTTTTAATACCTCGTAAGGTGTCCCTGCCAATGTCGAAAAGCCACGCATTAATGCCTTGTGACACATGCCGGTAAATCATCAACTTTCCGACTGCCAAAAGGATTGAGAGCACCTCGAAAGAAAGAAACATCCAGAAGAAATTACTTCTGAAAGCGAGACTCCCACTGAACCCTGACCATAGCCCTGTCACTCCTTGTACCCGAACAATTTGGCGTGCACAATCTATAGGACCTTTGAATTGTCGATCCGACACTATTTTTTGTGATTGCAACTGCAGCTTGACTGTAATGCAAATGATACTTAGAGCGGTAAATGGAGATTACAGAAGTTATGAAAACCTTTTAAAAGCTCCACTGGCGTTGCGACCAGGGCGCTGTAGAGAAGCGAAATCGGAGTTATTCAATTAAAAAAGATTCCCGAAACTTAGGCACTCACCTGGTCCATCCCGCAAACAGGCCAGCTACTCCATGCGCGAATAACGACAATCGAGGAATACCAGATGGTGACATTTCGGTCATTCCGTTGCGAATTAGAAACAACCGGTAATTGTGAAGGGACCCAAGCAAAACTGAATCTATCGCAGTCCAGCCGACAGCGGGGGGAGTTGCCCCTTTATATAACGCGAATATTCCCTGCAAATGTTAAATACGGCGATACGACTGACAAATGTTTGTATTGAAATCACCTCGTTTCTAACAATTTTAGTGAGTACATCAAAGGCCCCTCGATATGTCCCTGACGGAGAGCATTGCATTCGAGTCTTTATTGTGTCAAATCTTCAGTGTAAAAGGGCATTGCTCCATGAGCTTTTGTGACTACAAGCCAATGAGCCTATACTCATGAGACGACGATCTAAGCATACTCACTTTTTCACTTTCAACCTACATACCCATGACCAACAGCGACCTGTAGCAGTTGCAGCCTCAACACCAGACCGCCAGTCAGACAAGAACAGAAATAACTTTTGTTAGACCTTGCAACCAAGAAAACCGATGTAAGTTGGAAATGACTTTGGCGGAAAATGAAGTGCGTACCACTACCCATGCCCGCAACGGCACCGGCAAGCCTAATGCTCGTGTATCCTGCATCTTGGCTCATCCGGTATGGACTCCAGTACCACTGATGTCGAAAGCAACAAGTAATGGTCAATGTAAACGTATTGACATGCGATCACTCGCAGGTTCGGCATTGGTGTGAGCGAGCCGATGCCGAACAACGATGACGGCCGTGGTGGTCGCGTGGCATGAGCGAATTGTTCTGTAATTATATCACTACACTTTTGACCCCCAACTATTCTCTACTATCCTCAGCGACAGATGGCAGACCAGGAGAAGCAATGTAGGATTTGTCTCGATGGCGTTGACGCAGAACCAGAGCTTGGCCGCTTGATTCGCCCCTGTCTTTGCAAGGGGTCTATTAGTGTGAGCTGGTAAAGCTGAGTGCAATTCGTTCAAACTTGTTGATGACATCCTTCTAGTACGTGCACGTAAAATGTCTCGAACAGTGGAGAAAAACATCATCTTCACAGAGTGCATTTTTCGCCTGCCCTCAGTGTCACTATGAGTACCGATTTGCAAGAACACAAATTGTCGGCCTGGCAGCCAACCCCAGTACGATCCCTGCTTAATGTGAAGGCAATGACGCTGATTTTCGGCCCTCCTTAGTCATCGTAGGAGGCATATCTGGTCTTCTTTTTACCATCATCGTCATGATGGCATCGTTTATAACAACATTCCTAATGCCTGCTTTCAACCATCCTTCCGAGGATAACTTCTACTTCTTTATAAGCCCTACCCAAGTGGCCAGTGATCTGATAGCAGCAGCCTTTCGTATAATACGAGACGGTGAATTTGAAGACATACCCGAGGACCCATCATGGTTTTGGTCCCCAAAAGATCCACTGGAAGATCTCGTTGCCCCACAAGCACCAGGCATTGTTCGGCGATTTATTCGTAGATTCATCCTCGGATTGCCACTCGTGGGGGCAGCTTCGCTAGTGCAAATGCTGATTTCCGCCCCTTTCATCGGTCCTGTTCAATGGATAGCCCGATACAGAGGTAACCGCAGAAACCGAGACTCAAAAGATATTGCTGCTGTAATCGTGGTCAGCCTACTGATCATGGGAGCTTTAAGGTACTTCTTTAGTCTATCTCCAGAAAACCTTTAACACCCAATCTTTAGGGCTCTTTATCAAGTGTACCGATTCACTCAAAAGTTGACAAAACGTATTCTTCTGAGGGCAGAGGATGCCATATTGGAAGTCAATTAATATCAGGCATATTTAATCGAGTAGATGTTATAATCGGGTGGTGTATCTCGTTAATAGTAAATAAAAATTTGCCAAAGAAAGGATGACACCAGATACATATACAAACATCAGTTACAATGATCTTGTGCTATCCTACCAATATCTACGAAGCTGGCGTTTAGCTTCCTCGTACAAAGCTTTGGTCTCTGTGCGAGCAGGTTCAAGCTCCGAAAGATACTGATCGATAGCAGCGTCAACACGCCCCACGGGAAATTCTGCACGCAGAACATTAGCCTGGGGTCGGGTAGCCTCAGTCACCCAATCTGTTATTAGGATAGCAAACTCCCCAGAGATGGCCTGCACATTCGCCTGGTCGTTGAACGGTGGTACCTGCATCCAAGGTGAGATTTGGTACTCAATGCGATGAGATGGTGACGTACTTGTGATTCGTACATCTCATGAAACAATTCCCATATTTCCGCGAAGCGGACATTACACTGTCTAAGAATACGAGCTGCCCAACCCATAGGAAGAACTTCCTTATTGACCAGCAAAAATTTGATCAAGAGATTCGCAATGTATCCTGTATAAATAATTAAACTTAGCCGGCAACGCAATCGAAAACCAAGTTGCGGTACATACGAGTGGGGAATGAGCTTTCCGACGGATAGAAGCGCTGACCAAGTGGAATTACACGAGCCATAATGAGATCTGCCCTTTCCACCGGATCATCCGTCTCATTCATGACTGTTATAGAATCAGTTATTCGATCTGTACAAAAAGCATTTTTTTGGTACGAACTTTCGTCGAATATCTGATGCCAAATGGGTTTCACGATGTTATCATCCCGATGCTCTGAAACATGTAAGCATAAGAGCTTGATTGCGGGCAGGTCGAAAGGAATGGCGAATTTTTCGTAAAGCTGCAGATGAAAAGGATCAGCACCTATGTTTTATAAGATATATAAACCTAACCTCCGTCATGGTAAACAATTGATTAGAAAGTGATTTTATCCGATTTCCAATTTCGGGAGCATCATCAATATGGGGGAGGAGGGTGTTATAGATCTCTAATTGGACTTGGGCAACATCCAGCTTCTCTTCCAAATCTGTCAGGAATGCGATCGCTGTTTCGTGTCTGCCTCCAACTGAAATTGGGTGTGATTTGGCATTCGCGACGGCCAAAGTAAGACATTCTAGTCTAGAGTCCAAATGAAGTTCAAACCTAAGAAAGGAATCAGCATCGCAGCGAAAAAAAAATACAAAATACTCATTTACTGCGTTGACTCCGCTAACGCGCCAAGTACTTCAGCTGCTCTCAGCGGCTGTCCGTTCTTCACATAGAACTTCCATAGTAATTGGAACTTTTGGACAGTTGCAGGCTCGCGTTTAAGATGCGCCTCCAGGTATGCAGGCCTCATCTATATAATATGTCACTGATATAGAAATAAGATGAAGATTTGGTTGAAAACAAACCTCCAACAGATCGTCCGCGAGGTTACGTTGTATTAACCAATCATAAAGAGTAGAGTGGAACATCTCATCTTCACTGGCAAAGGCAAGCTCGTATGCATGACTACGAACCGTTTCATGGTCGTCTACAGGATGACCGCCGGTACTTTCTGAATTTTGTTTGCTACACTTATCTTCGAAAACTGTTAACGAGTCCAAAATGAGATCGTAGCAGAGTAATCTTTGTTCTGCGAGTGGACGGCGAGTGTCGCCAGCTATCATTCCGGCATACCAGCACTCTAGCCCAACATTGTCTGCGTCTTGAACTTGTGCACACGTGAGAGGGAGAATGACAGCGCCTAACATATACTCAGTTTTTATCTTGAGGTGTAGGACACAACAGTATTCTGACCTTTAGCATAATTCAATTGCTGGAAGTCGCCAATGATCTCCCTAAGTTTCTCAAACTCCAAGATCTTGGCTCCTTTCGAAAAAAGTCTAAACTTCATGTAAGTGATGGGATGAATGGTACTTGGGCATAAAAACGTACCGTAATGCTTCAGTAAGACATTTTTGACGCTCATTAGGGTTTCGAGTCTCAGCAGCTTTGCGGATATTTTCCTTTGCCTGCGACAGTTCGTTAAATAAATATGAAGTGTCGTGTATCATAAATTGTACCTTATACAACATAACATCGTCAGTGCTGCAGAATGACCCGCATCTCTGCTGCAACACTTCGCTTATAGTGTCCACCTAGAAGGTGAATTTAGGGGAGGGTGCACCCAATAATAAGGTCAGTCACATACGCTGATTTGCTGTCCTATTTGCTGATCGATGACAACGTTCACAAGCGCTCTAGAGATTGTCATTCCGTGCTGAGTGGTAATCAATCCTTCGAATGATTGGTCGAAAATCAACTTTTGTACATCAGCGTCACATCTGAGTTAAAAACCGTCAGATTAAATATCTCCCGGTTGAATAGTGTAACTTTACTTGGATATAAGCTCTCCAAATCTGTAATCGTTCAGCAGCAAAACGAACGAAAGTGCCTCTATGGTCCTTGTCAAAAGTACCTGCAATTCTGACACAGAATTTTGCTCAGCCTGAGTTTTGTTAAGTAAGCAATAATTCCTTTCGTCTAACAACAAGATCGCTTACCTTCCATGCCTCTTGTTCGGTCACGACCGCGCGACTTGAAGTGGGTTCGCTCGGAGAAGAGTGGAACAGATGAGGGTTGCGAGTCAAAAATTCTTTGAGTGCATAAAGATTCTTTTGGACGTTAAGTAACAAAGTTTCTGAGGCGTTCAACACTTGCACCCCCGAAGAACTTTGGAATTATGAGATTTGGAGACGGCCCGGATAGAAAACGCATAAATACGAACTTGGCAACTGTGATTTTTTTCTTCCAGAAAGGTCTGACAAGCCTTGCAAAGTAGAGAGCGAATCCTTCTCTTCTACCACTATAAATAGCTGATCCCTTATTCTCCGCTGCAATTAAAACTCGTAAGTGATCATGATGATAATTAATATGAGTCACTTACCGGTAGTTCCATACATAACCCGTTCGGTCCAAATAGGGCGTTCCCCAAAGTCATAGAATGCTTGTTTAGCAACAGCGGCAATTTCGGGGCTGACAGTATTGATAGTGCCGGCTGTAGAAGTACCGGATGGGTCTAAGAAAGTACTGCCACAGGCAAGACCAAGTAACATCGAACACGTCTGATCTCGTCCAAAGCTTCAGGGTATTAAAATTATTATTAAGTACCAATGACGACCAGACAAAAAGAAGTGATCTGCACCTATCTCGAAATTCAATGATAGGCTGAACGTTTCCTTCGGAATGCAATTCTTCTAGCACTGCCCTAAGGTAGTCCAATGCTCGCCGTTTAACCAAGAAAGTTAATCCTACATTGGTCAAAAGCATGAATTGATTGGGATATTCTCCAAATTGCGAGGCCAATTCGTTTATGCCAGAAGGAGCAGGTGTGCCAGTTGGAGTTGAAATAGTATCTTTAGGTACAGAGGCCATTGCCCA
Organism: Psilocybe cubensis; assembly: GCF_017499595.1. Lineage (NCBI taxonomy): Eukaryota > Fungi > Basidiomycota > Agaricomycetes > Agaricales > Agrocybaceae > Psilocybe > Psilocybe cubensis. Next base: position 3,154,577 of record NC_062999.1, on the reverse strand, counting down.
TGTTCTTCCTGGTATCGTCAACACAGTAGCATATTCAGTGAGCGGTCGTCTGTTGGGGTTGTTTCCGACATTGTATTGGTAGCTGTTAAACTGGGGCTGCTGCTGCTGCTGCGGTGGCAGGTTAAGCTGGCCGATGTTACCGATACGAGTGAGGTCCGGAGCAAGGCAGAGGATGTAGTCAGTTCCATCGACATCGCCTGCCTGAGTTGCTACAACTAATCCATTTGCATAACATGTATTATCCAGATAAGATACGGTATATCCTCCTGTCGTTGATGGCTTTGGGGGCTGCGGGATCCCATACGCAGTCGGTGCAGGTCTATGTACTTTTTCTTGCTCATCCGGGTGAATCAAATTCATCGGTGGCAAACGTACGTGAACCATGGAAATTTGGCGGATGCCACCTGATGAAGAGCTAGACCCATAAGAGTAGTCGTATGACAATGATGGGGCGAAGTAGAGACGGACTCCATTTGTCGTAATGGCTATGAGTTGTATACCCATACGTGATTCTGAGGGATCAACAACGTGAATATCGACAACTTGAAAACTCTTTGGAGTCAGGGCAGGCGACCCAGGTGCTTTTTCCTGGGCTGACTTGTAAAGAGACGGGAGTGTTTGAATACGTGAGATCCCCTTGTCTCCTGCAGGGGCGTACATGGTGATAACGTTTGTTGCACTGAGAGTATAAAAGCAATTTCTTTTAACATCAGAGACCACAGAGATGATACGTTCTGAATGGAAAATATGTGAAAGTGAAAACGGATTACAAAGAGAGGCCTTACCATCGGTGGAGCCTGCTGCAAACTTCGGAAGCAGGCTGTGTCCTCTCCCAACTGAGTGATTAATGAGTTGAATTCGCTTCCCAAACCAGGATTCGTTTTGTTGGTAATGCAATTCATATAGGTTTCCATCCTGTTGGCCACACATGAAGATTCTGCCGTCTGAGGATCCCGCGACAGAAGTCATTTCAATATCAGTTGAGATGGTAAGGTCTGTGGCATATAGTTTAATGTCTCTTCGTGATTTTCCGTCAGGTGTGATTTGGTTTGCCAGGGCGACGCCAATAAGGAGAACGCTTATTGGAGTGCAAATAACAAGAAGATAGGTTATATCGTCGATGAATAGGCCCGTTTTTGGCTTAACAAGGGCAACACCAGTGATGACGTCTGGTTGGTCGGTGAAGGAAGCAATTTCTTGACTGGGACTAATTCAACCTCCATAGGATACAACGCGCTTAACAGACGCTCACCCATCATTGTAATCCCAGAGAAAGAGTTTGTGGTCGATAGAAATCCACACTCTCTCAATTTCGGGCATCAAACCCATATGCGAAGTGACATTTACAGCTAAATTCATCAGTTTAAATTCACAACAACAAAACACACAAATTCGCATACTTTCATAATATTGAAACAGGCCGTCTGGAATCCCTACAAATTTGCGTTTCTGAAATGGTACTCGAATATCGTCGGGGTATATGCTATAAGAAGAAGTGGCTTGGCTCCCAGCTGCAGACAGTTAGTCTTAGTTCCCCAATAGATAAGATGAACGTACAAGCAGTCAAGGTTTCTCCGAGATCAGGGATAATTTGGGCATCCTTTTCAAGCTGGTCTATCAAGACACGACTAGCATTTTGAAGAGCAGGGAGATCCACAGGTGCAGGCTTCGTCCCTGGTACTTGCCGGGTCGAAGTTGGGTTATTTTGAGTTGACGTATTGGGTAAAGGAAAAGAACGAGACTGGGATATGGATGTTGCCATGAATAGAGACGATTAGCTAGCCTATAGAGGACGAGGGAATGCTCCTGAGATCTGGCATACAATGGATTCACGCACAAGGACGAACATAAACGACGTCGATCGCGTTCAAAACTGACAACACGTGTTCCAATAGATGGACCACCTGTTAGGTCCGTAGACCAGGTCCACAACTTTAGCAGTGATTGTAGTCCTACAGCTGTCATGTGATAGGTCCGTGTGTGGCCACAGGCCACTATGGGCAAGATGTGCAGGATTCGCACCTACTTCATCTTATACTACGTTCCATCTTATCTCCACAGACGCTGTTTCTGATGGGGAAGTCGAGCAAAAAACGTTCGTTATTTCCTTTTCAACATTCGGTTATACTGGATTATGTTCAACGAGACCTCGTTGCGTTGATACAAAGTCCTGACTATCGATTCGAGCTTCCTGATATATCGCCGCAACTCTGGAGACAGATGAATTGGGATCATTCGACAGCAGATCGACTTGAATTCCTAGGCGACTCTCTGATGCATTCCCATTTTTCTGATGGTCTCAGTGAGCATTTCCCCTACGAAACTCCAGGCTTTTATACGGTCATTTTTCCTCCTCCCTGTATTGCACCGTGTCATTCATATCTGTCGTCTATCAGCGTGTTCGTTCTGTTCTCGAAGCGAATTCTACTTTCGCTCATTTAATGATCAAAGTAGGATCCAGCACCATAGATAGCCCCGTCAAAGCAGCGGGCGATATCTTTGAATCTATCATGGCGGCCTTTCATCATGAGCAAGGTCCAGAAATGTTTGGAGAGTATTTCAAAAAATACTTTACGGCCTTGATCCTCCGGGCAGGCCATGCTGACAAGGTTTATGAGTACGTTCAACGCCTTGTTCTAGACCCACACTATAGTTTGAATCAACGCGATTAGATCAATGCACTGGAAATTTCCTGGTAAAGAACGCCCTCGTGCGCCCAAATTACATGTGGAGCATTCTATAAGACATGGGAAAAACATTCAGAGTAAGCTTTGTTCAGTCCACATTATTATACACATGGCTTGCTTACAATTATAGTGCGACTTACTACACAGGTGCTGCAACGCAAATATGCAAAAAAGGCATCCTTGAAAGCCAGAGAAGGCAGACGCTCATCAGAAGTAGAGCCCCTCAAAATCACTGAAGTGATTGATTTAACTAAAGACGACAACCCTGATGCGTGTGCAATCCTGGAAGGTCCCAGCTCAACGGTTATGCAACTATCGTCTACCCAAAGACAGGTAGACCATCTATCCATTTTCTCTTGCTAAGCTTATTTATCAAACAATGCTTTACTTATCAGATATCTTTTTCAAACCCCGCAAAAGGTGAACCGGCGCATCATGTAAAAATTTCCAGGAATTTACTAGTAACTTGTCTATGTTAACACTCTTAAAATATAGGCGTACACTTTCGACATAGGAACTTTTTTGCCCATTCAATCTGAGATGAAATGCTCACAGCTGACAAACACGTATGAGAATGCTCAAGGCCCTCCTTCAAACGAAATTCAGCCTCGGCCTTCGCGCCCGCGACCTTTTCTCAATTCTTCTGCAATCAATTTTGGACCAGGTTACAATCATCCCCAGGGATCGAGTCAAGGCTCATTCTTGACTCATCAATCGCAGAGCAGCTCCAATACAGGTAGCAGTGAGAATCCAATAGTTATCGATTAAATCGTGGCAAGAACGAAGTTGTAACAACTCCTGTATATTAGTGTATACTACAGACTATTGGCTTGTGGATGGTATTTGTACACAAAGAGATATGCCTTTTACCACGAGTTTTGTACTCGTGCTGTTGTTCTAACTTTATCTGGCAGCCGAGCGCTCATCGCAGAATTTTAGTACCGTCGCTTATTGGACCTCGGAGACTGCCAAAGACCGTTCCGAATCACATCTAATCATGGATGTCTGCTTACTGACATGGACCGTGGAACCCCGTTATGCCTTTGCAAACCACTGGCATGACAATATTGTAGGTACTAACGTGGGCGGCGCCTAATTTGGATAAGGTTTCTCCGGCGCGAAAAACAAAGGGCCTGCTGGAGGCATGCGTTATGAGAAGACTGGGCTTAGAGTGAATGAATTAGAACCTCATTGGACGGAAGGAGGTGGGGATGGAAAAGAAAGAGCAGAGTATGCCACTGCGCGTACCTGGCGCGATCGACTAAGTTCTAAATGGAGGAAAATTCTATGGCGGAGTCTCGTGTCAGTGGCGGTGTCTGATTAGCATTATCTAAGCGACAGTTTGTGAGTCCTCCCCACGTCCGCTGGAAAGGACCTTGGAATGTCTTCTTCTATTACTGTTAGCAACAATATACTCAACGTGCCGCGTGGCACCAACACGGGCTATTGCCGCAAAGACAAAAATATGCCCATTGACATATGCCAGTGCATCATTCTCGTTACAGTCGTCTCGGATATCAGATGAGCTGTGGCCAAGTACCACGGTCTCTTTCTGTCCGTGATTAGAAGCCTTCTTATTCCCCATTCCTACTTGGGCCGCTTTCATCTTGACAAAAGTCTGACAATTATCGTCATTGTTTCTGCAACCAGAACGTTGCAAGGCTTGCTTGACATGCAGAGCAATCCTTCAGGCGCGCCCAAATTCCGGCCCCCTCGTACTGTAACTTATAAGCAAAGTCTTGAAGAATACTTTTTTGATCCCCATGGTTCTTCGTCGACCCCAGTTCGTCGACTCAATGCGGCACCAAGAGCGGAGACAAGCCGTCAAGCCACCAGACGACTACCCAAAGAAAGCCATAAAGAGCGTCCCAAAGGTGACCTTATTATTCTAATGCAGTCTTGACAACGTGCTAATGTATATACTATTCTTGATCAGCAAAAATCCGATGGATGAAAGGTGAATTGATAGGCAGTGGAAGCCATGGAAGGGTGTATATGGGATTCAATGCTACCACTGGAGAGGTCATGGCCGTCAAACAGGTTGAACTACCGCAGACGGCGAGCGATAGAATGAAGACAGACATGAAGACAATCGTTGAGGCGCTCAAGGATGAACGAGAAACGTTGCAAGATCTCGACCATGATAATATCGTTCAATATCTTGGCTTTGAAGAAAACCTGGAAACTCTGAACATGTGTGTATTGAGAAAGTTGGACATACATTCCTGCACACTTAAAATTGCTTTATCGTAGATTCTTGCAGTATGTCTCTGGCGGAACTATTGGCAGTTCTTTGCGCAAGTGTGGAAAGTTCAAAGAAGAAGTCACCAAATATTTTACTAGCCAAATTCTGGAAGGTCTTTCGTACCTACACCTTAAGGGTATCATCCATCGAGTGAAGTCACAGATCGTCTACTTTGAATTCAAAAGCTGAACTGACATACAGGACCTGAAATCAGACAACATTCTCGTCGAAGAGACCGGAATCTGCAAAATCTCCGACTTTGGCATTTCAAAGAAACTCCAGGAAATTGACCGTGCTTTTTCTTCGATGAAGGGTACTTCTTTCTGGATGGCACCAGAAGCTATTTCATCAGAGGATGGGTACACCACCAAGGTAGACATATGGAGTGTAGGATGCATCGTTATAGAAATGTGGACCGGAAACAGACCATGGTTCGGTCAGGAACTTTTGCCTGTATTGATGAAGGTTGGCTATTTCTGAATTTGTGACTGTTATTTCCTCCCCCGTAATGACAAACGCATATAGTTGATAAATGAGAAAAGCGCGCCTCCACTCCCTAAAGACTGTCATTTATCAGATGCTGCGAAGAAATTTAGGAACGAATGCTTTCAACCGTGCGCTGCGCCTTTCCTTCTCTCGTAAATACATCATTTAACTATAGTGTTCAATAGTGAACCGGCAAAGCGTTCTTCGGCCTCTGCGCTCCTGAACCATGCATATCTTGAACTCCCTTCAGATTGGTCATTCCCGGGGATGCAGTATCTGGGCTATAAACCTCTCAACAAAAGTCATGATGATATCACTGAATTTGCAGACCTTAAGGAGAAAACTTTCATCGCAGATCCCCGTGAACCTACGATTCGAGCGCCGTCCCCTGTCGTACCAGTGAATTTAGGGAATTCACATCCAAATCTTTCGTCTCGCCAACCACACAATCCCCCTGTGATAGCTCCTCCTAGGCTCCCCAGCCCACCGATAGTTACAATTGAGCCTCCGGGTCCACGAAAAGATAGAATGCATCGGTCGGACGACTCAATGACACGCGCCAAACGGACTTCTACAGCGTCTGAATCTTCAGAAAGCCAGAGATCCAACCAATCGTTTACCCGAAAAGCTCGCCTGGTTGTTTACAACCCAGACGATGATGACCCACAGGACACATCTCGGCGGCGAAAGGAAAAACAGCGTGAAAATAACCAACCACCACCTTTCAGATATGAGCCGCCACCGCTCCCACCAATAGAAAAGACACCTTATTCGAACAATCTTGCACCTTTGGCTCCAAACCGATATCCTCCCTTTAATAATACGGGAAGCACAAGTAAGGCAATCATGCCTTCACAAAATGATTTGTCTGCTCCATCATCGTCTTCGCAAGCCTTTCCGACGGATTTGAATTTTGTCAAGAATAACGAGAACGATACGTTCAGCGACACGAACAGCACGCTCAGCACATCTTCAACCTGGAAAAAACCTCCTGCCGATTTGCCCATCTCAAGAAAAAATTCTGGTGAGAGACAAGAGCAATACCGAACTTCACAACCACTACGTGTTATTCCACTCTCCAGACACTCTCAGAGAAATCTTGGCGACACAAGGCCCGGCGTCAAAGAGGTGCTTACGCATTTGGAGAATTTCTTCCCATCACATAATTTGAACGCTGTGGTTGAAAACACCATGGAAGAAGACACTGATCGGGATACTTCACACCATAAATACGTCAGGAAGAGTGTCAGGACGATAGCAGAAGAACAGATCGGGTCTCCTATTCGACGGCGACAGACCCGGCTATGGGACAGCCACCCGGAGGAAATCAAGGCCCCGAGATAATATAACATGTAGACAACACGGAGGAATAGACGTTGTAGATAAAATACATACATACCACCGAACCAACTCTTATAATAATAATCTAGTATCATTTAGTGGCATGAACTTTCCATTTCGGCTACACCTGTACTGGTAGCTGTGACATCATGTGAAAAAAAAAGAAAACGAAAAGATAGCAAATTCCACAGGGTATGTATCACTAGGATAGCTAAATACATTGATATATGCCATGACAACTCATCGACACACATGTCGATCCCAAGCCAAAAGATCAGAAGTGTTCCTAATATCGACATCATTATCAATGACACTATAGGTGAAAAAAACATGACAACGAACCTTTGCAAACAGGAATTCGACAGACTTGTTAGAATTTTCAACGGTAGCCTCCTTGATTGCCTTGGCGAGAACTCCAGGTCCACAAAAGTATGTCTAAAAGATGTATATCGTTAGACAATCGTGTATTTGTAGATTACGAAAAGTAACGTACGCCGACTTTGGTTTTCAGTTGCGAGGTGGATCCGGGGAGGTATTGGCCAGACTCGATAGCTTGCCTCATTTGGGAATAGATGGCCTTCCAGTCTGGGCGTCCGAACATGGTACGAGACCTAAGGAGTGTCAAGGGGTCGTAATCTGCACCAGCATCGTTAACGGCAATGTTCCAGAGCATGTCTTCTCCAATCTTTTGGGTGAGGTAGATGTTGATACGGAGGAAGTTCGCTTTTTAAAAAACGGTCATCAAACAGCAAACCGTAGAAAAGATCAAGATGGCTTACGATCAGCTTGAGCAGCTTCGACTTCCTGAAGCAAGCTTTGGAACCACCCAAAAGACGGGGCATCACGGCAGACCCAGAAGAACTCGACGCGACGGAGAGAACCAAGCTTTCCTTTCTTTTGTCTGTACCAAATGTGCTTGAGAATGGACGCAAATGGTGTGACACCGATACCAGCACCAATGAGTATAGCAACTTCGTTGTTAAACACATCTTCGGCTGGTGCACCGTAAGGACCATCAATGCGCACGCTGGGAAGCGTGATAGAGGAAACGGTGGGGTCAAGTTCAACGAAGTCGCCACGAGAGATGCCGTATTTCTCATCCTTCTCAGCGCCCTTCATAGCAGCTTGAGTCATGGCAGCAACGACGGACGGGCCAACTCCCAGGCGTGTTCCGAGTGAATGTGTCCAGTCTCCAACCTGACGGATGTGCACTGAAACATATGGATCCTCGGGTGCGGAGGTGATGGTGAACTTGAGATGTCAAAAATCAATCAGTAAAGGATGTCATCGGAAACCATGCGAAACAAAGATAAAAATACGCACTGGATGCCACTGGAAACTTGATAACTCCGGGATTTGGATGAAAAGCCACTGTCCGGCTGTGTACTTGAAACTTGGCTTGACAATGCGAAGCTCCATGGCACCTAAATTGAGAGTGTCAAGGGATAGCAACCATAATTCACAAGAGATACCTACCACTGGGATGTACGAGGACCTTGGAGAGACGGGTAGCTCTGCGTGCACGGATCTCACGCCAAACACGTTCTCCAAAGTAGATGATACCGGGCCAGATAATGAACCTCCAGCTCAAGTAGCCCAGGCAGTGCTCAGTAGAGTAGAAGGGGAATGACTTGATGAAATCAGGCTCTGCAGTGTCTCGGACGAAGCATCCAGTTGCGTGAGTGTAAAGGCCGAGCATGAAGAAGAATGCGAGGTGGTGAGTGTACCAGAAAGCCTCGAAGCATTGAGCGCGGATCTTCTTGTGGGCGGTTGTATACATCAATACCATGATAAGCAACATGAAATGACCAGTTATGCCACCGGGTTGAGTGTAATGGATATCTTGGGCAGTTTGTTTACGGATTTCTGACAAACGAATCAGCCACTAGAAGAGCATTGCAAACGATCTCAGCTTACGGGTGCGTTCGACATTGATAAAGTTGACGTAGTGGGCGGTTGTGTGGACCATGGCCCAGAAAGCCATAGAGTAGGCAACCTGTCTGTGGAACCAGATGTTTTCGTCGGCGGGGAATGCCCAGGCGAGCTTGGGACGAATGACACGGATGATGTTGCGGAGCATGGGGAGGAGTATGAGACCTCCATCGTACGCCAGGACCAGACCCGCACCGCGGGACAACCAAACCGAGAATTTGAGAGTATTGAGGCCAGCTAACCTGGTATTTGTGGCCTGAATGCACAGGTTAGAGCGTTGGTCTCGAGAGCAAAACCAGCCAATAACGAACCTGACTCCACCAGCCATAGGCAAAGAGGGCGACATGAGAGCCATAGAACAAAATATTAAAAAAAAGTCGGCGTGGCGACAAAAACTCTCGTTGGAACCAAGTCTCGCCCATTATTTAATAGTATCTAGAAACCCCAGTAGAGCCGATATATGAACTGCCTAGTGCTAAGAAACTGGGACCTGCCAGGAAAAAAGAAAAAGAGGGAGGAGGAGCGAAGGAGAGTCGGAAGGGTAGATAAAGGGGGACAAAAGAGGGTGAGCCAGACTGAGAGAGGTGGCGGAGGAGACATGTATGTAATATGGCTGGCCCAAGGGTATGGGAACAAGTCGGCTTCCATGGCAATCTTTGTTGCCCATTCTGATCCCATCGGTCAATCCGGTCGTGACACTTGCGACCCAACAGTCAGGAATATCATTCATTCACATCATATCTGTCTACTTCTCGTCCTACTTACTCCTCCTCATCGTATCGGTATGCCACCATCGCCTCAATACGGTGCACATCAGTGCTGAAGCTACGCATCTTTACCTGCTGGCTTTTTCCGGCTTCAATTGCAAGCGGATCCGTGTCCACCCACTCTCCTGCGGGCACATCTGCAGATTCAGATGTATACGCCAGGATGTTGAATACCGTTGGTTCATGGATGACGGGCAAATAAGTCACCATTGAGATGATTTGCTTTAAAATAGCCCTAATTTCGGATTGAATCTCGGACTCCGGCTTGGCTTGTCGGCTGTGTCGTTGCGTTCGTCAGTGTTCAATAAACATCGAGCCCGCTAACATTGACCTTACCTTTGGTCTGGTCCATCAGCTGGGGGCTCGACCAACATGATATCAAACACCCAACGCTCGAGTGGCGTCCTTGTGTCTTTCGAGATGATCGCGAGTACAAGTTGTGTAACTGATCCAGTGAGCAGCCATTCTGATTGGTTCGCGTTATGAAATGGCCACAGCAGGATCTGTCATGAACTTACTCTGAACTTGTTTCAAAATCCTGTATGACCGTCGTATTAGAGCTCGTGAAATCCAGGTCGAGGTGGCCTGTAGCCACTCACCTTTCAAGGTAGTTTTCGAGAGCCAGGTCTTGGGTAACCAGAACAGTTTGACCGTACTTTTTTACCATGTGGAAATCATCTGAGGGATATACTTCGCGTTGGAATAAGATTCTGAGGGCAGAACTATCAGGGAAGAATCAACTACAACCTTGAGAACGTACGTGTTTACAGCATATTTGAAGAAATCAGTTACCAGAGCAGTCGATCCTTTGAGAGTAATAGCCTGGCGATTAGCTTGCTTTGATGCCATGGCGAGTTTGCTAGAAACCGATGATGAAAGAGACAGAAAGGGCCAGCTAATGAATTTGAAGTTGAGTTCGACGCGCCTAATGAACATAGTCACATGACCGGTTAAAGGCGATCAGGAATTGGGGCAAGTCATTCTTGTGCTGCTACTCTATACAACTCATTTGTGTTCTTCGCTAATCCTCTATGTCCGTCGCGACTCCTACAGGGTCGTCGCAATCTCCATCTGCTCCCTCTCCCAGTAATCCGGAGGCAGCTTCAGGTGTACCTGCGACAGACCGTCTCATTGTCGAATACCTAAAGGCACGCGGTCATCCATCTGCCGCGAAGGCTCTTCTCGATGAAATCGAAGCAGCCTCTCCCAACGAAAGCGGGAAACAAGGAGAAACTATATCTGCAGAAGACTTTGTTAAATTGCTTTCGGTTTTTGCGCAGAAGCAGTCGAAACCTGGAGAGAATGCCCTAAAGGACTCCGCCAATGTTATACAGGAGCTCACATCTTTGGGTAGTTCTGTCAATATCCAAAATTTGATTGCAAGTATTGGCACGGTTGGCGCGGAAGAACTTCTTTCACTTGATCCCACGGACAAGCAGGAGGGCTTTCGGGAACTTGAAGCATGGGTTGATGGTTCTTTGGACATGTATCGAGTATGTACTATTTCGCATGTTGATAAATTATTATGCTGACGGTAGCGACGTAGCCTGAATTTCGTCCAATACTATTCCCCATATTCTGTCACTTTTACCTTGATTTGATTCAGCATGGGTTTAAAGACGCTGGTATGAAAATAAATCAGATCCTCACATATCGTTTTATTTTGACCCGACCATTATTTACAGCAATTCGATTCTTCCAAAAGTTTTCTTCTTCCTTGGCACCATCACATAGCGCAACTTTGCATCATTTATCAACTCTACTATTACCTGCCCACGTACAGAGCGATGATCTAGCGCAACGATTTCGCAACGAGAAATATGCTATTCGAATGAGCCGTTCTGGATTTGGACTATTAGTTGGATGGCTAACAGAGGGTGTGGGTGGAGAAGCCTTAGGGGCTGGTGACGGTTTCACAGGTGAAAAGGGAAAGCGCGGTCGGGCAGCGGTCATGCGCGTCGTAAATAATCACCTTCGCTTTGATGGTGAATCCCGCTTTCGTTGTTCTACTGGTTTAACTATTCACACTTATTGCAGTCACGTCATCCAACCCAATATCCGTGTCTCCTTACGCATGGGAAGAATCAACGGGCCTTCTTTCATCGCTTATTCCTCAGGCCAGTGGAAGCAAAACAAATCTGACAAATCCACAAGCATTCAATGCAAGTAAAGGAGCACTCAAACTTGGTCAAGCACCTATTCCTGAAGATCTTCGGACTGAAGCGGAGCGCGTTCTTCGAGAGCAAGCTATGATGGATCGTGAATTGACCTCGCAGTATGATATGTCACTTTCGCGACCCATCGCAATGCCTCCAGGGGTCACCGCCCCTACTGACGCAGATCTATTGCCTCATCCTCCCTCATTCAAAACCATTGATATCGAACGCGAGGTCAGCGCTGTACGGGATGCCCGAAAACGAATACGACTAGAACCCTCGGTATTGGCAAACATAGATCCCAATTCTCCTCAAGCAAGTGCATTACGTGCTCGTGCCTTGCCCAGTATATGCGCTTATACACTTCATGACGTAGCGGAAGGGTGAGGATTAGGAAACATCATATGCTGTGTCAATGCTAACGCTCATGCTTCATTGCTAGGTCACCGTGTTGCACTTTCTCACCAGACACTTCTCTGATGGCTGCTGGTTTTGCTGAAAGCTATATTCGTCTTTGGAGCCTTAAAGGGGAAAAGCTGAAGGGATTGCGAAGTGACTTCTCAGCAAGCACGGTCAAAGACGGTATGTCCATGTTCTACCCAATGAGTTGATTCGTCTAATGGATATCATGAACAGCCTCATCCCTGAGTAAAATTAAGGAAAAGAAGGGCAGCACTACAAGAAAGCTAATTGGTCACAGTGGACCCGTTTACTCTGTCGCCTTCGACCCATTAAGCGGCTCAGCTGCGCCTCCAAAATATCTTCTATCGGCCTCTGCAGATACTACGACGCGACTGTGGTCGATGGACACAATGACAAATGTTGTCGCTTTCAGAGGTCATGAAAATCCTATTTGGGACGTAAAGTGGAGCCCGATGGGTATATATTTTGCAACAGCCAGCAGAGACAAAACAGCCCGACTCTGGTCCACCGAACGCACATCATGTTTGCGCGTGTATGCGGGGCATCTGAGCGACGTTGATGTAAGATGATGATTGGTTCGTGTTACCGAGGATGATGTTAAATGATTTATATCCAGTGTGTGCAATTCCATCCCAATTCGCTCTACCTGGCGACTGGATCAAGTGATTGGACAGCGCGTCTGTGGGACGTGCAACGTGGCTCTTGTTTGCGGGTTTTCATTGGACACCAGGGAGCTGTATCATCTCTCGCTCTCAGTCCAGACGGCAAATATTTAGCTACAGCTGGTATGTTATACGCGGTTTGGTTCGTCTGGTTGCGATGTTTATTTATATCTTCGCCAATAGGCGAAGACCTTGCCATCAATCTATGGGACATAGGTTCAGGAAAGCGTATCAAGAAGATGACAGGACATACTTCATCAATCTACTCCCTCGCATTCAGCGCCGAATCATCGTTACTTGTGAGTGGTGGAGCTGATTGGACGGTGCGATCGTGGGACGTGAAGGGGGCAGGGGGACCTCGGACCAAACCCCAAAAAAATGGAGCAACCAATGGCAGTCGCAGTTACGGTGAGGAGGAAAGTACCGAGACGTAAGTTCATTGGTTGCACCTGCCGTTGTTATGTTTTCTGAAAGCTGGCTGAAAATTAGCTCTGACCTATTAGCGACCTTCCCGACAAAACGTACACCAATCACAAATGTTCAATTTACGTCTCGAAATCTCTGCTTGGTTGGAGGTGTATATTTATCCCCAGATTCTCGATAACGCTGTCATGTTGTATACTTATACCAGAAATGGACATGGTCCTAATGTATCATCCTAAACAAAAATTATCCTATGGTCATTTGACCTGGGATATTGTTTGTATCAACACCAATTGCATCACGAAATTCGCACAATACCGCCAGTCTGAATAGTACTAATGTCTTCTACATCGACGACTTATGAGCAAGACGGGGTAACATCTAATCCGCAAGTGATATGCAAAATCCCTCCACAAAAACGAGGCACCAGTCTAATGTTGCTAGATTGTAGTTTCTTTCTGGGGATGCAGTTCAGCATCGGGCACTTCAGTGCCTTCGGATTCCTCCTCGTCTGTAAATTCAGCTTCATCTTCTTCGTCGTCGCTCTGAATATTTATTGTTCATTTAATTTATTGACCTCATGAATGGGATATGGGATAGATGAATACCTCATTTGATTTGCTTGCTTGTGAGGAAGCCAAATCACTAGAAGGTTGCGACGAATATATGTAATCCTCGTCTTCCTCGTCTCTCTAATAAAAAGGACAATGAATATAGTGTATTTAAACCATAGTAGCATCATCATTTAATAGCACACCTTCTTATTGATTTCCTCCGCCTTCGCATCTTCCTCCTCCATTTCGTGTTGGTTTGCATCGACCTCTTCCTCTCCATGGGCCAGTATTTCTCCGGCCTCAATGGGATCTTGATATTGCGCAGTTTGTTGCGAGGACACAGAAACGGCGCCGGGCATTTGTTTGACTTCTGAGATGAGTTCATTCTGGCAAAGCGGGCAAGCTTTTATTCCCTAGAGAAGTGGCTTGAAGGTACACAATATCCTTTCACAGTGTTTTTGTATATTCCAAGTTAAGACTTGACATAAACGACCCAAAATCCGGACCCTCAAAGAATGCTAAAAGACTAAAAGACCCTCTAAAAGGTCAGTGCTGAAAGGGCTTGGCAACATGTTGGTTGTTTTGGAACGCCGATTTCTTTTATCCAGCTGCCTGTCGTATAGAATAAAAAACTGGCGCGTACAGTTTTAAGGTAGACAACAAAGACGCAGGTGTGACTAGAAGGTGGAGAGATATGTGCAAAAGGATGAAATAGGAGTGCAATTTAGATATGATGTGCACGTGACCTCTAATTGGCTTCGCGATGTGAACCGTGACCTTTGAAACTCAACTCGTCCTCAACGTCCGACGGCCATTCCTTGCAGGGTCTAATTTACATCGTTTTTTTCACCTTTTACCCTCCATACTGTAAGTGAATTCATTTCCACTGATTATCAGCATCATGTTTTCTCAAATTTCAAATGAATCTTTTCCACTTTGTGCCACAGATGACAGACGAAACGATGGACATCGACAGCGCGCCTACGGTGGCTCCGTCGAACCAGAACATCCACCATTCCATAATATCCACGCACACAAACCAAGGTATGTAACAAGGCCAACTACACTTCGTTCCTGATGGATCTTTCAAATGTAATACTTCAGCTCCTCACGCCCCCACTCCAACAATTCGGGACAACTTTCGAGAAATCCAGGTGAAAGTTCATGTTCGCAACCCTGGAAGAGACACCTGGTCCTATCAAGGCAGGGGTGTAGTCACTCAGGAGGTGTCAGGGCACTCATCTCGCGTCGGTGAGTTGACCTCGAGGTTTACGCTGTTAAAATGATTTTAAGAGCATGTTGCGTCAGTTGTCCGAAGTCTGACCACTGGCAAGGTTATGACTGCATTTGGAGAAGTGCGCCCATCGTTCATATTGCATGATATCTCTCTGACTCTTTTGTGTTAACTTCAGTCGTCTGATCTACAAGCCGAAAAGCGGGGAAATTTTGTGGTCATTGGTTGTGTGGATGGAAACCGCGTCATATCATGGTCTTTAAATGTGCGTAATCTCTTTGCTACATTCATGCAAGGGGCTAATTTCACTCTCTATGTCAATTAGGCTTTGAACAATTCGGAGACACTTCGCCTTCTTGCGAGCATTGAGCTTGCTTGTTACAAGTGCAAACAGGCTGTTGCGGACCCTCGTTCTCATAGCAAATCTCGACGAAAGATAGAAAGATTGATTAAGGATGACCGAAGAAAGAGGCATCGCAGGCGTAAAGATCAAGAAGCTATGATCGACGCCTTTGCTCGTCAGAATCTGAGCCCAGAAACGCCGCAGGAAGTCGGTCCACCACAGCCCACGTCGTGAACAAATCGAACCATAAATCTGAACATGCACTTCCTTTTTTGCGTCCAGTAAATGAACTGTCTCTTCCTGTTGTAATAACTTAACACTTGCTTGAGTGATGTGTAGTATCTCTTAGAAATAGTTTTTTGTTTCTCCATTGTTTGTGGAATGCGAGCAATTATATATCTTTCTGACCGTGCAGGAATATTCGGCAACATATTATTGTTACTTATATATTAACGACGTGGTCTGAATTCGTTGACGTCTATGTGGTACTCCACTTCAACAATTACAACAGGTCCGCCTCCTGACCTTGGGTCTTTTACACCTGGATAATAGCGGGTTGTTACTAAAAAAATGAGCTCTGGTAGAGTAAGTTTTGCTTTGGAATAAGTTGAATAGGCAAAAAAGTGGGCAAAAGCAAAGCGAAGCCTGAGTTGTAATAATATAATATTCTGGCCTTTTTTAGTTGTGCTATCCCAAATGGCTATCCTCGATAATTTCGGGGTTCTGAGCAAATAAAGAGTGCTAGAAACGACTGGCCATCAGTGTCGTCTGCACATGACAATAGTGAATGGCACACTAAATGACAATCATAAATGCTAGTACTGTGATGTACGAAAACAATACATAAAGCACATTTCGCATCGGTACCGAAGTCTTGGACCAGGAAAAACTGACCTGACTAGTGGAATGAGTTCATAGAAGATCGGTTCGGGACTCGCTTCGCGAAGAATAAGGATTTGACCCGAGGTGTTAATGCACTTGCTCGGAGCACCTGGAAGTGAGTTCACAAGCGTGTGGATCTATTATCAAGTGGATGGACGTGTTGGATATTTTCATGCGATGCTCGACTGTAAAACGAGCGACAACCACGACAAAGTCTTCAAGAATAATGGAGAGTTGGGATCTGGAAGGAAATATATTTGCAACAGCGCACACAATTCTGCTGCCTGGTGAAGCCGTCTTGTTGGAATGGAACCATTCAATCTAGGCGTAAATTTCACAATGGTGGGGAGAGTATTTGGTGTACCGAGTTCAACGTAAGGACGAATCGTTTGACCAATCAGGAAAGTTGAAGGGTGCCCGAAAGGCTTCGCTTTAGAAATTTGGAGTATTTCAGATTGCCGTGCAACAATACTCCAATGTTGTGTATAAGTATAGGTGCGATCTTTCGCCCGTTGAGTATTAGAAACATTGTATCCTGCGCAGTACGGTGCCCATTCCATTGGGGTTGAGATCAGAGACGCAGTGCCGCATAGATCGAGGGCACTAGAGCATGAGGGTAGCAAGGTAAGAAGAAGTCTTTGAGGAGTTCAGTCCAAATCTTTAACCATAGAGCTGAGCTAATTGTTACAACGTCCGTAAAAGCAGCGTGCGTTATCCAGGAAACGTCTGCTGCCCACGCTATTGGCGAAAATTGTTTGGAGAAAATCCGCAAAGTTGTGTGGAAGAATATTCCAATATTATAAACTTCAATACATCGAGTCCCAGACCTTGAGAAAATCTTCGTTGCGAAACAACTAACTCGCCAAATAACCAATGGGCTGCAGTGGGGTAGATGAGTGGGTATCAAAGGGAGCAAAGTTGAAGTAGAGCCTATGACGGGGGTGATGTCGAGGAGGCTTAACATTCGGTGATGACAGAGGAGGCGTTCAACGGCAAGTCATCCTGGATATCTGCGGAGTTGTCGTTCAATGTCAAGGACTTTGTTCTGTCATGTGGGCCCAGCCTATCGAGCAATCGCCGGGTGTCCCCGAACTTTCAAACCCATCATATCATGACCTCAGTTAAGCACACGTAGTAAGTGCTTACTTCGAGTGTCCGATGAACTTCATCGTAAACAAATTTATGTTGGATGGCAGCTTTTGTATAAATCAATATCCCATATATCTTCTCAGACCTTCCCACTAGCAGACCTACGAAACTTGTAAAAGGCTAACAGTGGTATATTTACAGTGTACTTATAGATGAAGTAAAATAGCTAGTCCGTTGTCTAAATTACACCTTGGATCCAAGTATTGACAGCTTTGTCCTGTAGGCCTACGACCTAAAGTTTTTTCCCGGTCTCGAGCTTGAATTTTGTGATAATGTGGTATCTGGTTCTTCAGATGTCACCATACCGGGGATAGGCATACGTCCTTCTGAATATTGTGGTGGGAGCTCCAAAGGCTCCGCGCTCGATTCTGCAATATCTGTATGTATTATTAAACGTGGTGAAGGTTTGTATTGACTGCGAGGATCGGAGTCCGGCGATGTTGCAACCATAGAAGAATAACCGCTGAGAATGCTATGACCAGATGTACCGAACTGTGATGATGGACCTGGTGTGCTTGGAGGATACTGTGTCATTGACTGAATTCGAGATGTGTCAGAAGGGAAAGACTGATTTTCTGCTCTATCCTCTAGCATCATTTGTCGCTTTCTCGAACGTGCACTCATAGTCTCTGCTTCAGACAGAGGCGTGACCGTATACTGAGTAGGGATCATCAAGTAAGAAGCCCCTTCGGGCGCAGGGGACCCTGCATGCTCGTATACAGGATCAATTGGTTTCCTGGAGCTTCTTTTCTCCGTCGGGCCTTGATTGCGGCGACGTCTGACGCAGAATAGCGCAAAAGCCAACACAAGGATGAGAGCCGCAGCCCCGGCCACAACGCCTGCAACAAGGGGGGTATGCGAACTCGGTACTCTGGTGGAGTCAGGCTGAAGCGTTCCAGTCGGTAGAGGGTTTCCTGACGACGATGCCGTCGTCAAACAAGATTGATCATTAGAAAGGCGAATTACTTCGATGTTCGCGATTCCTCCGTTCCGTCCCTGCGAATCTGTCATGTAGAAAGCGATAGATGTCCCCGCAGTGAGATTTACTGGATTCCATGAAAAGGAGTCCCCGATGGGAGGATGGAAAATCAATGGTGGGCTCTGAGGTATAAATCCCTATACATCCGGTTAATCCAATCCATAATCGATTATTTATTATTTATGACTCACAATTATAGTAACGGGCTGGACCGCGTTGGGATATTGGCTGAAAGGAAAAGGTCTGGATGCAAAAGAAGAAATTAACGACCATGAGAACCTCAGACCAAGTGGTAGCAGGGCGCACTTACTGGCACTGGAACAGGTCATTGTCCGTAGAGAAGAAAAAATCCGCAGCTAATATGAGAAGGTGAGTGATCAGCACTGATGCACGTATAGGTACACACTAGGACTCGTCGTATTGCATTGTGCACCGCTGATTGATGCACCTACGTCAAACAAAGCAGACGTCCCCCCAGCAGTAACACCAGTGGCGTCTGATAGAGCGAAAAGTACGCGCTGATGTTCAGCAAGTGCAAGCTGTGTCGTGAACGTCCCAGCATTGTTTGCAAACGCGGCCGGGGGTATCGTTATATTGCGCAAAATTTGTCCAGGCTATCATCTAGACTGTTATTTCCACAATTTGAACACATTGAGGGCCGCTACGCACAGGAATCACTAACAAATTGAAAGGTGGTTGACCTCCTGCATGGTCAGAATTTTGGTGTAAGCATTTGTGAGTTCATAAAGCTCTCAGAATGAGTTTTTCGTACCTGTCCACTGGATCGTTAAATCATCACATTGCGTTGGATTGGTATTCGTAAAATTGAAAGCATTGACGACGAGCGGAACCAGGAAGGCGCTCAGATAGACCGCGCTCCCCCACCTTGCAACAAAGAACATCGATTCTTGCTCGGCTCTTGGAAAAAATGAAAATGTCCGAGTTCAAGTAGGTGCCTCAACAAGGACTATTATGCCTCAGCGCTCGGTGGAGGACTTCAAGGTCGAAGGTAAAGAGAACAACAAGGCATGTATGCCAGGGTCAGAGTTTGACGTTGAGAGTTGACTGGCTCCCAGCAAATCTGGTCGCCAGGCAAAGGCCGTTAACCAAGGGATGTACGTCCGGCGCCGTAACGGCACTAGCTACTTGGAGAAGCTATTTTTACCGAAAAGCTCTGATGTCACCTATTTCAGCCTATTTCTGACAGTTCTTTTTCGGTTCTTTTGGTTCATGGCGCCTAACTTGCGTACAACTGTTTGTGGACAAGTGATGCACTTCTCTGCATAACAAATTGAATTCTGAAATAGTCATACTAGCTGAGGCTACCATAAGATACAGATTCTAAATGAACGAATTTTTGGATCAGTCACAGGCGACGTGACACTACACTGATGAACAATAGCAGAAAGTCGGATCGACTGGGTCACAGGTCCAACGTGGACCATGGCCCAGACTTGGACTTGGACATCATTCCTTGACCTTGAGCAAAACCTCACGGTGGCCCATGTGTGGCCTTTATGTAGACCTGCTGTGGACCGTGTATGCTCTTTAGATGTTCCTGCTCTTGTTCCAGTCTTGTACCATAAGTGACAAATACACATTGTTTCCAACTCAGCCAAAACTTAGCTTGAACTTGAAATAATTTTAGTAATGATATTCACTGAACATCATTTCATGCATACACAGTGGTGAATTGCCAAATAGAATCAAATGATAGTGCTCTATCACATAAGTAATGGATTTCTAATAAGTCTGTGAATACTGACCAGTAAACAAGAAGGTAATAGCAGAAATCTTCACATAATGTCCATTATCATCAATTTTGTATAAAATTGGAATAGCAGGAGATTAATGAGATAGTACTGTGATAATTCATTAAAAAATGGAGAAGCTGCTGAATGATTCAATTCATCTAAACCCTCAGCTGTGGTACATGTTGAACGTCAATGACGGGCAAAGGTAACACCGAAATAACACCAGGGATGGACCTTGCCTTGGACCGCTGGGAAAATATGACCAATCTTCCCAGATCCACGTGAGGTCCAAGTACAAGTCCAGGTCCAGGTCCATTTGGCCCTCCCTCCCAGTCGATCCGACGGTCTCAACAATAGTCGAGATGTCAAATTAAATGAGTTGCAAACCCTCATCGCAAATTGTTCGTTTTGGACCATCTAGTTATACTTATGCAATAACTTAGTTATTGAGTAGAAAATATTGATGAACGTAGCCAAGAACCAGCGGTGAGCGAAGGTGCAAAAAAGGCCTCCGACTCGGTCACACCGCTGGTGGTTAGAACTATCAGTGCCGGTTCACATCATATCTGGATCCTTGTCAGAGAAATGCCTCCCGACTAATTAAAGCGCTAAAGCAAGCAACGCAGCGGTTCATGGCCTCTAGAGCAAACTGAGGCGTTTAATAACATTTTCTTTCTTGAAAACAAGGGGAGCCTATCGCGCAAACAAAATTACAAGTCCTTGATAGTTTAAAGATAAATAAGAAATACGGTTCCAGAACCTGGAAGGAGGCTCCATTGCCGCCAAAAAAGTGAAACGAAATAAATAAGGTGATTACCAATCATAGAGGGTATGTACCAGGAGGAGGACCGGCCTGCTCTGGTGGATGAATGGCAGAGCTAGGCGCACCGCGCCGCTCACTATATTGCGGAGGAAGCTCAACAATGCCGTCTGCATTGGGAGGAGGAATGTCATCTTCAACATCTGTATGGACAATAAACCTTGTTGGTCTCTGGTTTGACGCTGCTGCTGCAAGTGCAGCCTTTCGTGATGTTGAAATCGTCTCTGGTATTGAAGACGGGGGCCTGGTTTGCATTAAATAGGTTTCGGGTTCAATTCCAGGGGGTTTAGAGGGAGAGGATGACTTGTTTGGTTCCAAAGGCGACTGGTCGAGATACCCTTGTATATGGGGAGGACGAGGCAAATATTCGCTGGATGCATCGAAAGGACTGGGTTGATATTGCCCTGAGGGTAAAAGTAAATTGTGCGATGATGCAGTGTTTGGTCCGCCTGAGTGAGAATCCAAGAAAGGATTAGAACTCTGTGGAATGCTAGAATTGGGTGAATAAGGATATGGAGATAAAGGTGGCAAGTTGCTTGGTAGAATACCACCGCTGTGCAGCACACCAGACCCATGGTTGGAATCGTAAGGTAGATCAGTTCCAGATCCCATCCTTGGTGGCCGACTCGGCTTATTATCAGAGAAGCCAAGGTTAGCCTTTTCTTGCTTTCTCCTAAGAAAAAAGAGTCCAAGGGTTACTGTAACAGACAAAAAAATGAGGGCTCCAATAACTGTCCCTGCAACAGCAGCGATAGATATTCCGCTCTTGGATCCCGAGGTGGATGAAGGAGAGGAAGACGATGTAGAGGTTGAAAATGGGGGATTTGATGTCGTGGACGGCGAGGAAGCATTGAGGCAACTAGTGTCGTCGGATACCCCGACAGGAATAATATCGGAGCTCCCACCTTGACGTCCCTGGGCATCAACCAGCATGAACATCATGGACGTTCCACGAGCAGCATTGGCATTCCAAGTGAATGAGGTGGGCCCTGTTGGAGGCTTTAGCGTAGTCACACTCCCGCCGGGGACGATAACCTGGTCGATGCAATGTTAGACAAGAAACAAACCGAGCGCGATCGTCGTGTACTTACGTATATTGTAACAGGCTGTACTGCTTGTGTGTATGCTTCGATCAGGTATGGTCTAAGAAAGAATTGTGAATCGCAGAATTTGATATGCGAATGGAATGTATGAGTAGATTACCTGCATTGTTGCAGAGCTGTATTCAACTGGAAAGAGAAATCCACCCCTTGAGTAAGGTCAGTAAACCTGGTCAACAAAGTCATAGGCTGACTTACTCGGCTCTGTGGTATTGCAACTCCGTCCATTCGACGGTCGAACTGACTGCAGTTCGGAAACGCCTCCCGCATTGAATCCAGTGGAATCCGACATCATAATCGCCAATTGTGTTTGATTGTCGAACGGAAGTTGATAAGAAAATGAGCCCTTTCCATCATTGTATGCAGAAGATGGTATTGACACATTGCGAGGAGTCCCAAAGACCTTGATTCAAATGAATGCATGCACTAAGCGCCTCCGGAGTTGAAAGACATACAGGAATCAAGTTAAGTGTAAATGGCGGTGTTCCACCTGGTAAGATCAGTTTAGAATGCATGGTTTCGACTGATTCGTTAATTTACTCGCCTGTCCATGTCAAATTGAGGTCATCGCATTCTGAAGGCTCAGAAAAAGTAAAGGTGAATGCGTTGATGAGGGTAAGAAAAGGTAGAACGGCCGCTGGTCGACGAAAATAAGAGAAAAACATAGCATGAGGCAAGAAAAGACAGTGAGAGAGAATAAAAGTGAAAGGAATGACCGTCTGTAAAGGACAGGAATGTTGAACGGCCCTGATGTATGGAGCGAAGGGAGCGCGAATGCTTGCCCGTGGGGCTTCAAAGTATGGTTTACGTAATAATTAACGCGCAAATTGAATTTCCATGGGGACAACCGTTTGTCCAACTCTAGTTCTACAAATGATAACAAATTTCTCCCCTCTTCATCCTCTTTTTTGCCAGAAATACCCAAATGTTTTTCTCAATACCCATTTCAAGGCACATACAAATCCTCGTGAGGTCCCTGCCTCCGGATTTGTGTCCGCTACGTGGCGAGGCAGAACGTTCGAACGCGACCAGGGCGGACTGGGAAGACCCATAGCAAAGATAAGAGGGGACCTTGTGGCAGGCGTGGGCACCGGTGGGACAATTCCAGACCAAGAACTCAAAGGTGTATCCGGATATTTTCCAGAGGCAGTGGGCTGCTCACTTCCGTTGTCGCGGGCAGCAGGTCGTAACATAGACCTAAGAACTGGCTGAATATTGAAAAAGCTCCTGCGCTGACTCCTCTGCGTCTCAACCACTTCGTCTTTTTTGATGGGTTTGGGTTTCTTATCTTGAACGATGCAGGCTGCTGGGGCAAGAACGGCCGGTGTTCGTGATGTATCTGGGCCTACAGGTTCACCACCTGCGCCAACGACATTTGGTTGATCCATAGTCTGCACGCTGGAAGAACCTTCGTTGATGACGTTGGAACACGAAGAACCGAGTTTCGGCTTAATTTCGTTAACAATTGGAGTTTGGGTATTACTTTGGTAGGTATTTGGTTGTAACTCAGCCTGGTCGGTTGGAGCATTATTGGATAGTTCCTTCAAAACACGATCCTGAATAGGTTTTGGCTCCAAGGCACTAGTAACCTCGGGTGTAGATGCTGCATACCGGTTTGTATGTTGCGAGATACCACCTGATAAAATCCCGACGTTCAAAACGTCATTGTGATTATTATAGGCATTCTTCGTAACTTGCTTTGCCAACGACGCAGGTGCGGCGATGGTCCCAAACGTATTTTCGATCCCTGGGCGGGTATCATTGGAAGGAGGAACAGGGGGCTGCCAGGTGGTAAGCTTTGTTGTATCCTTGTCATTGACATCACGGTCTCGACCTCTAGACTCGGCCAAAATAGTTTGATCCGCGTCAAGCACAGGGCACCTTGGACGAACATATGCAGATACTCTAGCTCGAGGCGTCAAATTTAGTCCACGGATTGACTCAACAGTCGGTGTAACAGATTCAGAACCACCAACAACGCTAGATTCCCCCCGCTGAGTGTTTATACTGGCAGAAACAGAGGATTTTGAGGAAAACTTAGAGGAATCCAAAGGCTCGCTGAAGATGAAAGAACTAGCAGAACCTTTACGCGATGTCAGACGGGGAGGAGCTAAGGCTGCATTCATCACTGTTCGTGATTTACGAAGAGACGAAACCCGAGATAGTGTATTAAGAGGACACTGGGAAGACACTGTGGGCGGATCGGTACACTGCATATATGCGGTATGAATTATATGATGATGTGATGAGGGGCGCAATTCTTACCTTTCCTCTTTCTGGGGTTCCTTGTAAGTGAGTTATATCCTTTATCTTTGCAGATTCGTTTGCTTCTTTCATGTCATCAAGCAGATTTGATGGAGCAGCATTTTTATCTGGCCAGAAGTCGCCTGTCGATATTTGGACGCCCAGAAGAGGAGTATTGGATGCATAGGGCAGTAGAGATGTACTGGAACCAGGATCTAGAACACCACGACACTCGGAAGACGAAAGAGAAAGACTGGTCCCAGTCAAAGACAAAGAGGACAATTCACTAGAAACAGGGCCAAGGGGGCATGCAGGAGAGCTCACTAGAATGCCGTGCATCTCACTAGCCGTCGAATTCATATCAGGGAGGCGAGCATCGACAGAATCACCTCGGATTGTCTCCACTTTAGGGTCCTGGTTGCTCTCATTGGTGATGGAAGACGCAGATTGAGATGTATCCCCATAATCCTGTGATCTGATCAACAAGAGGGTGATAGAAGGAAAATCAGCAAAAAGGGGACAGAATGGATCATAGATGATGATGAAAATTTTTACCCCTCTGAGTTGATGTTCTCCTTCAAAGACTTTGCCAATCTTCTAGCGTGGGCGCGCTTCTGGTTCTTTTCCCACTTCTTCCAGGATTGTTCAAGAACAGATGGTTCAAGACGTTTGGAGCGCGTCTTTTTAGCTATCAGCAATGCTAGGTGTTCCCGTGGCTCGCCAAGGAGAGCAGGATCTATGCCGTTGGCCAGTTGCTCGGCGCGCTTTGCCTCTTTTTCTTGCCTCGCCAGTTCTCTGCGAGTTGGCGGGGGGAGACGTGGCCCTACCTTGACCATCACCCTACGTAGGAATGTGCAGAAAGTGGTCGTATTGTATATGTAGATGGTTTTGTTTGGTAAGGTTCAATGCTAACTCCGGCCCAAGGAATGTCATCATCATTATTTACGGCAACTACCGAAAGTTGTTTGCGAATAGATCAAATTAGACGCGCGTGACAACACAACTACATTGCGAAAGAAATGCCTTGAAAAAGCAGAAAAGACTAGCAATTCCATATAAATAATAAATGGAAAGAAACGAATAATACATGAATGTCGTTTCACCTAATATAATTCAAAATATGGGGACATTGCATATGTATATATTTAACTTTGATAGGTAAGAGGACGTTCAATAAAATTGTGGCGTATATAACCTTCCAGGTAAATTAGAATATAACGTATAGATGCTGTACAAGACGAAACCATGAATGAATATATCAGTCGTGCCATATCTTTTTGGCTGCTTCGACAAGAAGTGAGAGCTTCTTGATCTCATCCTACTCACGAACTTCAGAACCATAAACAAAAACAATGGAGCAGAGATACGTGCCTCTTCCGTGACAGGATTTCCCTCCCATACAGAGGCAAACCCGCACTGTGTGCTGATGCACAATCTGAAAGGATTCGCAAGTGAGCAGTGGATAAACGTCCAAAGCCTTTATCGGTACAAAGCACTGGATACTGACTGGTTCAGTGCGACTTCCATTGACCGCCTCGGACTTCCTTGACACAAAACTTCTGCCGCCTCATAGACGCGAGCCTTGATGTGTTCGATCGATTCCAGCTGCGTTCCACGGAATCCATTAGTGTTAAGGCAACAAATACTAGAATAGAAGCAGGTAACACATACTTTTGGATTCTTGGTTGTCACCAGCCCGAGGACGACCACCTTGCCCAGAGGCAGAAACTTCAGGGGTTGAAAGTCTCCCGCACGTTCTGTGTCATATTCAAGCTGATGAATATTTTGGTCAATAGGCCCTCATTGGATCAAAAATGAAACTTGCGTAAAATACATCTACATCCAATGCGTTGAAGACCTTGATTGCAATTCTTTCGTACCCTCCTTCTGTAAAATGCATACCACCCTGGAAATTGATATCATCCATAAGGTGATCAGAACCATGAAGCAAGAACAGACAAACTTTGAAATTTCCACGACACATATGAACGCCGATAGTCAAATCATCGGGTCGTCCCTGAGTAACGACGTTGATTGCGCGGATATAGGTGTCAAGAAGAGCTTCGTGGTCGACCCCAGCCTGTTCCATGCCAAAGATCATGTCGTCGTTACAAAAATAACAGAAGGTTGGATCATCGATTTGGATATGACCTGTGATTACGCGTAAATTGGCCTTTTTGTTGGTGCATTACTTATCAGAAACAGTTGATACTCACGACACCCAAGCTCGTAT
The DNA here is from genome assembly GCF_017499595.1 of Psilocybe cubensis. NCBI lineage: Eukaryota > Fungi > Basidiomycota > Agaricomycetes > Agaricales > Agrocybaceae > Psilocybe > Psilocybe cubensis. The sequence goes on along the minus strand of NC_062999.1, from coordinate 3,128,163 downwards.
AACTCATTGATTTCTTCTCGAAAAGCTTTGCCTACGTCGTCAAAATATTCGTCTGGAAGAGGTCAGACTGTATAAACGGCGGTAAATACAGCAAACCCACCATCGCAGTTGTATATTGATAAGTCGTATGTCTCGTCGGATCCGTGTCGTTGATGAAACCAAGACGGAGAGCACATGGTGACCTTGATGTGTTTAACATCCTAGTTTGTAACATTAGACCTTCATTCCGGTCAATTATTATCACTTCGTTTTATACCTCCGGAGCAACCAGTGACTTGAGAAATTTGAAATCATCCACATAGAATGGTTGTGTCCTTCTGACCTTTCCCTAAGGGACAAAAGAGATAAACGGAGAAAAGAGAAAGGAGATGGTAAAACCGGACACTGACGTCGCAAAAGATAGTTTCGGCCTCTTGCAGCCCTGCCGCGTACATGAGTGCGATATGGGGAATATAAGGCTACAGTGTCCGACGCTGAGTACGCGAGAACAATACGATACACATTATGAGTATAGGACCCACCTTGAAAGCGGAAATAGGGCCTAATGAATACAAAAGTCCTTGAGTGTTTGGATACAGAGAAGAAGTGGAAAAGAGCGTACGATTAGGTACATATGTCATGCCTTCCAGCTTTTCAAAGACACCATCAAAAAAGTAGCCCCTAAGCCGACCACAAGAACATAAGAACCAATTCTCATCACGATATTATAACCTCACTGACCTACGAAGTTCGCCGTCTGTGACAAGCTTAATGCCAACGTTTTGTTGTAGTTTAAGCACATGTTTTATAGCTTCGTTCTCGACGTCCTTAAGAGACAGTCCATCACATTTCCCGGCCTCCAGCTCCTGGCGCTTTTTGTAAAGTGGCTTTGGGCGGAGAAGCGAGCCGACATGTGCAGCGCGGAACGGATGGTTTGTGTACACAGTAACAGATGGTGGAGACATTTGGCAGCGTCCAGGACAATGGAAAGAGGGTAGGACAGGAGCTAAAAGCCGGATGAAAACGAAGTGAACTTTGTGCGATTATCATGAGCTTCTTATATCGCAAACACACGGCGGGTTAAACTCTGAGTTGAGGACGTAATTGGATTCCGGGCACGGTGGTTTCTGTTTCTTTTTTGCTTACCCAGCCTGTGGAATGAACGATGCAATCGCATAGTCCAAATCTGGCCATGGACCACCGTACGAGCAAAATCCGTAGATAGTTTAAGCAGAACGCACGGATGGTCGGGCGGAATTGAATAGAAAACAAAGTAGCGAGCAAGTGGCATGGCATGGCATGGCATGGAAAATATAAAACAGAAAAAGAAAATTGAAAAGCGAAAAATGATGTGCAGACGCCTCAACTCCAGCTAGACATAAATGACAAAGATGAACCAGGGCTGAAGCCAGGAGAGAAGGATATAAGCCAAAAATAAAAGATGTGTACCATACGGAACACTGGACGGAAATGACACTTACGGATTGACTATGACACGGGATTGGTGCGATTAAGTACGCAAGACTCTGATTACATCCAGGTCATTTTAGAATCGAACCCAGGATAGAAGGAAGAAGTAGGTAAAATTCTGCCTAATACGGATCGCAGGGTGTGGCAGGGCGAGCGCCAAATGGGGCTTGGTTGGTGCAGCACCACTCCCGACTTACGGACGACCAAACAGCGATTAGCATTCAAGCGCGCAGTCTGCAGCACAGAATCCAGCTCGAACCGAAAAGCGGGTCCGCGCACGAACAACATGGTGCACTCCGAGGCCGGATTCGAGATAGCGCCGCGCAGCCACTCCCTTGCATAGTGGACCAATCTGTCAATCACTGATCCAGTGCATGATCATGAGTCCAAGGGCATACTAAGGCTGTAGCACAAACAATAATGGAGGTGAATCTACAAGATTACAGTACACCTCCATAAAAGGCAATTATCCGTGGGAGCCCTGCCGAGTTGCCGAAGAGCTGCTGGGTTAGGGTCTCGGTGATACCCGGTGGTGCTAGCTAGTTGAAATCAAGCCACCCGTCTGGATTGGGAGGATGGGTACGAGAATTATTGGCATCGGCCTCCCCGACGACTTCAAGACACAAGGTACGACCCTCTCGCCCCCGAACGCATCCCACACACCTCGAGCTCACTGTACACCTCTTCTTCCCCTAAATTTCAGACTAAAATATGGGTTTCGCCCACAACAACGGTGAGGAACCTCTGCTCGGATATCTGGCTGTCTCGAAGAGCTCTGTTTCTCTAAACACCATTGGCATCATCTAGTCCTCCACGCCAACCACTTCAGGAAGGACTGGCAGCGCCGCGTCCGCACCTGGTTTGACCAGCCCGGACGCAAACTTCGCAGACGCACTGCCCGCAAGACCAAGGCTGCTACCCTTGGTGTTCGCCCCCTCACCCTCCTCCGCCCCGCCGTCCGCGCCCAGACCGTCCGCTACAACCGCAAAGTCCGTGAGGGCCGTGGATTTACCCTTGCAGAGCTCAAGGAGGCTGGGATCGGAAGGAAGGAGGCACGTGGTGTTGGAATCGTCGTTGACCACAGGCGGAGGAACCTGAGCGAGGAGGGCAAGAAGGTCAATGTTGAGCGGCTGCAGGCCTACAAGGCCCGCCTGATTGTCTTCCCCCGCAAGGCTGGCAAGCCCAAGAAGGGAGACTCATCAGTGCGTATTGGTGTCTTAATTTTGGAATTTTACAGTTTTATCTTGTTTATCAGGCTGAGGACCTCAAGGCTGCTACCACCCGTGCCCCCATCGCTCTCCCCCCATCTGTCGCTCTCGAAGCCCCCCGCAAGATTACCGCCGAGGAGAAGGAATTCCAGGCCTTCAGGACTCTCCGTATCGCTCGTGCCAACCAGCGACACGAGGGTGCCCGCAAGGCACGCGCTGCCAAGGTACGGCCGTCTCCATCAATGTACTGGCAAGCACAAAACTAACATTATTTTGCAGAAAGATGAGGAGGAAGCTGCCAAGAAGAAGTAAACATGCCTTTTTTGTTGTACTTACTCTTTCCTCTCACTTTGTTGATATACACCTACCTCCGAGGCCCCACAAAATATTGGCGGAGAATGCATGCCCCGTCTTGTTGCACACTATGCCTTATGCAGACACCAATATGAACGCGCTTGACTTTCACGTACACACACTGAATGATGAATATGGTTCAAAACCCTGAGTTTGCGAGTGTGAAAAAAAACTCTAACAAATGGTCTAAAATGTAGTTTCTATGACCCGACTTGCGTGAACGCCGTTAACTTTATCTTTACCTCCGAGTCCGAATCTGGCGTCCGTGGCATCCATTTTTTTCTCAATGGCCTCTTTGGCCTCTACTTTTGCCACGGTGCCCATGATCTTGACCTGCTCTGCAACGTGTCTGAGAGTGTCGAGAACCTCAAAGTTGCCATCGACGAAGCCAAACTCTGCATATGTTAGCCCCTCCTCCTTGGCAAACTGCTTGACGAGTGCACTCGCACGACGGAGATTGTGTCGAGGGAGCCGAGGGAAGAGGTGGTGGGTTACCTGGAGGTGCAAGCCACCATGGATGAATTCGATCGGCTCTGCGCAAATGACGTCTGTAGTAGTACGCATCTGGCGATGCGGGAAAGACTCGACCGGGCCCAAATCACCAGTGGGCATGCTGAAATGGGATAGGACGATCTAAGTAACGTAATGTAAAAGCGAGAGTTAGCAAATAGATGACCGGGGGAGCAAATATGCATACCTGGACGTGTAGAGGGCTGGTGACGGCATGACTGACGAGGAGGTACGCGAGTGCCATCTGCCAGGATCCACACCCGTACAGCACTCGCCCGAACCACACCCAGAAGAACGCGATGCCTGCAACTTCCATGCGCCAGGCCCACCAACCGCCGCGCGCGCGTTTGGTGTCAAATGCTTTTTGGTAGAGATACGTGTACGAGTTAGCGTAGAGGTTGAAGCGGGCAAAGGCCATGACGAGATAAAAGATCTTGTGCTGGACGCGCAGGAGAAACTTGGCAAATGCATCAAGCTTCATAGTGCGCTTGTAGTATGATGACCAGAGGGAATCTAAGAATGCAGGAGAGATGGCAAAGAAGGGCATGTGCTCGATGTCCGGGTCGCTGCATAGTCGTGGGGGATCAGGGGGGAGCTTTGGAGTTGGGAAAATAGGTACTTACTGGGTTGGATGGTTAGTGACGACTTGAATGATGATGGTTTAGCTGTTTGTATATGATAGCCATGGATGCTGCACTTACGATGATGCACATTATGGTTCTAAGTTGGCTACTGTAAGATCACGGTGTAAAAATAAATCAAGGGGCAAGCGAACGCACCTGGACCCACCAGCCTATACTCAATCCACCAATATAATCGGCTATGATAGTTGCAATGATGCGATCGTAGGTCCAGTTGTGGGTGACACCCATATGGCCTAGATCGTGGGCAGTGAAGACGAGCTGGTGCCAGAACAGGCCGAGAAATATGGCGCTAGCGATGAACCAGCTGTGGGAGTAAGCGTAGGCGGATGTGGAGGCGAGGAGCAGATAGCGAGCAACCTCGGGACCGTAGCCCGTAAAATAGCGGGTCTTGTACAGGCCTGCATCGATGATTCGCTTGTGGAGCTTGCGATATGCTGCAGACTGACGTGCCTGCTGCTTGAGGGAAAGGGGGGTGGGAGGGGGCTGGAGAGACGCAAGAGATGGGCCTGAGAGGTCAGTAGTGTGAGCTGTGTTCTCCTTGAGCAGAATTGACGAGGAGGGCGTAAATTTAGTGTCTTCAGTAGAGTAGACCTCAAGGGCCTCCTTAAACCACACATCGTGGTTGGCCCCTGAGGCGCGTCTACGAACCCAGCCTGTCATGATAGGGGGGACAAAGGGAGCCCACACGCCGTCTGTGAGCTCAACGCGGCCAATAGAGTATCTGGGTATGAGCTTGAGGGTATCGTCCTGGTGGTTAGCCTCGATCTCATCTGTAGCGTCGCGGCCGACGTAGTGGAGGAGGGCGAGACTGCCGCCGGGGTGGGCATCGAGCCACTTTTTTGGGATGTTGAGGAGATGGCCGTGGTAGACGATGAGGGTGTCACCGGTGAGAATGCGGGCAGCGACCTGGTCTCTGGTCCAGAGAGTGGTTGCGCCCATAGTCCAGCGCGTCGAGGGAATTGCCGGCAAGCAATGGAGGAGATTCCTCTTTCGGGGTGCAAACTCGGCAGGGAATCCCCTTTCGGAGATTGAAATGCGGCAGAGATGGCACTTTCGGAGTGGCAAAGAGGGAGAGACTCCGCAGGTGAAGGAGACCTTGGCGTGTGAATTGCAGTTGAAACTATCGAGATGGCGGGCATCCATCCCTCCAGACAGTCCCAGTCCCGTCTCAGGTCTGCCTCTGATCCCTTCACTGACCCCGCCGCCGCCGCCAGACACACCAAGCAGCACCCTCCCCACCCTCCGCCCCCGCCACACAAGTCCCACAGGATGCCCGCCGCCGTCCACTCCTCCCGCAACTCCAGCCAGAACGACATCGTCGACGCTGTCCGCGACACCGTTCAGCTCCGCTCCGATCCCCGCGCAAAGGTCTCTCGCACCCAGACAGCTATGTGTGTCCTCTTTTCTTCCTCCTAGTTACCTCCACTCACTCTCCCCAGGTCTCCCACCAGTGCTTCCCGTCCATCCGGCAAGCGTTCCCAGTCAGAAGACACTACCTATATCTCGGAAAAGGCCCGTTCTCCAGCTCCTCCAGCAAAGTCTCGCTCCAGTAAGAAGGGTTCTCAGCATGCAGATGTCATCGACAGACTCGATTTTACCGGCGTGGGCCCCAGTGAGTCTCCCTGTCTAGATTGCTAAGCCGGAATCATATTCATGCCCCAATTTCCAACCCCAGTGTTCCATCACGACGGTCCATTCGATGCCTGTGCTCCATCCCGGAACAAACATCGCAACAAGGCTCCTATGTATGCCTATGGCCAGGACGACGCTCCTGCCCCACGCTATGGCGACAGTGCTTATCCCGCTCCCGGCGCATACAAGGCCTTTACAAACGACTATCCCGACCCTCCAAAGAAGAAAGTAGACGCCATCGCCGAGGCGTGGGGCATCCACGAGCCTGAGCCTTTTGAAGAGTTTTTCGCTGGCGGTGGATCCGCCCGTCCTGATGGTGATACCCCTGCAAGCTCCATCTACAACGGCAAAGAGCGAAATGTACCTGCCTCGTCATCGAGGCGCCCCACCAAGGACACCCGCGATTCCCGGGAGGGCCGGCCTCATGTTGCCGCACGTAGGTCTCTCGTCCCGCCTCCCCAGCCTATTTTCGTCGCAGACGCAGATATGATGGATCCTCCTACGGGCTCTCCCCCCGCTACCTCCCCAGGTTTCCCAAAACGATCCAAATCTATCATGCAGCGCTTCCGAAAAATGCGCGATTCCCCAAATGTACCCGTCTCATCCACCGACTATGATTATGAACACCAGGCCCCACCCCCGCAGTCCCCGCCCCTGCCTGCCGAGTACGCCAATGGCAATCGGCCGACCCACAAATCCCAGAATTCGTTCCTTGGGCGTCTGGCTGGAGGTAATCGGCCTAATCAGTCCCCACAAGGCGAAGTTACGCCGAGCGCGGAACCCTTTGTTTTCATTGACGCCCATACCAACAGGGACAATAACAAAGACTTGCCCCCGCCTCCTCAGATGAACGAGGAGCCTTCTACCTCGGGCGAAGGCTATTTTGACAATTCACAAAGCAACGGCCTTGGCTCTCCTGGTGGAGGAGGCGGTCTGGGGCGGAAGACCAGTTTAATGAAGAAGGTCGGAAGGGTCGTGCGAGGGACCAAGTAGAAATGATTGTCACCCACTTAAGCGCTCACATATCGATCATGATCGGTTCCAACCCCCGGCAATCCAAGCCACTATCATCACCCTCTGCTCAAAATTCCGACATTCCCACTCAGTCGCGTACCCATCTCCCCCCGGAGCTCAAGGCCATAAATGGAGCAAAAGCGTAACGGTCCCTCCTCGACCTCAGGAATCAACACTCCCGCCTATCTCTTTCTTGTATTTAATTGGATATCTCCTCCGCCTTTTACCATGTTTTGTTCGAATGGACCCTTTAACGCCTCACCATTCCATCCAGCTACGATCTCCGCTCCCACCCTCCTTTCTCTTTAGTTTCTTTTCTTCTTGTGTTTCCTGTCCTTTTTCTTCCTTTATTCACTTCAGATCCTATGTCTACTGAACTGACAAGATTCAACCTCATGCCTTTCCTTTTTTTTTTGTTCCCTTAATATTCGAAATGACCCACTTTGACGCCCCCCACCTACGGAACCCCAACGACGACGTCATGTTAAGCGATCATCCTCGGCCTATCCACTGTACGCCAAACCAAATTTTTCACCTGCTTCGAATCTTTAATATCTGTTTCCTTCGTTCTTTTTTCTCCCTTCGCCATCATCTCAAATAACTCATCCTGTCATACGTACTGTAAATCCTTTTCTACAGCCAGTATTTGTGAGGAAAGATAGAATGTACATGTAACAATTACATACACACGATTCCTCCCCTTTCCACTGTCATTTTATACCTCTGGATGTCTTTTTACCCATCCTTTCTACTGTATTTTCTTTTCTCTCCTTTTCAGTCTTCTGTCCTCGTAGTCTTACGCATTTCAACTTTCGTTCCGTCTCTCTCATTTGTCTGCTTTGTATGCGCTCGATATTACGTTTGAGGTTCCCCTGTATGCTACGTTTCATATATCGAAGACATCATTTCCTCCTCGTTTCTCTCGCAACTTGACGGACATTTAGTGCATGGTCAATGTACATCAGGTTTCCCATTCCGAAAAATAAAACACAAATCTAGATATCATAACATATTTCATCACTTGCTTGTCTCTCTAGCGTTGATACCTGCCGCCTTCATCTTCTGCTTGACCTCATCGATGCCCACCTCGCCACGATGGAATATGCCAGCGGCCAAGGCAGCCTCAACCGGCGTTCCTTCAAATACATCCACAAAGTGGTCAGCGGTCCCGGCACCACTGCTCGCGACAACGGGGATCTTCACGCTCTTCTTGATGAGGTTCACCAGCGCAAGGTCGAACCCGCGCCCTGTCCCATCGCGGTCGATGCTATTCACTAGGATCTCGCCAGCTCCAAGTGCCTCCACGCCCTGCGCGAGTTGTACGGCTGAGAGCGGCCGTGACTCGCGTCCACCCGAAACGGTGCACTGGTACCACCACGCCTTGCCTCGCTCGCGTTCATCTACACTATCAGGGGCACCGTAGACCAGCTCGTCCTTGTACGGCCCGTCATATGTGCTCGGGTCATCAATGTACACTCTGCGTGGGTCAATGGACACCACGACCGCCTGCTTACCGTACACTGCCGCGATGCTCTCGATCGCGCCTTTGGGGTCGAATGCACCTGACGCGCGGTATCGCTCAACAGCGTACACAGCTTCAGAGCCGATGCTGACTTTATCCGCGCCCGCACGGAAGTATGCACCGGCGACCTCCAAAGCACTGCGCGGCGTGCCGTCCGGGTCGACGCTGTCCTTAATCCCGCCGCCGATAGTGAGTGGAACAAACACGCACTCAGCCGCGGCGCGCACGACGGCAAGCATTGGCTGGTCTTGCAGCGGAGAGTGGCGGAAGGAAGTGATGTTGAGCAGGCACAGTTCGTCTGCGCCGGCCTGATAATACCGCGCAGCGAGGGCGACTGGCTTGCCGAGGTTGCGCACGGCGCCTGCTGTGTCCGCGGTGGTTGTCTTTTCGCGCACGTCGTACTGGTCACCTTTGGTCACGACGAGGTCGCCGTGGTCGTTCGCACGCACGTCCATGCACGCGACGATGCGCTTGGTGAGGTTGTGCGCTGCCTTCGGTGTGCGGTTGAGCAGGGGCGCACTCGGTGCGTGCGTGTGCGCCGCCTCGGGTTTGCTGAGCCATTCTTCGAGGAGGGCGAGGCCGGCCTTTCCGGATTTTTCGGGGTGGAACTGCGTCGCGAATACGTTGCCTCTACGCACGGAAGAGACGAAGACCTCCTGGCCGTACTGGGTGGTGGTGTGGACCCAGCGCATGGCGTCAGGATAGCGCTCTGGCTCATATTTGGCGCAGAAGGAGTGGACAAAGTAGTAGTACGATGACGCATCGACGCCCTCGGTATCGGTGCTCACGAGGGGGTCAGCAGTGTTCCAGCCCATGTGGGGGACAGATTTGTCTTCGTCATCGAATTTCTGAATGGGACAGGGGATGATACCCAAGCCCATGGAAGAAGCTTCGGCCGATGACTCGAAGAGGACCTGCATTCCTATGCAAATGCCAAAATACGGCTTGCCAGAGAGAATATATTCTTTCAAAGGCTGAAAAAGCCCACGGGCAGTGAGGTGGCCAATTGCTGTTTCAAAAGCACCGACACCGGGAAAGATGAGGCTCTGTGGAGGTACAGTATGGGTTTTGGGAAAGAATCAGGTGCGACCAAGAAGACTGACAGTAGCCTGTGCGAAATCGGAGGGCTGCTTGATCCATTGGAAACTGTATCCGAGAGAAACGAGGGAATTTGCGAGACTCTGGACATTGCCAGCACCGTAGTCGAGCAGAAAGAGACCCATGATGGTGGTTGAGAAACGGAATAAAAAAGAGGAAAGGACGATCTACTTTCCGGATCTGACGGACCGGGAAATAAAAATAAAAAAAATAAATGTGTGTCGTGCTGATTGAGTCATTGGTAGATGATCATAAACCCTTTTGCCCCCTCAAATTATCGGTATATAGCTGGCCAGCGCACTGCCAGCCACAACAAATCCCCCCTTTCATCGACACCACTACCAAGATGATGTCCATTCCCATTCAAAAGGTCGTCGCCTCTGTCTCCCCGACGGGCACCACCATTCACGACCGCTTCCGAACTGCTCGCCATCGCGAGTCTCTTTCCGATATTCGCCAGCCCAAGGTCCTCCATCCCCTGGAGAACGAGGGCCTGCGTTTGCTCATCCTCGAGAACATCAGTCTCGATGCAGTCGCCGCATTCAGGGCCCAGGGCTATCATGTCGACCATTTTAGCAAGGCCATGTCTGAGGACGAGCTGGTCGAGAAGATCGGTTCTTACCATGCCATCGGCATTCGCAGCAAGACAAAGATAACCGAGCGAGTGCTCAAAGCTGCGTCCAAGGTATTCACATAGCGTCTTCTCCCTCTTACCCTGTTGATCTCTTTACTTTGTTTAGCTCCTGGTCATTGGCTGCTTCTGCATCGGCACAAACCAGGTCGACCTCACCGCAGCCGCACGCGCTGGTATTCCTGTGTTCAACTCCCCCTTCTCCAACTCCCGCTCCGTCGCAGAGCTCGTCATGTCTGAGCTTGTCGCACTTTCGCGCCAGCTCTTCGAGCGCACATACGAGCTCCGCAATGGCATCTGGAACAAGCAGTCCAAGGGCTGCTGGGAGATCCGCGGCAAGACTCTCGGAATTGTGGGCTATGGCCATATTGGCTCCCAGCTCTCCGTCCTCGCAGAGGCATTTGGTCTCCGTGTGCTGTTCTACGACGTCGTCAACATCATGCCCCTAGGCTCCGCGCGCCAGGTCGAGACTCTCGCCAGTCTGCTCTCTCAGTCTGACTTTGTCACCCTCCATGTTCCCGAACTCCCAGAGACCATCAATATGATCTCCAAGGAACAGCTCTCTCAGATGAAGAAGGGATCTTACCTCATTAACAATGCCCGCGGCAAAGTGGTCGATATCCCCGCTCTCATCGAGGCTCTGCAATCGAAACATCTCGCTGGTGCAGCTATTGACGTTTTCCCCTCCGAGCCAGGTGCGAATGGCGCCCCATTCGACGACCAATTGAATTCCTGGGCCAGCGTACTGCGTGCGCTTCCTAACGTCATTCTCACTCCTCATATCGGAGGCTCAACAGAAGAGGCTCAGAAGATGATTGGCGAGGAAGTCGCACAGGCTTTGTCCCGATATCTCAGCTACGGCTCAACCGTCGGTGCAGTCAACTTCCCGGAAGTCGACCTGCGCGCCATCTCGGCGGAGCAAGGTGGCCAGATTCGTATTTGCCACATCCACAAGAACCAGCCTGGTGTCCTGAAACAGGTCAACGAGGCCTTGTCCCCGTACAACGTTGAGAAGCAGTATACAGATTCAAAAGGCGAGGTCGCGTACC